>NC_059211.1:44377470-44687470 GCF_020615455.1 Coregonus clupeaformis | reverse complement strand
AGGATTGTCTCGGTCTTGGACCCACTCTCCTCCGTCTTGGAGAACATCCGGGACAAGGCGTCCGCCTTGCCGTTCTTAGATCCAGGTCGGAACGTCAGGGCAAACTTGAATCGTCCGAAAAACAACGCCCACCTGGCCTGACGGGAGTTGAGACGTTTAGCCGATTGCACGTAAGCAAGATTCTTGTGGTCAGTCCAGACAATAAACGGTTGCTCCGCCCTCCAACCAGTGGCGCCACTCCTCCAAGGCAAGTTTCACCGCGAGAAGCTCCCGGTTACCCACATCGTAATTCCTCTCCGCAGGCGAAAGGCGACGAGAGTAGTAGGCGCAGGGATGGAGTTTACTGTCCGTGGAGCATCGCTGCGACAGGATGGCGCCAACTCCCACATCAGACGCGTCCACTTCAACGACGAACTGACGGGCCGTGTCCGGTTGAGAGAGAATCGGTGCGTTGGTGAATCGCCTCTTCAAATCCAGAAACGCTCGATCCGCCTCCGGATTCCACTTGAAGGTCCTGATACTGGAAGTCAAGGCAGTTAACGGAGCGGCCACACGGCTGTAATCCCGGATGAATCTGCGGTAGAAATTCGCAAACCCCAAAAATCTCTGGAGCTGCAATCTCGTACCGGGCTGGGCCCATTCCAGAACCGCTCTAACCTTCTCCTGGTCCATCCTAATCTCTCCCCTGGAGATGATGTACCCGAGAAAGGATGTCGTGTGGGCGTGAAACTCGCACTTCTCGGCCTTCACGAACAGGCGATTCTCCAACAATCGCTGCAGAACCTGCCGGACATGCTGGACGTGGTCGGAAGGTTCCTTCGAGAAGATCAGAATGTCATCCAGGTAAACAAACACAAAGAGACCGATCATATCTCTCAGGACGTCGTTCACCATACTCTGGAATACCGCTGGAGCATTGGTCAGTCCAAACGGCATCACCTGATACTCGAGTGACCCATCGGTGTATTGAAACCCGTCAACCACTCGTCCCCCTCTCTGATCCGGACCAGGTGATACGCATTGCGTAGGTCTAGCTTGGTGAACACCGTAGCACCCTGTAAGGAGTCGAAGGCAGAACTCATCAAGGGCAGGGGATACTTGTTCTTGACCGTGATGTCATTCAACCCCCGATAATCAATACACGGTCGAAGAGAGCCATCCTTCTTACCCACAAAGAAGAATCCTGCCCCCAGGGGTGATGACGAGGGACGAACGAGACCAGCAGCTAGGGACTCCTTGATGTAGGTCTCCAACGCCTCACGTTCAGGTCGGGAGATACTGTATAACCTTCCCTTGGGGTAGACAGCTCCAGGGACCAGGTTGATGGCACAATCATATGGTCGGTGGGGAGGGAGTGACAGAGCCTTCTGCTTACTGAAAACTTCCCCCAAATCGTGATATGTCTCGGGAACCAGGGACAAATCTGGGGGTTTAGCCTCAATCACCTGACTGGGAACCGAATGGGGGCAGGCAGTCTTGAGACAGTTAGCATGACAATCAAGGCTCCAACTCGTTACCTTGCCCGTCACCCAATCGAACGTGGGATTGTGTTCCTTCAGCCAGGGGTATCCAAGGACCAGAGGAACATGGGAAGACGGCAGAATGAAGAATGAAATCATCTCAGAATGATTCCCCGACAACCGCATCTTAACCGGTTCAGTCCTCATCGTGATACGTGCCAGACTACTGCCGTTCAGAGTGGTCGCTTCAATGGCTTCCGGCAATTGCTCCTTGGAAAGCCCCAGCTGTTCCACCAACTCGGCATCAAGAAAGCTTCCATCGGCACCTGAATCGATAAAAGCGTTCCTGTTCACAAGGGTAGCCGGGAAACGGGGTCTGACAGAGGTACTGAGAGGTTGAAACTGGCTCGCTAAAAGTCCTCCCAACTTTAGCGAGCCGGGCAGTTTGACGACCGCCGGGAACAAGTGGAGATGTAATGTCCCGAGCTACCACAGTAGAGGCAGCAGTTGGTCTTACGTCTATGTTGACGCTCCTCCTTGGTTAACCCGTGCCGCCCCACTTGCATGGGTTCAGAATCGGGGGAGAGGACCTCTCCACTAATCCATTGTGGTGGAGAATGATCGACGTGTTCTGGTCCACCACCCGACCCGACTGGGAACTGAGAAGCTGATCGATTGGACGGACCCCATTGCTTCTCCCTCCTTCGCTCTCGGACTCGATTATCCACCCGAATAGACAAGGCTACCAAGCTGTCCAGGTCACTAGGCTCCGGATAGGAGATCAACTCATCCTTGAGCTGTTCCGACAGACCCTGGTAAAAGGCCGCTTGCAGCGACTCCTCGTTCCACCCACTCTCCACAGCCAACGTCTTGAACTCGATCACGAAGTCGGCCACGCTGCAGTTCCTTGGCGAAGCGAAAACAGGCGCCTAGCTGCGTCCCTCCCTCGGACGGAATGGTCGAAGAGCTTCCTCATCTCGGCCGTGAACCCCTGGTATGAAGCCATGCAGGGATCCTGTCGTTCCCAAACGGCTGAAGCCCACTCCAGCGCTCGACCACGCAGCAACTCAATCACAAAGGCTATCCTAGCCTTGTCTGTGGCATAAGAGTAGGGCTGTAGATCGAACACTAATCCACACTGCATAAGGAAGGAACGGCATCTTCCCAGCTCCCCCTCATATTTATCCGGCGTCGGAACCTTGGGCTCACGGATGGACACAGCTTCAGAAGCGGCAGGCGAGATGGGTGAAACCGGTAGTGGATCCTCCACCGGACACTTACGTTGGTTCTGGACCTCCGTCAGACCGGTAGAAAGGTCCCGAACTGACAACGCGATCTCCTGTAGTACCGTGCTATGATGGCCCAACATCTTCTCCTGCTGGGTAATAGCATGGCGAACGGAGTCCAGGTCCGCTGGGTTCATTACTGGCCGGATCGTTCTGTCACGGTTTACTATGCCAGAACCCAGAAGCAGACAAGGACAAGGTACGTTGAGAGAAAGGTGAGTGTTTATTTAGTAGATTCCGAGTGAGGCTGAATAATCCAGGGAACAGAGCGGGTGGCGTGGATGGGTTGTTGAGGGTGCAGTGGTTGGTCCGGTACTGGCTCGGCAGCCGCCGACCATCAGGCAGAGGTTAGGTGAAGGTTCCGGGTGAGAGACTGCAGACAGAACAAAAACGGAGGTCAGTACACAGCAAGTAACAAGGTGCAAAACAACAAAACTAACTAATGGCTCAGAGGCTGACACGCTGACAAACATACTGTTCATAGCTAACGATCCGGCAGGAACTGGATGTTGGGCCAGAGCCTAAGAAGGGTGATGATCAGGACCAGGTGTGCAGATTGCTGATGGGATGCAGGTGCGGAAAACAAGAGCGCTCCCCGGAGCGTTCCCGAACCCTCGGGAAACTGGAGATTACGAACCGGAACACTAGTCACCAGACAGGACCCGACTCAGACAGCCGGGATCGTCACAGCATCAGCCTCATTGGTTTTAAAAGGTTGTTTGATGCTTGTGGTTGTATTAATTTGGGATCTATTGCATCCCACAACTGTCCCAGACTATGTTTGGAATATTTATTTATTGCACAGAAGGACAAGTTGACCAATATAATAGGTTAACTGTTGTACTATGGGGGAAAGTAGATTGACATACAGTGAGGGAAAAAAGTATTTGATCCCCTGTTGATTTTGTACGTTAGCCCACTGACAAAGAAATGATCAGTCTATAATTTTAATGGTAGGTTTATTTGAACAGTGAGAGACAGAATAACATCAACAAAATCCAGAGAAAAAGCATGTCAAAAATGTTATCAATTGATTTGCATTTTAATGAGGGAAATAAGTATTTGACCCCCTCTCAATCAGAAAGATTTCTGGCTCCCAGGTGTCTTTTATACAGGTAACGAGCTGAGATTAGGAGCACACTCTTAAAGGGAGTGCTCATAATCTCAGTTTGTTACCTGTATAAAAGACACCTGTCCACAGAAGCAATCAATCAATCAGATTCCAAACTCTCCACCGTGGCCAAGACCAAAGAGCTCTCCAAGGATGTCAGGGACAAGATTGTAGACCTACATAAGGCTGGAATGGGCTACAAGACCATCGCCAAGCAGCTTGGTGAGAAGGTGAGAACAGTTGGTGCGATTATTCGCAAATGGAAGAAACACAAAAGAACGGTCAATCTCCCTCGGCCTGGGGCTCCATGCAAGATCTCACCTCATGGAGTTGCAATAATCATGAGAACGGTGAGGAATCAGCCCAGAACTACACGGGAGGATCTTGTCAATGATCTCAAGGCAGCTGGGACCATAGTTACCAAGAAAACAATTGGTAACACACTACGCCGTGAAGGACTGAAATCCTGCAGTGCCCGCAGGGTCCCCCTGCTCAAGAAAGCACATATATAGGCCCGTCTGAAGTTTGCCAATGAACATCTGAATGATTCAGAGGAGAACTGGGTGAAAGTGTTGTGGTCAGATGAGACCAAAATTGAGCTCTTTGGCATCAACTCAACTCGCCGTGTTTGGAGGAGGAGGAATGCTGCCTATGACCCCAAGAACACCATCCCCACCGTCAAACATGGAGGTGGAAACATTATGCTTTGGGGGTGTTTTTCTGCTAAGGGGACAGGACAACTTCACCGCATCTAAGGGACGATGGACGGGACCATGTACCGTCAAATCTTGGGTGAGAACCTCCTTCCCTCAGCCAGGGCATTGAAAATGGGTCGTGGATGGGTACTCCAGCATGACAATGACCCAAAACACACGGCCAAGGCAACAAAGGAGTGGCTCAAGAAGAAGCACATTAAGGTCCTGGAGTGCCTAGCCAGTCTCCAGACCTTAATCCCATAGAAAATCTGTGGAGGGAGCTGACGGTTCGAGTTGCCAAACGTCAGCCTCAAAACCTTAATGACTTGGAGAAGATCTGCAAAGAGGAGTGGGACAAAATCCCTCCTGAGATGTGTGCAAACCTGGTGGCCAACTACAAGAAACGTCTGTCCTCTGTGATTGCCAACAAGGGTTTTGCCACCAAGTACTAAGTCATGTTTTGCAGAGGGGTCAAATACTTATTTCCCTAATTAAAATGCAAATCAATTTATAACATTTTTGACGTGTTTTTCTGGATTTTTTTGTTTTTATTCTGTCTCTCATTGTTCAAATAAACCTACCATTAAAATTATAGATTGATCATTTCTTTGTCAGTGGGCAAACGTACAAAATCAGCAGGGGATCAAATACTTTCTTCCCTCACTGTAGGCTAGTGCTTTTGCTGTTCGTTAGGCCTACTCATCTTGTTGGCTGACGAAAAGTACATGTGGACAGTTCTTCCAACATCTTCAATATGCGCCTTGAAATTTGATAAGGACTCGCGCCCCAATGTGTCTGTCTTCACTTGTAGCCTGTGCGAAGGACCTTCAATGTTTCTGTCGAAATCTGATAGTTTTTTGCAAATGATTTTGATTCGATAGAATTGGCTGTAGGGCAAACTGTTTTTCAAGGGAAGCGGGTGATAGCTATCAGCCCTCAACAAACTGTAATGATCAGTGGGTTTCCTGTAAAGATCAGTGTATGGAACATTATCCTCACACAAAATCTAAAGATAAAGGAAACTGATTTGACGGATGTCAGATTGCATAGTGTATCTCAGGTGCTCAGAATAAGAGTTAAGAAAAGCATGGAATGCCTGGAGCTGTTTGTGGAGTAACTACAATGTTGTTGATCCATCCTCAGATTTCTCCAATCACAGCCATTAAACTCTGTAACTGTTTTAAAGTCAGCTTAGGCCTCATGGTGAAATCCCTAAGCGGTTTCCTTCCTCTCCGGCAAATGAGTTAGGAAGGACGCCTTCATCTTTGTAGTGACAGGGTGTATTGATACACCATCCAAAGTGTAATTAATAACTTCACCATGCTCAAAGCGATATTCAATGTCTGCTTTTTTTGACCAATCTACCAAAAGGTGCCCTTCTTTGGGAGGCATTGGAAACCTCCCTGGTCTTTGTGGTTGAATCCATAGGCTGCCTCATCGTTGTCAGTGGTCAGTCCTACCACTGTCATATCGTCAGCAAACTTAATTGTGTTGGAGTTAATTGTGTTGGAGTTGCGGATGAACAGAGAGGACAGGGGAGGACTAAGCACACACCCCTGAGGGGCCCCTGTGTTGATGGTCATCGTGTGTGTGTGTGTGTTGTGGTGTCAGTGTAAGTATTTGTGAGTGTGTGGGTAGAGTCCAGTGTGTGTGCTTGTAGTCTAGGTAGCCATTTGATAAGCTACAGTGGGGAAAAAAAGTATTTAGTCAGCCACCAATTGTGCAAGTTCTCCCACTTAAAAAGATGAGAGAGGCCTGTAATTTTCATCATAGGTACACGTCAACTATGACAGACAAAATGAGAAAAAAATATCCAGAAAATCACATTGTAGGATTTTTTATGAATTTATTTGCAAATTATGGTGGAAAATAAGTATTTGGTCAATAACAAAAGTTTCTCAATACTTTGTTATATACCCTTTGTTGGCAATGACACAGGTCAAACGTTTTCTGTAAGTCTTCACAAGGTTTTCACACACTGTTGCTGGTATTTTGGCCCATTCCTCCATGCAGATCTCCTCTAGAGCAGTGATGTTTTGGGGCTGTCGCTGGGCAACACAGACTTTCAACTCCCTCCAAAGATTTTCTATGGGGTTGAGATCTGGAGGCTGGCTAGGCCACTCCAGGACCTTGAAATGCTTCTTACGAAGCCACTCCTTCGTTGCCCGGGCGGTGTGTTTGGCATCATTGTCATGCTGAAAGACCTAGCCACGTTTCATCTTCAATGCCCTTGCAGATGGAAGGAGGTTTTCACTCAAAATCTCACGATACATGGCCCCATTCATTCATTCCTTTACACGGATCAGTCGTCCTGGTCCCTTTGCAGAAAAACAGCCCCAAAGCATGATGTTTCCACCCCTATGCTTCACAGTAGGTATGGTGTTCTTTGGATGCAACTCAGCATTCTTTGTCCTCCAAACACAACGAGTTGAGTTTTTACCAAAAAGTTATATTTTGGTTTCATCTGACCATATGACATTCTCCCAATCCTCTTCTGGATCATCCAAATGCACTCTAGCAAACTTCAGACGGGCCTGGACATGTACTGGCTTAAGCAGGGGGACACGTCTGGCACTGCAGGATTTGAGTCCCTGGCGGGATAGTGTGTTACTGATGGTAGGCTTTGTTACTTTGGTCCCAGCTCTCTGCAGGTCATTCACTAGGTCCCCCGTGTGGTTCTGGGATTTTTGCTCACCATTCTTGTGATCATTTTGACCCCACGGGGTGAGATCTTGCGTGGAGATCCAGATCGAGGGAGATTATCAGTGGTCTTGTATGTCTTCCATTTCCTAATAATTGCTCCCACAGTTGATTTCTTCAAACCAAGCTGCTTACCTATTGCAGATTCAGTCTTCCCAGCCTGGTGCAGGTCCTTTGACAGCTCTTTGGTCTTGGCCATCGTGGAGTTTGGAGTGTGACTGTTTGAGGTTGTGGACAGGTGTCTTTTATACTGATAACAAGTTCAAACAGGTGCCATTAATACAGGTAACGAGTGGAGGACAGAGGAGCCTCTTAAAGAAGAAGTTACAGGTCTGTGAGAGCCAGACATCTTGCTTGTTTGTAGGTGACCAAATACTTATTTTCCACCATAATTTGCAAATAAATTCATAAAAAATCCTACAATGTGATTTTCGGGAGAAAAAAAATCTCAATTTGTCTGTCATAGTTGACATGTACCTATGATGAAAATTACAGGCCTCTCTCATCTTTTTAAGTGGGAGAACTTGCACAATTGGTGGCTGACTAAATACTTTTTTTCCCCACTGTAGTCTTGTTTAGCAGTCTTATAGAAGCTGTTCAGGGTCCTGTTGGTTCCAGACCTGGTGCACTGGTACTGCTTGCCATGCGATTAGTCTATGGCTTGGGTGGCTGGAGTCTTTGACACCGCCTGGTATACAGGTCCTGGATGGCAGGGAGCTTGGCCCCGTACCCACCACCCTCTGTAGCACCTTGCAGTCGGGTGCCTTGCAGTTGCCATACTAAGCGGTGATGCAACCAGTCAATATGCTCTCAATGGTGCAGATGTAGAACTGTTTGAGGATCTGAGGGCCCATGCCAAATATTTTCAGCCTCCTGAGGGGATAGAGGTGCTGTCGTGCCCTCTTCACAACTGTGTGGGCCGTGTTAGTTCCTTAGTTATGTAGACACAGAGGAACTTGAAGCTCTTGACCCGCTCCACTACAGTCCCATCAATGTGGATGGGGGTGTGCTCACCCCTCCGTTTCCTGTAATCCACGATCAGCTCCTTTGTCTTGCTGACATTGAGGGAGAGGTTGTTTTCCTGGCACCACACTGCCAGGTCTCTGACCTCCCTATAGGCTGCCTCATCGTCGTCGGTGATCAGTCCTACCATCGTCGTGTCGTCAGCAAACTTGATGATGGTGTTGGAATGTGTTGCTGCCTACCCTCACCGCCTGGGAGCGGCCCGTCAGGAAGACCAGGATCCAGTTGCAGAGGGAGGTGTTCAGTCCCAGGTTCCTGAGGTTTGTGATGAACTTGGAGGGGACTATGATGTTGAATACTGAGCGGTACAGATGTAGGATCTTAACTTGATTACTCTTTTGTTGAGAATTTTCCTGCAAAGCAGGAAATGCAAACTTCTAGTGTATTTTAGTTTTTAAAAGGCTTATAAAGTTTGTAATTTCCACTTTGAAATGTCAGACTTGATTTGCCCTAACGAAAAATATATCAAACCCTACAAAAATGTTCATTAATTATAATTTCCTGTTGCTGGATATTTTTTTTATTGCTGTAGCAAACTGGCTCAAATTAAGATCGTACATCTGTACAAGGAATAAATGCACTCTCAGTAACGCCATCCTGGAACACAATCTACTGTATGACACCCGGGTCATTCAGCTCACATGTGTTATGGTGACAAGGGGATGATTGCTTCTAATTCAACACCTTTACAACTTGAGTCATGTTCATTTGTAATGTCCCAGAAAAGCTAGCATCATTCTGACTTCTAGTGATCACCTTCAACGAACACAGTGCATCATGAGCAGGCATTCCCACCCCTGTGGTAACCTGACCTTGAGAGTAGCTTTTAATGAAATGACAGCTTACGCTGAACAGTGCTACAGTAGGCCAGCTCATAACACTACCTTGGGTGAGAGCCAAGGCTAGTCGCCCCGTCTTCAGCAGCATGCGGGTAGAATGACCCTGATTCCCACCTCAACAAATGGGAGTGTTAACCTGCTGGCTGGCTGCCGTCCCGTTCTGCTGACTCGCCACCGGGGCTCTTCAATCATTTATGATGTTTCTCTCCACAGGCCAGACTGAATGTAAGGTGTAGGGCAGCCCGGCCTCAGAAGTGACTCTTCTTATCAACTGTATGCAAGAATTTGCTATGTGTTGTCGTAGGAATTCAACATTATCTGTGTTGGTCATGCCAACCCCCATTGTCACACCCCTGAGAAGCAGAGTTTACGTCATGGAGGGCTGATATCTAATTGGAGGTTAACTTTACAGTAATACTATTGGTCAACAACTCAGGTTTTGAATCCAAACAACTCAGATGCTTATAAAAGGGTCTAAGATGCATTGTTATTTCTCTTATTTGTCCCTGACCTGCTGTGGTGAGGTACTATTTCTTTCTCTCTCCACCCCATGGACGTTTGTGGCATGGCCTTTCAGGCTATGGTTTCTCTTTCTCTCTCTGACCATGCTTAGGATAATGCCTTGTAATACTTGTTAATGCTTTGTAACTTAAGTTTATGCCTTGTATGTGAATCCATTCATTTGACAAAGTAACTAAATACACTTGTATTTAGAATTCCATTCTCAGACATTTCTTCATTGCCTATTACTGTAACTCAACCATAGTCTCCTTGCATATTCCTATTTAAAAATAATTTTAAATAAAAAAATAATTAAATGCTTAGTCTTATTACGAGTCACATGTGAGGTATTTATAATATCATACATGATAAATATTATGCCCACTACAATGGTATTTAGAGTACACTGTGTTTTTGACTAACAGCCAAGTGCTTGAAGACCCGTTATAAAGATTTGCTTGAAGTTAATTGAAAAACATTTTATTTAAATGTAGCCAAGGACGATTTAACTCATAGTTACTGAACTGCATGATTTTGGGATCAACTTCTAGCAGTTGTCTAAGAGAGTGGCTCATCGGCTCAACAGTACATGGACATTGATCATGCTAAGTGCTTGTCAGTGAGACAGGGCAGGGCTGTGGTTGTGTGTTGTTGTGGTATTATCTATCCAAGTGGAGCACTGGCAGGGAGATTCATTCCCTTTTCTCGATGGGGTTTCTTGTGTCACCTCATCACGGTAAATGTCAACAAGAAAACCTGGAGGAAGAAACCCAGTTTCCTGTTCTATTTGATGTCTAAATGTCAGACAGGACATAAGAAAAACAATCACTTTTATTTCTCAATGAAAAGATGCTTTACAACAGCAAACACCCAATCTAATACAGATCAACCGGAGGTTGAGTTCTGAGAAAAAAAGGATAAAGTGTTTCTCAGGATAGTTTTTCCCCCCTCAAACTCTGTGGCCTCTGAATGTTCTTTCCTGCATCCTATGTTGAGACGGAGGAAAGGTGCACCACATCTCATGATCCCTGATGAATCAGAGGGGATTGCTTTTCAATTACTCTAACCCTCATTAGATTACATTGCAACATCACTCAGTGCTAATCAGCAAGCCAAGCCTTGACACACATTTACAGCAACCTCAACAACACTGCTCTTTAATTAACTATATTGTAATTGAGCGAGTCGTTATATGGTGTGTGTGTGTGTCTGTGTGGGTGTCGCATGTATGTGTGTGTGTATGTATGTGTGTGTGTGTGTGTGTTAGGCTAAATTCATTGTACTTCTCTTTAACTGCCATTTCCTGAAAGTCAAACTCTTCCCACATGCCAACAAATTTTTCTCAGCTTCAGAATTTATCTGCATTCAGCAAATTTTGTGTGGTTATCCTTAGATATGTTCTCCAGATTTGTATGGAGGGAATTGTTGATGTGTTGTCAAATGTTGATTCTGGATAATATTTTGTTTGGAAATATGCACCCAAAATGCTGTTTATGTACTGTACATGTCTTTAGTATTTTACAGATAGAAAGATGAAAATCTGCTCTACACAAGTCCGGTCCTGGAGTGTTTTAACAAAATTAAACCAAAATATTTAGGCTGACCTTATCCAGTGTCCATAAAAATTGATTTGTGGTACATGCAAATATGTGCATATAATGACATACCACCTCATTTGCATATTTTAATACATTATTTCAGAAAAGTTGTAACACAAAAAAGTATTATATTGGTGTGTATATTCAACTGGTAAAAGTTTATTGTGATATGACTAAGGGGGAAAAAATACCCTATTAGGGTGTGGTGCCTGGCGTTAAGACAGATGTAAACCAGAGAGGAGACAGATAGGGCAGGGCAGCAGCAGTCTATAACATAAAAACCCTCATACTGCCGACTAGGGTCATTTGCAAATAAAATTTGATTTGATTTGATTTGATTTTGACCCCAGAGGCATATTTTTTATCATAGCCCAGAGGTGGTTTATTGAATTCATCAAAATGTTCATGACTTTGTCAATCAGCTTGTTGTTAATAAATCTAAATCATTGTTTAGTGTTTCGTTATCAATATGGACTTATAAAAAATTCAAGTCCTTTGGGGTCATTTTGACCCAAGTCAAAAACACCTAATTCCGCCTGTAGTAATTTGATATACAGGATCTTTATTTGAACCCAATTTTTTCTGGAGGGGGCCTGTATCAGTGATTTTGACAGATCATCTGCAGAGATATAGCTCCCCATATACTCGTAGATTGTACATTTCTACACCACGTATCGTATGACTGTGTACAAAACCAAAATGACCTTCTTTTTGTACATATACAGTTAAAGTCGGAAGTTTACATACACCTTAGCCAAATACATTTAAACTCAGTTTTCCACAATTCCTGACATTTAATCCTAGTAAAAATTCCCTGTCTTAGGTCAGTTAGGATCACCACTTTATTTTAAGAATGTGAAATATCAGAATAATAGTAGAGAGAATGATTTATTTCAGCTTTTATTTCTTTCATCACATTCCCAGGGGTTCAGAAGTTGACATACACTCAATTAGTATTTGGTAGCATTGCCTTTAAATTGTTTAACTTGGGTCAAACGTTTCGGGTAGCCTTCCACAAGCTTCCCACAATAAGTTGGGTGAATTTTGGCCCATTCCTCCTGACAGAGCTGGTGTAACTGAGTCAGGTTTGTAGACCTCCTTGCTCGCACATGCTTTTTCAGTTCTGCCCACAGATTTTCTATAGGATTGAGGTCAGGGCTTTGTGATGACCACTCCAATACCTTGACTTTGTTGTCCTTAAGCCATTTTGCCACAACTTTGGAAGTATGCTTGGGGTCATTGTCCATTTGGAAGACCCATTTGCGACCAAGCTTTAACTTCCTGACTGATGTCTTGAGATGTTGCTTCAATATATCCACATAATTTTCCTTCCTCATGATGCCATCTATTTTGTGAACTGCAACAGTCCCTCCTGCAGCAAAGCAGCCCCACAGCATGATGCTGCCACCCCCGTGCTTCACGGTTGGGATGGTGTTCTTCGGCTTGCAAGGCACCCCCTTTTTCCTCCAAACATAACGATGGTCATTATGGCCAAACAGTTATATTTTTGTTTAATCAGACCAGAGGACATTTCTTCAAAAAGTACGATCTTTGTCCCCATGTGCAGTTGCAAACCGTAGTCTGGCTTTTTTATGGCGGTTTTGGAGCAGTGGCTTCTTCCTTGCTGAGCGGCCTTTATGGTTATGTCAATATAGGACTAGTTTTACTGTGGATATAAATACTTTTGTACCTGTCCAGCATCTTCACAAGGTCCTTTGCTGTTGTTCTGGGATTGATTTGCACTTTTCGCACCAAAGTACGTTCATCTCTAGGAGACAGAACGCGTCTCCTTCCTGAGCGGTATGACGGCTGCGTGGTCCCATGGTGTTTATACTTGCGTACTATTGTTTGTACAGATGAACGTGGTATCTTCAGGCGTTTGGAAATTGCTCCCAAGGATGAACCAGACTTGTGGAGGTCTACACATTTTTTTCTGAGGTCTTGGCTGATTTCTTTTGATTTTCCCATGATGTCAAGCAAAGAGTGAAGGTAGGCCTTGAAATACATCCACAGGTACACCTATCAGAAGCTTCTAAAGCCATGACATCATTTTCTGGAATTTTCCAAGCTGTTTAAAGGCACAGTCAACTTAGTGTATGTAAACTTCTGACCCACTGGGACTGTGATACAGTGAATTATAAGTGAAATAATCTGTCTGTAAACAATTGTTGGAAAAATTACTTGTGTCATGCACAAAGTAGATGTCCTAACCGACTTGCCAAAACTATAGTTTGTTAACAAGAAATTTGTGGAGTGGTTGAAAAACGAGTTTTAATGACTCCAACCTAAGTGTATGTAAACCTCCGACTTCAACTGTAAGTCTGCCAATGGTACAAATACTAGATAGAACTGCAATACATAACTCTGAATCTACACAGAGAGCTGTATTGGTGTGTATTCTCCGAAAAGTACCCATTGGGCACACACTGATTCAATCAATATTGTTTCAATGTAATTTGTCAATGTATTGTGACTGAATTCCACATAGAAACTTAACAAATATTTTTTTATCCTATATTCAATTGGGTAGTTGAAATTATGTTTCATTTTAGATTTGATTAAACATATTTCATTTCACCTTGTTTCAATGTTGATAGTAAAATGGTATGTTTCAATCAACATCATTGTTTCAACGTTACGCTATCAATCTAAATAAAGAGGTATATTGAAATAAAATGTGAAGCCACAGTCCAATGCCTGAACAGCGACACCTACTGGTAAATGAGGGGTAATGCACTTTAGTGAGAATGAGTCTACCATCCAGATGCCTACCTCTATGTACGCCGATTATTTTGGAAATGAGTTGTGTTCGTTTCAGCTGAGCTATCATGTCAACACATTTAGACATTGATCAGCTTCTATACTCATTTCCATAGACAACCTAAATAACATTGAATAGTTGAAAGTAACTCCTCTAACTTTTCTTACACAAGCTAAATGTAAAAGTACATTCGGAGTGAGGTTGGGTTTATGTAGGTTACATTGACATCTGATTTGCCCAACAAAGGACACCATCATTTCAACTTTAGCTAGGTATACTATATTCATCCATGGTTGATTGGATCTTTGGAAGTTTAGAAGTAGTTACCATTAGCCCTAGCCCAAAGGTCGGCAGATGATGATATTGATCTGATATTGATGGCAGCTGGCAATACACTCATATCCCCTGTGGACCGGTTGGTACCTAAAACAGTCTCCATTCAGGCTGCATTGAATTTCCTCCTTAACTAGATTTAATGGCGAGCATGTGGATAACAACTGGCAAGATATGCGTACTTTCTTTATGAAACACCATTTTCCACCACTTTGCTAGTTGCTACTTCCTGATGTTGGGCCCTGCGTTCAGCCAGGGGTAAACAACAGACTGCTGCAACCTGATTGGCTGAACGCAATACGCAACATCCGGGACTAGCATTACTAGGCATTAGCCACTTTACATTGTGGTGGAAAATGGTTTTTCATAAAGAAAGTATGCATATTTTCCCCTTGTTTCCGCCTTCTCGCCATTAAATCTAGTTAAGGAGGAAATCCAATTCAGCCTGAATGGAGAATGTTCTTGTCATGATAATGTCATGAGAATGCATCTTGTCATGAGAATGTCATGAGAATGCATCTTGTCATGTGTCTTTCAACATTCAACACAAACAGAAGGACATTAGATGTGAACCTCCAAACCACGAAGAGACAAATATTGCACCAACAGTCTAAATTTCCCAACCAATTACAGTGCAGACCATATAAAGGAAATAACATTGTCTTGAGGTTAAAATAACTTCTCATATTGTGACTGTGTATAGTGAGGTAATATAAAACAGAAAAAGATCAAGGCAATTTCAGAGCTTTTGGCTCTTTCGTTATTGTTGAAATATTCTTAGGCTTTAATGTATGTCTGTCAAATTGTTACTCTCTGGTGATATTATACCTACGCAGTTCTACACTTTGAAATGCAAATAGACTGCAGTCTATCAAAGGCAACTTCCTTTTTCTGTTGTCAAGGGGACACTGCTTGAAGGAAACTTCAAGCTTCTCACACAGCTTCAAGAAGGAGACAGAGTCTTAACTTACAGGTGAAAATCATCTGTATGCTTGGTGGCTGGCAATCGCATTAAAAGGCTGTCTTTGTCAGAGTTCCTCTCATTTTAAGGTAGGACATTTATTAACAGTCAGAACAAACAGAAATAACTATGTGTTTTTAATTGAAGTGTGAAGTACAGACCAAGTGAGAACTGTTACAATTGTAGTGTATGTAACGATTCTTAGCCTCTGAACCCTAAAACAGCAATCGACTCACTGATGTTGATTGTAACTTTGACTTTTAGTAATACGTGCTTGAAATAGAAACACATTACCAACTTCATAAGAATCTAAAGACCATAATGTTAGCCTTCATCAATAAAACATCATAATATCATACTAACTGACCATGCTCTTCACCATAGTGAGAATGATGTCCAACCATTCACATGGACCACACCACTGTAACACCAACATGTTGGAGGAGGTGAGGCTGTTCCAGAGGGTTGTGTACAGCCCTGTGTTTCTGCTGGGTCTGGTCCTGAACCTCTCTGCTCTGAGGGTGTTCTACTGTAAGAGAGACAGCTGGACAGACACACACATCTACATGTTCAACCTGGCTGTGGCCGACTGTGCCCTCATCACCTTCCTGCCCTTCAGGATCTACCACACCTTCTTCAACCTGGACTCTCCTGGCCTCTGTGTTGTTCTGGTTCTCATCCACTTCACCAACATGTACGCTAGTATCTTCACTGTTATGGCTATCAGTATCCAGAGATTCATCGCCATTCAGTTTCCCTTCCACTCCAGGAGAATGGGCTCCAAGAAACAAGTGGCTGTTGTAGTGTGTGTGATGATATGGGTAACTATTGTGGTCCTATGTGTGATATTCAGGGAGCACAACAGACCTGAATACAGACAGGCCTGCTTTGAGAGACACCGTCCGTTTCCACTGGGCTACATTCTGACTCTGGAGATACTGGGATATGTGGTTCCTTTTCTCACAATGCTCCTTTGTTCATTGCAGACGATCTGCACTCTGCTGGCCAAGAAGGACATGCACTCAAATGAGGACAACAGGAAAAGTATTAGAATAATATCAGCCAATTTGGTAGTCTTTTTCATCTGTTACACTCCTATCCATATTGCATTTTTCATGAAGTTCTATGTTGCCTCCAAAGTCCCGCTTGACTGCCAACAGTATAATTTGATGCATAACTTTTATCATGTCTCAGAAGGGATTGCCACAACAAACTGCTGTTTAGATGCTATTGGATATTTCTTCTTAGTGAAGGAGTTCCGCAAGGAACTGATCCCAGGGAGGTCAGTGCAAAGAGCGAACCGAGACTCTCCAGAGAGAATTGCTCTCTCTAGAACTGGATAGGAATGGAGAGGAATTATCAGCTACTGTATATTCTGTTTTGGCCTAGAGAATGCTGTCACTTGAAAAATCATAAAAATCTGATGGTTATATAGATATATGAATTATATACACATTTTCCTACTGTGTAGGTGTCTGGTGTCGTCTTTTTCAAACAACTGAAGGGTAGCTTAAAATGTTAAAAACAGTTCTGCTTTTCTGGACTTAACTTTTGGCAGGCTAATGTCTCCCCCTTGTGTTCAGCCTGGTCATCGCACCCTGCTTTATGCTAAAATACATTCCCATTAATATTGAATGATAGATATTTACGGTACATGGTTTATACTGAATAATCAATATTGACATTGTTTATATTTGATAATGGAAATTGACATGGCTTCTAAAATCAGATAAAAATTGTTGAGGCAATATAAGTGAGAATACAAATGCCCCATTATAGAAATTATATACAGTCAACATTGAAAGAGAGTCATGTACACTGAGTGTACAAAACATTAATGACACCTTCCTAATATTGAGTTGCACTGCCGAAAGCACTCCACAGGGATGCTGGCCCATGTTGACTCCAATGCTTCCCACAGTTGTGTCAAGTTGGCTGGATGTCCTCTGGGTGGTGGACCATTCTTGATACACATGGGAAAATGTTGAGTGTGAAAAACCCAGCAGCATTGCAGTTCTTGACACAAACCAGTGCGCCTGGCTAGGGCTGTGGCGTCACGAAATTTCATCAGCCGGTGATTGTCAAGCAAATAACTGTCGGTCTCACGGTAATTGACCGTTAATTAGACAAAGGAGCTGATCGTGGACTATAGGAAAAGGCGAGCCGAACAAGCTCCCATGAACATTGATGGGGCTGTAGCGGCGGGGGTCGAGAGTTTCACCAACAAACTATCATGGTCCAAACACACCAAGACAGTCGTGAAGAGGGCACGACAACACCTTTTCCCCCTCAGGAGACGGAAAGATTTGGCATGGGTCCCCAGCACATTGACTTGGTACCGGTACCCCCTGTATATAGCCTCGTTATTGTTATTTTATTGTGTTACTTTTTATTATTATTATTTTATTTTTTATCTTTTAACTTTAGTTGATTTAGTAAATATTTTCTTAACTCTATTTCTTGAACTGCATTGTTGGTTATCGGCTTGTAAGTACACCTGTTGTATTTGGCGCATGTGACCAATACAATTTGATTTGATTTGATTTGATTCGATTAACATAAACATATTTAGCACCTCCTGGCTTCCACACATAGCCTACAAGCCACTGATGCATACCTTTGGAACAACTACATTTTAAAAGGTCTAATAAATCCATGTAATATAGCATACACCTTCACAATAAATCCATTATTTATTTTAGACAGAAACATGATATGAAGAAAATGTAGTCTATTTCAGAAGAACAGAATAGCATACTCTGAGTTGTCCTTATGTTACGTCCTGATCTGGCTATGCCATATGGCTGTGGGCTACACTTATTCATTTAGCAGACAAGATTTGGTTAGAATTCCGTGGCATTATTTTATAGTATGAAGAATACAATTGAACAAAGCTGAATAAAATAGAAAGGATATTTTCTCCAAACGATTTGAGGGAGTGCACGCGTGGCTATTCTGTGTTGAGCGGTTAACAAAGAAATAGGTACTCCTATATGCTTAATTTAGATTTATTAATGTAACTTTAGTTGTTCTACAAATGTTGGGCTATATGTTTTGATTTTTAATACATTGTAAGGCTGCATGATGTGACTCTAAAGATGATTTTAAAAAAGTTGCTTGAAGGCATGAGCTCTGGTTTGTTTTTTGGCGCAGGCTGTACACACTTAATCAGTCTCTCATTCACAATTTGACAAGCACTTGATAATGCCTCGAATTTCCCAGCGGCATCTCCTTTGTGTGGCCATAATGCACCCTAAAAGAATCCATGCCTTTTGCGGCCAGTGGCCGTTGTTCCCGTCTCCCTGAGTGCTGCGTGCTCTGAAGCACCTCTCACTCACATGGTTCTCCATCACGTGATCGGGTCTTTCTCACAGGCTACAAGTGAAGACAGACACTTCGGGGACGCAACTACCTGCATCCTTATCCAATTCCGAGGTGCATATTGAAGATATTGGAGGAACTGTCCACATTTACTTTTGGTCAGCCAACAAGATGAGTAGCCCTAACAAACAGCAAAAGCACTAGCCTATGTCAATCAACTATCCTCCATAGTACAAAAGTTGACCTATTCTATTCTGTACGTGTCACGTCTACTCCTGCTCCTCCCCTCCAGCGTGCGACATCGCCGGAATACTAACCACCGGTCCTGGGATTCATCATTACACACACCTGGCATCCACCATTACGCGCACCTGCAGATCATTATGATTCACACCTGGTCCCTCCCTTACGCTTAGTCCTCAGTCGGTATTGTGCCTGTGTTTATGCTATATCGCCACTGTTACGCTGTCTCGGTTCATGTTTGTTGTTTTATTAAACGTTGCACTTGCTTCTCGACTCACCAGTAGTATGGGACAGTTGTGGGATACGATAGATCCCAACTTAATACAACCACTAGCATCAATTTTTTTTTTACTCAATGAGGCTTACGCAACAGATCAGAACATTTAGATTAAAATGTGATAAACTATTAGGCTATATCTTCACATTATAAGCACAGCAATGTGCACACTGCAGTGGGCTATAAGCGCGAATGTTCCATTACCGGGAAAACACCATTAACAAAAGTGACAGCAAATGCGATTATGCATGTAATGCTTTTATTATATAGGTGCATTTTTATGGTGAAAATTCTCTTCCCCAAACTTGAAACTCACGCACTGCTTATGTATGCCAGTTAGGCTCTACACCCATTGTAAAGCAGATTAATGTGCTTAACTTTAAGAATTTATTTGGCCACTTTAGTTGTGATACAAACCTTATCAAAACATATAGGCCTATGGGCTAGGCTACATGAGGTGTTCGACTGTGATTCGAAAAAGTCGCAAGAAAAAGGCATTGTTTCTTGCCTTATGCTGGGCATCATTCAAGTGATAATATATACTGTAATTCACAAGTGATAGGCTAATATTGTCACCCATCAGACTATTCTTAATTTAATCTTGTCTTTACATATATG
This sequence comes from Coregonus clupeaformis, assembly GCF_020615455.1. NCBI lineage: Eukaryota > Metazoa > Chordata > Actinopteri > Salmoniformes > Salmonidae > Coregonus > Coregonus clupeaformis. Next base: position 44,667,743 of record NC_059211.1, on the reverse strand, counting down.
AAAGAATATATGTACTACTATACACTGTTCAAAGGCACTTAAATCATAATCCATGTCTCAAATGTATCAAGGCTTAAAAATCATTTAACTTGTCTCCTCTCCTTCATCTACACTGATTGAAGTGGATTTAACAAGTGACATCAATAAGGGATAATAGCTTTCACATGGATTCACCTGGTCAGTCTATGTCATGGAAAGGGCAGGTGTTCTTAACATTTTGTACACTCAGTGTATATTACGTGGATGGTCTCTGGCCCTAAAGACCACTGTGGTAGTAATAAATATAGACCAATGTCCACACTGATATTGATTGTGTAATTCTATAGTCCTTTCCCGGATGTGTTGTTGTCAACCTTACTGTACATCTGTCCTGCCCTCTGTGCTTGATTTTCTGCGGTTTTCTGTGCTGCATAGACAGCCCCCGTGTCTGTGTCTGTGTTGGTGCCTGAAAGCAAACAGAGCATTAAACAGAATGACCTTTTCCTTCTCTCTCTCAGAGGTGCCTGATAAATATGTCAGATAGATGGGCCTCAAATTACACACTGTGTCTTGTATCATATTCATGATGTTTACACAATTCAGCCCTGTAATGAATGCAAAAAGACAAGATGTGGCTGGAATCTGAATACACAGAACAGGGCTGTGAAGCTGTGAGTTAGCCTGCAGTGAGCTCAGCTGTGGGTCATCCCGACAGTGTCCTCTGGGCTGGCATTGGTCCAATCCATTAATGAATCAGATTCATCACATGAATGTGCCTCTGGCTCGGCTGATTGATTCTGAGATTTATGACAACATGATGGCCAGCAAGGGCTGCGGTGGCGGAGGGAGGGCTGCGGGGCATGCAGGGCTCCGGCTCCAAACTGCAGCACCAGGGCTGAGGACCCATAACGCAGCACCGGGGAATGGGCGGCTCTGACAGGCCTCACAGCCCCTTTACCTGTCAACAGATGTGTTACTGTCTCATATGCTCCCCTGAGAGAGAGAGACAGAGGTGTGTGTGAGGAGAATCCTGTGCTCATATCATCAATACTGACAAAGCTATTTGAGTTCATTTCTATTATTAAATCTGATGCTTTTGGATGGTTTATCCTCACAATTGTCAGAAGTAGTATTACTCATGTTGGCAAAGTGGAGGACACACTGGACTGCCATGGCAGAGGGAGAGGCATAGTCCATGCCTTATTTTACAGCTGTCACAGGCCGTTGATGGACCAACAACACCATCTACTGGACAGTGGTGGTATTTTCAAACTACATCATGGCTACAAAGAGAAGTGTACTAATGCATTTGACACAATTGATAGCAAAGTATTCAATGTATCTCACAAATAACTTTAAAGCACCGACTAGTAATTAGTTAGATACTGTCTAAATATATATATATATATATATATATATATATATATATATATATATATATATATATATATACACTACCGTTCAAAAGTTTGGGGTCACATAGAAATGTCCTTGTCAATTTTTTTGACCATTAAAATAACATCAAATTGATCAGAAACACAGTGTAGACATGGTTAATGTTGTAAATGGCTATTGTAGCTGGAAACGGCAGATTTTTTATGGAATACATAGGTGTACAGAGGCCCATTATCAGCAACCATCAGTCCTGTGTTCCAATGGCACGTTGTGTTTGCTAATCCAAGTTTATCATTTTAAAAGGCTGACCTTCTAGGCAGAGTTCCAAAGAAAAAGCCATATCTCAGACTGCCCATCTTAATCTTTTATTTTTATTGGCCAGTCTGAGATATAGTTTTTTTTTTGCAACTCTGCCTAGAAGGTCAGCATACCGGAGTCGCCTCTTCACTGTTGATGTTGAGACTGGTGTTTTGCGGGTACTATTTAATGAAGCTGCCAGTTGAAGACCTGTTAGGCGTCTGTTTCTCAAACTAGACACTCTAATGTATTTGTCCTCTTGCTCAGTTGTGCACCGGGTCCTCCCACTCCTCTTTATATTCTGGTTAGAGACAGTTTGCGCTGTTCTGTGAAGGGAGTAGTACACAGCGTTGTACGAGATCTTCAATTTCTTGGCAATTTCTCGCATGGAATAGCCTTCATTTCTCAGAACAATAATAGATTGACGAATTTCAGGCCATTTTTAGCCTGTAATTGAACCCACAATTGCTGATGCTCCATATACTCAACTAGTCTCAAAAAGGCCTGTTTTATTGCTTCTTTAATCAGCACAACAGTTTTCAGGTGTGCTAACATAATTGCAAAATGGTTTTCTAATGATCAATTATGCCTTTCAAAATGATAAACTTGGATTAGCAAACACAACGTGCCATTGGAACACAGGACTGATGGTTGCTGATAATGGGCCTCTGTACACCTATGTAGATATTCCATAAAAAATCAGCCGTTTCCAGCTACAATAGCCATTTACAACATGAACAATGTCTACACTGTATTTCTGATCAATTTCAAGAACACATTTCTAAGTGACCCCAAACTTTTGAACGGTGGGGGAAAAAAGTATTTAGTCAGCCACCAATTGTGCAAGTTCTCCCACTTAAAAAGATGAGAGAGGCCTGTAATTTTTAATGAATTTATTTGCAAATTATGGTGGAAAATAAGTATTTGGTCACCTACAAACAAGCACGATTTCTGGCTCTCACAGACCTGTAACTTCTTCTTTAAGAGGCTCCTCTGTCCTCCACTCGTTACCTGTATTAATGGCACCTGTTTGAACTTGTTATCAGTATAAAAGACACCTGTCCACAACCTCAAACAGTCACACTCCAAACTCCACTATGGCCAAGACCAAAGAGCTGTCAAAGGACACCAGAAACAAAATTGTAGACCTGCACCAGGCTGGGAAGACTGAATCTGCAATAGGTAAGCAGCTTGGTTTGAAGAAATCAACTGTGGGAGCAATTATTAGGAAATGGAAGACATACAAGACCACTGGTAATCTCCCTCGATCTGGGGCTCCACGCAAGATCTCACCCCGTGGGGTCAAAATGATCACAAGAACGGTGAGCAAAAATCCCAGAACCACACGGGGGGACCTAGTGAATGACCTGCAGAGAGCTGGGACCAAAGTAACAAAGCCTACCATCAGTAACACACTAGGCCGCCAGGGACTCAAATCCTGCAGTGCCAGACGTGTCCCCCCTGCTTAAGCCAGTACATGTCCAGGCCCGTCTGAAGTTTGCTAGAGTGCATTTGGATGATCCAGAAGAGGATTGGGAGAATGTCATATGGTCAGATGAAACCTAAATATAACTTTTTTGGTAAAAACTCAACTCGTTGTGTTTGGAGGACAAAGAATGCTGAGTTGCATCCAAAGAACACCATACCTACTGTGAAGCATGGGGGTGGAAACATCATGCTTTGGGGCTGTTTTTCTGCAAAGGGACCAGGACGACTGATCCGTGTAAAGGAAAGAATGTATGGGGCCATGTATCGTGAGATTTTGAGTGAAAACCTCCTTCCATCAGCAAGGGCATTGAAGATGAAACATGGCTGGGTCTTTCAGCATGACAATGATCCCAAACACACCGCCCGGGCAACGAAGGAGTGGCTTCGTAAGAAGCATTTCAAGGTCCTGGAGTGGCCTAGCCAGTCTCCAGATCTCAACCCCATAGAAAATCTTTGGAGGGGAGTTGAAAGTCCGTGTTGCCCAGCGACAGCCCCAAAACATCACTGCTCTAGAGGAGATCTGCATGGAGGAATGGGCCAAAATACCAGCAACAGTGTGTGAAAACCTTGTGAAGACTTACAGAAAACGTTTGACCTGTGTCATTGCCAACAAAGGGTATATAACAAAGTATTGAGAAACTTTTGTTATTGACCAAATACTTATTTTCCACCATAATTTGCAAATAAATTCATAAAAAATCCTACAATGTGATTTTCTGGATTTTATTTTCTCATTTTGTCTGTCATAGTTGACGTGTACCTATGATGAAAATTACAGGCCTCTCTCATCTTTTTAAGTGGGAGAACTTGCACAATTGGTGGCTGACTAAATACTTTTTTTCCCCACTGTAAGCAAGATAGCGCCGGAGGGGATGGCTGCCGTTTTATGGATTCTCAACCAACCGTGCTATTTTCTGTGTTCTTTCGCATTGTTTGTAACTTATTTTGTACATAATGTTGCTGCTATCGTCTCTTATGACCGAAAAGAGCTTCTGGACATCCGAACAGCGATTACTCACCTTGAACTGGACAACATTTTTTTATTTAATGAGTCGGACGAGAGGGATTTGCTCCTGACACCCGACAGGGCCCTCATCCCCGTCATTCGCAGTAGAAAGAAAAGGAGATATCGCAGGAAGGAGATCGGGGTGCTTGGTAAGGAGCTGGCGATGAGTGGCTAATCTGCCTTTGCCATCGATACCATTGGTCAATTTACAATCGCTTGATAATAAAGTGGACGAACTACAGGCATGAATATTCTACCAACGGGACATTAAAAACTGTAATATGTTATGTTTCACAGAGTCGTGGCTGAACGAAGACATGAATAACATACAGCTGGCGGGTTATACACTGTATCGGCAGGATAGAACAGCAGCCTCTGGTAAGACAAGGGGTGGCGGTCTATGTATTTTTGTATTTCTGAGGTAGAGTATATCATGATAAGCTGTAGACCACACTATCTACCAAGAGAGTTTTCATCTATATTCTTCGTAGCTGTCTATTTACCCCCACAAACCGATGCTGGCACTAAGACTGCGCTCAATTAACTGTATACGGCCATAAGCAAACAGGAAAACGCTCATCCAGAGGCGGCGCTCCTAGTGGCCGGGGACTTTAATGCAGGGAAACTTAAATCCGTTTTACCTCATTTCTACCAGCATGTTAAATGTGCAACCAGAGGGAAAAAAACTCTAGACCACCTTTACTCCACACACAGAGACATGTACAAAGCTCTCCCTCGCCCTCCATTTGGCAAGTCTGAGCATAATTCTGTACTCCTGATTCCTGCTTACAAGCAAAAACTAAAGCAGGAAACACCAGTGACTCGGTCAATAAAAAAGTGGTCAGATGAAGCAGATGCTAAGCTACAGGACTGTTTTGCTAGCACTGACTGGAATATGATTCTTCCAATGGCATTGAGGAGTACACCACATCAGTCACTGGCTTCATCAATAAGTGCATCGAAGACGTCGTCCCCACAGTGACTGTACGTACATACCCCAACCAGAAGTCATGGATTACAGGAAACATCCGCACTGAGCTAAAGGGTAGAGCCGCCGTTTTCAAGGAGCGGGACTCTAACCCGGAAGCTTATAAGAAATCCCGCTATGCCCTCCGACGAACCATCAAGCAGGCAAAGCGTCAATACAGGACTAAGATTGAATAGTACTACACCGGCTCCAACGCTCGTCGGATGTGGCAGGGCTTGCAAACTATTACATACTACAAAGGGAAGCACAGCCGCAAGCTGCCCAGTGACACGAGCCTACCAGACAAGCTAAATTGCTTCTATGCTCGCTTCGAGGCAAGTAACACTGAAACATGCATGAGAGCATCAGCTGTTCCGGATGACTGTGTGATCACGTTCTCCATAGCCGATGTGAGTAAGACCTTTAAACAGGTCAACATTCACAAGGCCGCAGGGCCAGACGAATTACCAGGACGTGTACTCCAAGCATGCGCTGACCAAATGGCAAGTGTCTTCACTAACATTTTCAACCTCTCCCTGTCTGAGTCTGTAATACCAACATGTTTCAAGCAGACCACCATAGTCCCTGTGCCCAAGAACACTAACGTAACCTGCCTAAATGCCTACAGACCCGTAGCACTCACGACTGTTGTGTTTTGAAAGGATGATCATGGCTCACATCAACACCATTATCCCAGAAACCCTAGACCCACTCCAATTTGCATACTGCCCCAACAGATCCACAGATGATGCAATCTCTATTGCGCTCCACACTTCCCTTTCACACCTGGACAAAAGGAACACCTATGTGAGAATGCTATTCATTGACTACAGCTCAGCGTTCAACACCATAGTGCCCACAAAGCTCATCACTAAGCTAAGGACCCTGGGACTAAACACCTCCCTCTGCAACTGGATCCTGGACTTCCTGACGGGCCGCCCCCAGGTGGTAAGGGTAGGTAACAACACATCTGCTACGCTGATCCTCAACACAGGGGCCCTTCAGGGGTGCGTGCTCAATCCCCTCCTGTACTCCCATGTTCACTCATGACTGCATGGCCAGACACGACTCCAACACCATCATTAAGTTTGCCGATGACACAACAGTGGTAGGCCTGATCACCGACAACGACGAGACAGCCTATAGGGAGGAGGTCAGAGACCTGGCCGTGTGGTGCCAGGACAACAACCTCTCCCTCAACGTGATCAAGACAAAGGAGATGATTGTAGACTACAGGAAAAAGAAGAGTACCGAGCACGCCCCCATTCTCATCGACGGGGCTGTAGTGGAGCAGGTTGAGAGCTTCAAGTTCCTTGGTGTCCACATCACCAACAGACTAACATGGTCCAAGCACACCAAGACAGTCGTGAATAGGGCACGACAAAACCTATTCCCCCTAAGGAGATTGAAAAGATTTGGCATGGGTCCTTAGATCCTCAAAAGGTTCTACAGCTGCACCATCGAGAGCATCGTAACTGGTTGCATCACTACCTGTTATGGCAACTGCTCGGCCTCTGACCGCAAGGCACTACAGAGGGTAGTGCGTACAGCCCAGTACATCACTGGGGCCAAGCTTCCTGCCATCCAGGACCTCTATACCAGGCGGTGTCAGAGGAAGGCCCTAAAAATTGTCAAAGACTCCAGCCACCATAGTCATAGACTGTTCTCTCTACTACCGCACGGTAGTTTTGATGTAGTTACAATGTAGAAAATAGTAAAAATAAAGAAAAACCCTTGAATGAGTAGGTGTTCTAAAACTATTGACCGGTAGTGTACATGATTCCATATGTGTTATTTCATAGTTTTGATGTCTTCACTATTATTCTACAATGTAAAAAATAGTAAAAATAAAGAAAAACCCTTGAATGAGTAGATGTGTCAAAACTTTTGACTGGTAGTGTATATACATACATATATCCTTCGGGAGGAGAATAAGTAGTACAAATAACCGGAGTAAAAGGAGATACAAGAAGATAGTTAATGTCTGAGTGGTTTATTAGAATAAGAAAGTTGACAGAGAGCAAAGTCTCCATGCTAAGTGACAGGCAGAGCTGAGGACAATGTTGAAATGGTGTTCAACTGCTGAAGGGTGTGTGTGTGTGTGTGTGTGTGTGTGTGTATGTGTGTGTGTGTGCAGTTGTTTGAGGGTGCATGCATGTTTTTGTGTGATGGACAGATTTGCAGACACAAGCACACACACTTGCATGTACTGTATAAATTCACACGTTGCTACTTCTGTACACACAGAGGCTGTGTCATGCAGCTACTGTACTTAAATTACATTTAAGCATTGATATTATGTACACACAGGGACAAATGTGTCATTTAATGACAGTGTCCCTGGTCACAGGCAGGGACAGACAGCCTCTGGTGAGAGCCACAGGACTGCAGGAGTCTGTCACAGTAGCAGGAGACTCGACTCTGGAGGAGAAGTGGGAAAGTTCTCTTTGTTGTGATTCCAGTCTGTATCGCCACCTCCTCACCTCCTCTCCTCCTCTCCTCCTCTCCTCCTCACCTCCTCTCCTCCTCTCCTCCTCTCCTCCTCCTCTCCTCCTCACCTCCTCTCCTCCTCTTCTCCTCTCCTCCTCTTCTCCTCCCAGACACAACTCAGACACAGCACAGACATCAGAGTGGGAGCAAATACTGAGATGCTGTTCACAGTACAGAATCATCATCATCATCTTCATCATCATCATCAACTTTATCAAACTCACACACCAGAGAGGAAATCGAAAATCCAATACAACAAATCCTAAAAACTCAAACCAAATATTACCACAGAAACAAACAAATAAAACAAATAAAACATGACAAGAATGATCAGTGCTGACTAAATAGAATGTTCTCTACAACTTTACAAAAATGCAAACATTTTTTGTGCTTATCTTTCGATGATTAATATGTCTGCTGCCCGTGTTTATTCCACAGCAGATTGGGTTACATGTCTCCTTATTTGGTTTGGGTGTTTCTAGGGCATCCCATCCTGGCATTGGCAGTTTCTGGCTGGGGGGCATTAGCTAATTCACTGGGTTACTGAGGAAAACAAGCCAACAACAGACAATGGCATGGTCTCAGGCAAACACACAGTCCATGATATTTATACAGACAGATCAGGTCATGTGGGTTGGGGGTGAGGGTGGGGGGAGAGAGAGGAACACTGTGAGCTACATATCAAACAGATCCAAACAAAAAATGTCCAGCAGAAAGTAATGGCTGCCAAAGAAAACAATTTACTGCATCAGCAGATTGCAAATGTAGGAAAAAAGGGTTAAAACATTTAAAAACTGATTTAAAAAAGAACAAACATTTTTGAGCGCTTCACAGTAAATTACCCAGATTTTTCATTCTGGTGTTGACACATTTAAAACTGCCTCTGTTTGATTGTAGCTGCTAATACAGCATGTAGAGAGGGAAAGGCTGATTGTGTGTGTGTGTGTGTCTGTTTGTCTGTCTGTCTGTGTGCAAGCCTGAAGGGTTGTATAAAGGGGAATCCCAGATTCCTTAACTGTTTAGTCATGGTGGACTAAGTGTGGCTCTTTCAACGAGCAAATCCCTGGGTCTGAGCCGCAAGTCTGGCCTCCCTCCTCCCTGGCCTGGGGATAACAGCGAATCGTAATTCAATTGCATCCTGAATTTGATTAGGGCGCAGTGTGTGTGTCTGAGTGTGTGTGTAACTGTCTGTGTCAGTGTGTGTGTATGTTTATGTATGTGTGACTGTGTGTGTCCGTGTAACTGTGTGTGTGTGTTTGTGTATGGGGGGATAGCTGTCGAGGAGAGTGGGTGCTCGTCACCCTCTTGATATGTCTGTAGTAATCTTCTCAAAGGCTCATCACAACATTAGGAGCTGGGATGTACTTTGCCTAATCAAGCATGTTTAGTGAAATAGTGTAAGAGAGGGAGCTGGAGCACGGCTGGCTGGGTAGGCAGAGCAGGCCTCATTCACTCACTGCACTTAGGGGACACCACTGGCTGGGAGACAGAGAGGAGAGGAGAGGGGGCACCAGGGGGCCACTACTGCTTCAAGGACCCATTTTCTCAACCAACACTCCTCTCAGGAGATAGGAGGAGGAGGAGGAGGAGGACGACGACGTGGAGGAGTGGTTTTGTCTACTACAGTATGGAATGTGCTATTTCAATATTCTCCCCACCCCATCCGACTACTTTACTCATTCATGGCAACACTCACTACTACTGTACTTCAAGTGCACAAAAACCAACACACTCACATGAACGCACACATGCACACACACTCATTCAGTTGTTGAGTTGTCTCCCTGGACTCAGCCATGCGTGGGCACTTCTACCCAGCTAGATCATGTGCTTCCACTCCATGAATCTCTTTTAGTATTCTACCTCAGTGGTTTAGCCCTTTACATTAAGACAAACAAATCCACCGTCCAGCCTGGCTCCTCTCCTCAGCCCACCACACAGCTGGCTCTCTATACAGGCCAGGCATCCTCTCTATCTGCTCCCCCTGTTTCAGAGCAGCTCTGAATGTAGCCATAGCTCTGTATTTAAGCCCTGCAAAGATGTATGTTTGTGCTCTCTGCCGCTGTTGTGTGTTTCTCTAACACCACTCTCTGCCAGTCCTACCCAGATCAGCCTCTGTTCCTCCCATGCCCCTCCAGCTCCATCTCTCTCCAGCTCTCCTCCTCTGCTCCTCCCAGCCCACAGACCCACTAATGAAGCCAGTCTATGCGCTCCCATGCGTGTTGCCGACCAGCACTCAGGGTGAGGATGCAGTTAACACTGATTTGTGAATGTTGGGGGATTGCGGCAGAAATCACTCAGATAATGGCTGCCGGGCCAGAGAACTAGGGGGAGAACAAGGAGATTAAGACAACTTCCACTGCAGCCTGAAACAGAGCAGCATCCACACACACAAGTCATGACCCAGATGAACAAACACCAGCCACCGGATCGACAGACAGGGGAGTGAGCAGAGGGGCGGACAAAAGGAGAACATCAAACAGAGAGAGAGAGCTGAGGGAGACAATCCACGGCCAAACAGTTCTACTTTGCTTTGTTTAGCCAGTGCCCCTTGTGTATAGACACGGAAAGGCAGGGATATAGCAGTGATAGCAGTCTGAATGATGCCTGTCTGCCAGCCCCAGCCCTATTGGCCCATCCCTGGCCTACCACCCTGCCTGGTCCCAGCCCCAGTCCCAGACGATGCCAGTGTCTGTGAGGGGGCCGGAGGGACGGGCAGTGGGGCGCTGCTGTCCTCATTGATATTCCGCTGGTCTGGGGCGCTGGGTTCGTCCCGCGGGCCCAGACTCTTAACGGCTATTTGTTGCAGCCGTCTCCTCCTGCTCCGGGGCACAAAGAAGCTCAGTGTCAGGGAGAGGAGCCTGAATGGAGCTCCCCAGTGGCAGGGCCCTGGGCCCACTAGCTCCCACAGCCAGGCTCACATCCCCCTACATGGGCTATGTGCTCTTCTCTCTTCTCCGCTGGCCTGCCGGGTAGCCCAGACCTCAGGTCAGGTCACACAGATCCAGGGAGAGACAGACAGAGAAGGAGGAAGGGAGTGGGAGGGACAAGGTTGTCTTATACCACTGTACCCTCTGACTCTCTTTCACTGTTCCCTCCATTTCTCCAAGGAAACACAGAGATATTAGAAAATGCTTGGGGTTGATTTTAAATCAAATGGAAAGGTGCCATCCTCTCTTATCTCCTCCCTGCTGGTTTTTGCACCCTCCACCTTGACATGTTCAACTCCAGTGCTGTTGTTGCTAGATCTGGGCTGTAGACTGGGGGGGTCTGATTATAATCACATAATAGAGCTTCAGAAACACTAGAAATTTGTTTTTTCCATGATTGTTAACACAACGGAATGGATCGTTGACATCATTATCAAGCTTATTCCTATAAGAAGTTCCAGTGCGTTGTATGCTCACATTAAGACAGGAAGCCTTTCCCATACTGCATGATCCAGTGCCCTCTGGCATTGCTAATATCTACCAAACACAAGCTGATTGATAGAGCTGACTGATAGAGCTGACTGATAGAGATGACTGATAGAGATGGCCTGAAAACCAAGGAAAAGCACATGGTTGTCTGCTGGATTCTGGCAAAAAGGAAAGCAGAAATAAAAATGTCACACCCAAAGAATGACTTGCAGATCACAAGATAGTAGAATGAGACCTTTCACAACTGGAACTGAATGCTAAATTATCAGTGAAGCGGTTCTCTTTTTTGTTATTCCTTTTTCACAAAATGTCCCTTCCCTTGCACCCCTTCCTAGTCCTTGAGGTTGGTTTTATGGTGTCCAGGCCCTGCTCTGTGGGTTAAACCACGTATGGAGGAGAGGGGTGCACCTCTCAGGGCGATAGCAGAGCTGAAGCCATGAGGAGAATAACCTCCTCTCTTTATCTCTCTCTCTCTCTTTCTCGCTCTAAACTGCTGGCTTCTGGAGTCCCAGTCTCTTCAGTCAGTTAGTCAGTCAGGCTTCGCGCCGGGGGATGTCAGAACATTGAATGACAGTGAGAGAGGACAGACAGGGCAGGATTCGGGATGGGAGAGTGAGTCTGAGGGGTATTCCAGTTGCTGAGGGGAAATGGGTTTCAGAGAGAGGGGTTCATGGCGCTCTTCTCCTCACTGGCCACTAGGGGTAGGCTCGCCCATGCTCTTTCCCATTAGGTGACTGAAGTCTGCAAGGCCGTGGTGGTTGGCCCGGATCAGGCCCGGGCGCTGGGAGGGGTAGGGCGCTCCGTTATTGCTGTTATAGTTGAGCCCCTCGTGGGTCCAGCGGGGGGGCTCCTCAAAGTCCATCTGGGTGCTGGGGGCTGAGACCACCCTCCTGCGGTCTGGGGAGTCCTGTGGCGTGGCTGGGTAGTTGTATTCACCTGCAGAGTTCCTCAGGGTGGTCCTGGGTTGTCCCCCGTGGGGCTCCCGGTTGCTGGCCAGGACCAGGTAACGTGTTCGCTCCGTGTTGGTGGGCCCCACATCCCCTGGGCCCTCGTGCCTGCCACCTCTCTCCTGCAGGAACTTGGAGCTCAGGTAGATGACGGAGTTGGCTGGGCAGGGCATGCCCACTGAGGTGAGGAAGGTCTGGCTCTGGTCCCAGTCTCCATCTCTCATGCTGGGTGGAGGCCGTTTCTGCTGCAGGGGGGTCTGTTCTGGAGTAGGCAGGCCTGGATCCATCTCTCCTTTAGGCCAGCCATTGGGCATTACGAACGGGTTGTCTGCCTGAGAATGTGACCGGGATCTCTCGCTGCCGCTGGTACGTGTCACGCTCATCACTGAGCCGCTCCGGCCCTGACCCAGCATGTTCTGCTCCTTGTCTCCTTTACGGCTCCTGTTGGCTCCTGCCCCTCGTGTGCGGTGGCGATGACTCATGATCCAGCAGACAGCCAAGCCCGACAGCACCGCCCCCGTGGTGAAGGCCGAGACCGCAGACACAACCAGCAGGTTGACTGACACCAGACCATCTGGCTCATCAATGAAAGACTCCTGCAGGAGACCTACAGACACATGGAGACAGACAGACAGATTAACAGAGACACAGAAAAGGCTGTCAATAAGTCAGTAAATACAGTGGATATGTGAAAGAGGGTTCAGACACTCTTGGGGGACAATGGATGTTGAAGAGAAAAATACACTATAAAACAACAATACATTTCTGCGTTTAGCCTTCATCAGGGTTCTGTCAGTAGACAGAGCACAGTTAACATCATCTCAGCTCTGGCCTTAGTAAAGTGGGAGTTTACAGCTTGACAAAGTGGCCTATTTCCCAGTGCCTCAGTGGGTGGGGAGGAATGCTCTCCTGTGAAGCTATGCTATTGGTGTAATGGCTAATTGTGTTCATTACCTAAAGTGGATGGTGATTTTAATGGCTGTAATAACTGTCTTCCTGATTGAGAATATCTCCCAACCCTGAAGTGTTGCGTAACATTTACATTGCAGCGGAAGATGCCTGTACACTCCGGAATTAAAGGGATTTTTCGGGACTCTGGGAAGTAGGTAAAGGGCTTTATTGAACTATCCTTTTAATATCGAACTATCCCTTGAATAGTGAGTAATTGCTTTAAGTTGCATACTGTATTAACACATGAACTTCACAAAGTTATTTTCATCTAACAGCATGAGAAATTATAAAACAAATGTACAATCACATCTGAAAAGAGGACTACGATAATATGTTTATTTTCCCAACAAAGAACTTGAGAGAAGCTCCTCTGGAGAACGGAATATATGAATTACTATAGCAGTGGAAAAACAGTAGAGCACAAAGCTGCTGCCATGGATCAATTAAGAAAATGTCAGGAGAAAACGTGTTCTTTGCAGTGCAAGTCCAGGGACAATACCAACAGAAAACAAGGAGAGTTATAGAACCCATTGCACTTTATGGTTGTGAGGTCTGGGGTCCGCTCACCAACCAAGAATTCACAAAATGGGACAAACACCAAATTGAGACTTTGCATGCAGAATTCTGCAAAAACATCCTCTGTGTACAACGTAAAACACCAAATAATGCATGCAGAGCAGAATTAGGCCAATACCCGCTAATTATCAAAATCCAGAAAAGAGCCGTTAAATTCTATAACCACTTAAAAGGAAGCGATTCCCAAACCTTCCATAACAAAGCCATCACCTACAGAGAGATTCACTTGGAGAAGAGTCCCCTAAGTAAGCTGGTCCTGGGGCTCTGTTCACAACACAAACAGACCCCACAGAGCCCCAGGACAACAACAACAACAACAACCCAATTAGACCCAACCGGAATGCTATTTGGCCCTAAACAGAGAGTACACAGTGGCAGAATACCTGACCACTGTGACTGACCCAAACTTAAGGAAAGCTTTGACTATGTACAGACTCAGTGAGCATAGCCTTGCTATTGAGAAAGGCTGCCGTAGGCAGACCTGGCTCTCAAGAGAAGACAGGCTATGTGCACACTGCCCACAAAATGAGGTGGAAACTGAGCTGCACTTCCTAACCTCCTGCCAAATGTATGACCATATTAGAGACACATATTTCCCTCAGATTACAGCGATCCACAAAGAATTCGAAAACAAACCCAATTTTGATAAACTCCCTTATCTACTGAGTGAAAAACCACAGTGTGCCATCACAGCTGCAAGATTTGTGACCTGTTGCCACAAGAAAAGGGCAACCAGTGAAGAACAAACACCATTGTAAATACAACCCATATTTATGTTTATTTATTTTCCCATCTGTACTTTAACTATTTGCACATTGTTACAACACTGTATATACAGTGGGGAAAAAAAGTATTTAGTCAGCCACCAATTGTGCAAGTTCTCCCACTTAAAAAGATGAGAGAGGCCTGTAATTTTCATAATAGGTACACGTCAACTATGACAGACAAATTGAGATATTTTTTCCAGAAAATCACATTGTAGGATTTTTAATGAATTTATTTGTAAATTATGGTGGAAAATAAGTATTTGGTCACCTACAAACAAGCAAGATTTCTGGCTCTCACAGACCTGTAACTTCTTCTTTAAGAGGCTCCTCTGTCCTCCACTCGTTACCTGTATTAATGGCACCTTTTCGAACTTGTTATCAGTATAAAATACACCTGTCCACAACCTCAAACAGTCACACTCCAAACTCCACTATGGCCAAGACCAAAGAGCTGTCAAAGGACACCAGAAACAAAATTGTAGACCTGCACCAGGCTGGGAAGACTGAATCTGCAATAGGTAAGCAGCTTGGTTTGAAGAAATCAACTGTGGGAGCAATTATTAGGAAATGGAAGACATACAAGACCACTGATAATCTCCCTCGATCTGGGGCTCCACGCAAGATCTCACCCCGTGGGGTCAAAATGATCACAAGAACGGTGAGCAAAAATCCCAGAACCACACGGGGGGACCTAGTGAATGACATGCAGAGAGCTGGGACCAAAGTAACAAAGCCTACCATCAGTAACACACTACGCCGCCAGGGACTCAAATCCTGCAGTGCCAGACGTGTCCCCCTGCTTAAGCCAGTACATGTCCAGGCCCGTCTGAAGTTTGCTAGAGTGCATTTGGATGATCCAGAAGAGGATTGGGAGAATGTCATATGGTCAGATGAAACCAAAATAGTACTTTTTGGTAAAAACTCAACTTGTCGTGTTTGGAGGACAAAGAATGGTGAGTTGCATCCAAAGAACACCATACCTACTGTGAAGCATGGGGGTGGAAACATCATGCTTTGGGGCTGTTTTTCTGCAAAGGGACCAGGACGACTGATCCGTGTAAAGGAAAGAATGAATGGGGCCATGTATCGTGAGATTTTGAGTGAAAACCTCCTTCCATCAGCAAGGGCATTGAAGATGAAACGTGGCTGGGTCTTTCAGCATGACAATGATCCCAAACACACTGCCCGGGCAACAAAGGAGTGGCTTCGTAAGAAGCATTTCAAGGTCCTGGAGTGGCCTAGCCAGTCTCCAGATCTCAACCCCATAGAAAATCTTTGGAGGGAGTTGAAAGTCCGTGTTGCCCAGCGACAGCCCCAAAACATCACTGCTCTAGAGGAGATCTGCATGGAGGAATGGGCCAAAATACCAGCAACAGTGTGTGAAAACCTTGTGAAGACTTACAGAAAACGTTTGACCTGTGTCATTGCCAACAAAGGGTATATAACAAAGTATTGAGAAACTTTTGTTATTGACCAAATACTTATTTTCCACCATAATTTGCAAATAAATTCATTAAAAATCCTACAATGTGATTTTCTGGATATTTTCTTTTCATTTTGTGTGTCATAGTTGACGTGTACCTATGATGAAAATTACAGGCCTCTCTCATCTTTTTAAGTGGGAGAACTTGCACAATTGGTGGCTGACTAAATACTTTTTTCCCCACTGTATACATAATATGACATTTGAAATGTCATTATTCTTTTGGAACTTCTGAGTGTAATGTTTACTGTTAATATTTATTGTTTATTTCACTTTTGTTTACTATCTACTTCACTTGCTTTGGCAATGTTAACATACGTTTCCCATGCCGATAAAGCCCTTAAATTGAATTGAATTGAATTGAGAGAGAGAGAGACAGACAGACAGACAGAGAGAGAGAGAGAGAGAGAGAGAGAGAGACAGAGAGACAGAGAGGAAGAGCAAGGGAGGGAGAGAGAGAGATAGACAAAGAGTGAGAGAGAGCGAGAGATAGACAGAGAGGGATGGAGAGTGAGAAAGAGAGAGAGAAAGAGACAGAGAGGAAGAGAGGGAGAGCGAGACAGAGAGAGAGCGAGACAGAGAGAGAGAGAGAGAGAGAGAGCGAGAGCGAGAGCGAGAGATAGTCACACATACGCCCAGGCCGTGAGCAGGCAAACAGGCCCAACACCCACTCTTACACTAGCCCAAGCCAATGGCATGTACCAGATGCTCAGCAGGCTCTGCTCACAATTACTGGCCTGAGGCCAAAGCACACAACCAACAACATTAGACACTTTATGGAACACAAAGCCTTTACTATTTCATCCTGGAATATCCAAGGCCTGAGGTCATCTGCCTTTGGCCTAAAGAGCAGGAATCTGGACTTCACCAAAGAAATCGGAAATACAGACATTGTCATCCTACAAGAAACATGGTATAGAGGAGACTTACCCACTGGTTGCCCTCTAGGTTACAGAGAGCAGGTAGTCCCATCCACCAAACTACCAGGTGTGAAACAGGGAAGGGACTCAGGGGGTATGCTAATTTGGTATAGAGCAGACCTAACTCACTCTATTAAATTAATCAAAACAGGAACATTTTACATTTGGTTAGAAATTCAAAAGGAAATTATCTCAACAGAGAAAAATGTCCTCCTGTGTGCTACCTATATCCCCCCACTAGAATCCCCATAATTTAATGAAGACAGCTTCACCATCCTGGAGGGGGAAATCAATCATTTCCAGACTCAGGGACATGTACTAGTCTGTGGCGACCTAAATGCCAGAACTGGACAAGAACCTGACACCCTCAGCACACAGGGGGACAAACACCTACCTGGAGGTGACAGCATTCCCTCCCCCATATGCCCCCCTAGGCACAACTACGACAACATAACCAATAAAAACGGGTCACAACTCCTGCAGCTCTGTCGCACACTGGGTATGTACATAGTCAATGGTAGGCTTCGAGGGGACTCCTATGGTAGGTACACCTATAGCTCATCTCTTGGCAGTAGTACTGTAGACTACTTTATCACTGACCTCAACCCAGAGTCTCTCAGAGCGTTCACAGTCAGCCCACTGACACCCCTATCAGACCGCAGCAAAATCACAGTCTACTTGAACAGAGCAATAATATTAATATATAATAATATGCCATTTAGCAGACGCTTTTATCCAAAGCGACTTACAGTCATGCGTGCATACATTTTTGTGTATGGGTGGTCCCGGGGATCGAACCCACTACCTTGGCGTTACAAGCGCCGTGCTCTACCAGCTGAGCTACAGAGGACCACAATACTCAATCATGAGGCATCAAAGCCAAAGGAACTGAATAATATTAAGAAATGCTATAGATGAAAGGAAAGGAGTGTTGAAACCTACCATAAAACAATAAGGCAACAACAAATTCAATCCATTCTAGACAACTTCCTGGACAAAACGTTCCACTGTAATAGAGAAGGTGTAAACTTGGCAGTAGAAAATCTAAACAGTATATTTGACCTCTCAGCTTCCCTATCAAATCTAAAAATCTCTAACAGAAAACCGAAGAAAAGTAACAACAGTGATAAATGGTTTGATGAAGAATGCAAAAACCTAAGAAAGAAATTGAGAAACCTATCCAACCAAAAACATAGAGACCCAGAAAACCTGAGCCTACGCCTTCACTATGGTGAATCACTAAAACAATACAGAAATACACTACGGAAAAAGAAGGAACAGCATGTCAGAAATCAGCTCAATGTAATTGAAGAATCCATAGAGTCTAACCACTTCTGGGAAAATTGGAAAACACTAAACAAACAACAACACGAAGAGCTATCTATCCAAAACGGAGATGTATGGGTAAACCACTTCTCCAATCCTTTTGGCCCTATAACAGAGAACAAACAGCAAAAAAATATACATGATCAAATGCCAATCTTAGAATCAACCATTAAAGACTACCAGAACCCACTGGATTCTCCAATTACATTGAATGAACTACAGGACAAAATACAAACCCTCCAACCCAAAAAGGCCTGTGGTGTTGATGGTATCCTCAATGAAATGATAAAATATACAGACCACAAATTTCAATTAGCTATACTTCAACTCTTTAAAATCATCCTTAGCTCTGGCATCTTCCCCAATATTTGGAACCAAGGACTGATCACCCCAATCCACAAAAGTGGAGACAAATTTGACCCCAATAACTACCGTGGGATATGCGTCAACAGCAACCTTGGGAAAATCCTCTGCATTATCAATAACAGCAGACTAGTTCATTTCCTCAGTGAAAACAATGTACTGAGCAAATGTCAAATTGGCTTTTTACCAAATTATCGTACGACAGACCACATATTCACCCTGCACACCCTAATTGACAAACAAACAAACCAAAACAAAGGCAAAGTCTTCTCATGCTTTGTTGATTTCAAAAAAGCTATTGACTCAATTTGGCATGAGGGTCTGCTATACAAATTGATGGAAAGTGGGGTTGGGGGAAAAACATACGACATTATAAAATCCATGTACACAAACAACAAGTGTGCGGTTAAAATTGGCAAAAAACACACACATTTCTTTCCACAGGGCCGTGGGGTGAGACAGGGATGCAGTTTAAGCCCCACCCTCTTCAACATATATATCAACGAATTGGCGAGGGCACTAGAACAGTCTGCAGCACCCGGCCTCACCCTACTAGAATCTGAAGTCAAATGTATTCTGTTTGCTGATGATCTGGTGCTTCTGTCACCAACCAAGGAGGGCCTACAGCAGCACCTAGATCTTCTGCACAGATTCTGTCAGACCTGGGCCCTGACAGTAAATCTCAGTAAGACAAAAATAATGGTGTTCCAAAAAAGGTCCAGTTGCCAGGACCACAAATACAAATTCCATCTAGACACCGTTGCCCTAGAGCACACAAAAACTATACATACCTCGGCCTAAACATCAGCGCCACAGGTAACTTCCACAAAGCTGTGAACGATCTGAGAGACAAGGCAAGAAGGGCCTTCTATGCCATCAAAAGGAACATAAATTTTGACATACCAATTAGGATCTGGCTAAAAATACTTGAATCAGTTATAGAACCCATTGCCCTTTATGGTTCTGAGGTCTGGGGTCCGCTCACCAACCAAGAATTCACAAAATGGGACAAACACCAAATTGAGACTCTGCATGCAGAATTCTGCAAAAACATCCTCCGTGTACAACGTAAAACACCAAATAATGCATGCAGAGCAGAATTAGGCCAATACCCGCTAATTATCAAAATCCAGAAAAGAGCAGTTAAATTCTATAACCACTTAAAAGGAAGCGATTCCCAAACCTTCCATAACAAAGCCATCACCTACAGAGAGATGAACTTGGAGAATAGTCCCCTAAGTAAGCTTGTCCTGGGGCTCTGTTCAAAAACACAAACAGACCCCACACAGCCCCAGGACAACAACAACAACAACAACAACAACAACACAATTAGACCCAACCAAATCATGAGAAAACAAAAAGAGAATTACTTGACACATTGGAAAGAACAAACAAAAAAACAGAGCAAACTAGAATGCTATTTGGCCCTAAACAGAGAGTACACAGTGGCAGAATACCTGACCACTGTGACTGACCCAAACTTAAGGTAAGCTTTGACTATGTACAGACTCAGTGAGCATTGCTATTGAGAAAGGCCGCCGTAGGCAGACCTGGCTCTCAAGAGAAGACAGGCTATGTGCACACTGCCCACAAAATGAGGTGGAAACTGAGCTGCACTTCCTAACCTCCTGCCAAATGTATGACCATATTAGAGACACATATTTCCCTCAGATTACAGCGATCCACAAAGAATTCGAAAACAAACCCAATTTTGATAAACTCCCTTATCTACTGGGTGAAAAACCACAGTGTGCCATCACAGCTGCAAGATGTGTGACCTGTTGCCACAAGAAAAGGGCAACCAGTGAAGAACAAACACCATTGTAAATACAACCCATATTTATGTTTATTTATTTTCCCATTTGTACTTTAACTATTTGCACATTGTTACAACACTGTATATATACATAATATGACATTTGAAATGTCTTTATTATTTTGAAACTTCTGAGTGTAATGTTTACTGTTAATATTTATTGTTTATTTCACTTTTGTTTACTATCTACTTCACTTGCTTTGGCAATGTTAACACACGTTTCCCATGCCAATAAAGCCCTTAAATTGAAATTGAATTGAGAGAGAGATAGACAGAGAGAGAGACAGAGAGAGAGAGAGAGAGAGAGAGAGGGAGAGGGAGAGAGAGAGAGAGAGAGAGAGAGAGAGAGAGAGAGAGAGAGAGAGAGAGAGAGAGAGAGAGAGACAGAAAGACAGAGAGACAGAGACAGAGACAGAGACAGAGACAGAGAGGGAGAGGGAGAGAGAGAGAGAGATAGACAGAGAGGGAGAGTGAGAGAGAGACACTTTTAACTAGGAGAGAAAGAACATGCCAGAATGCAGGGAGCAGAGGTCTGCTTTAAACAAACATACTTTTATCATCTGACAAATGTATTGTAATGGAGACAAATGGCAACAATTGGGAGCAGGTAGGAGAAACTAGCTAGTAGTTAATTAGAGGGTTTTGGAGCTTGGCGAGACAGAGTATTATTCTCCATGTGTTGACACGTGGCAGGGAATGGGGACAGCCTACAGTACATTCTATAACAATAGAAAGTGCCAATTGAAAGGCCACAGTGAAAAGGATTTAGTGCTAATCAAGTTGCCATCTTGGTCAATTGATGTCCTTTTCTACTCTAATTAGTGTTTGATCACTTATTCAATAGACCTTGGAAATACATGGAGGATCGCGGGGGACCATAGTTACAGTGAGTGAATTATGTGTTGTGTTGTCTATGGCATCTTTAACTATAGAGTGGATATCCACAAAGTACCTGTATTGTTTTTTGGTTTCATATTAGCGTGACTGATTTCCCTTTTATTTATTTCCCCTTTACTTCCCTCTATCTGTCACATAGAGAACTCATCATTCTGCTGGCTAAGCATTGTCCTTCCCATTCTGCTTGAGTATTCTGCTAAACAGTCATGTTTCTCTCTCTCTCTCTCTCTCTCTCTCTCTCTCTCTCTCTCTCTCTCTCTCTCTCTCTCTCTCTCTCTCTCTCTCTCTCTCTCTCTCTCTCTCTCTCTCTCTCTCTCTCTCTCTCTCTCTCTCTCTCTCTCTCTCTCTCTCTCTCTCTCTCTCTCTCTCTCTCTCTCTCTCTCTCTCTCTCTCTGTAGGGAGAGGTGAGCCGACAGTGGTAGAGCAGCCACAAGTGCCTGTTGCTGAGGAATAAGTTGTTTGTGTTGATGGTATTGAGTTGCAGCTTGTACCAGAGGGGAACATAGCGTCTGATGTGCAGCAGAAAAATATTGTTGTAGGAGGTAATGATGGATCTGGGGAGTCATTTCCCCAGAATGGTGAGGAGATGCCTAGTACGAGTGATGGGGTACAGGAGGGGATTCAGGTGGAGCTAGTCTCCCAGGTAGTGGAGGAGATGTCCATTACGAGTGATGGGGTACAGGAGGGGGTTCAGGTGGGGCTAGTCTCCCAGGCACTGGAGGAGATGCCCGGTATGAGTGATAGGGTGCAAGTGGGGAGTGTTGAGAGGGATGTGGCAGGGGGAGTCAGGGGTCTGTGGCCTCAGTTGAGGAGGATCAGGAGAAGGATCTGGACATTTCTGATATGATTGCAGCTGGCGATGACTCAATTTACAATCTAGATGAGGTAAATGGGTTCCTGGACCAGACTTTTGGGAAATGTTAAATTGGGCAAATTTATTTTGATGTTGATAAGTTTGTGAGGTCAGCTGTGGTGTGACAGAAGACCGTGGAGTTAGACCAGTTGAGTGTGAAGAAGCGTTTCCTCTTGAGGAAATATGTTACTGCTGTCACAGCAGCAAAAGGTCGTGGGAAACGTGGTAAGGTTAAGAGAAAATTATGATGATTATCATGCCTCATAGTGTGACATAACTTTTTTTTATTTTTTTTTATTTTTTATCTTTGTCTGTTTTCTCTGTGGTTTCTTCTGTTTTTCCTTTCTCTTTTCTATATGGAGGTACTAAGGGTAGGTTCTCTCAATATTAATGGGGGAAGGGACAGGAATAAGAGTGCTTGGGTATTAGAAGTAATAAAACAGAAAAGGATTCATGTTGTTATTCTACAGGAGATACATAGTGATGAGGCTAATGAGGTTTACTGGGGTATATGGTGGGAGAAGCAACATATACTCAGTCATGGTACTAATTTCAGTGCTGGAGTGGCAATTTTGTTTTCCTCAGGCTTAGGAGTGACTGTGGTATCTACAACATAGATTGTCAAGGGTCGGGTTTAATTGGTCAAGGTGGATGTTATGTTTTATTTTTTATTGTTTTATTTTGAATGTTTATGCTCCTAATGAGGGTATTGCTGTATTTGATCAAATAAAGGAAACCTTAAGACAGTGTCACCAAGAGGGGTGTATGGTTTTAGGGGGGGACTGGAACTGTACAGTGGATTTTACTGTTGATCACACTGCTGAAGAACCTCACCTGCGGTCAGCTACTTGTCTGTCTGGTCTATTAACTGAGTTTGCGCTTTCTGATGTGTGGAGAGTAAGAAATGCAAAAGTTAGGCAGTACACATGGCTAAAAGTTAATGAAGGTCGTGTCAGTGCAGCAAGGTTAGACAGATTGTATGTATCTGAGCACTACTGTGGTAGTAAGGTGTAAGGTGTGACATCACTCCTGTGGGTTTTTCTGATCACCATATTGTTACTGTTGATATTCACTTGTCCTGTCCACAAAGGTCATCACATTATTTATATTTTAATGTTAAGTTATTACATGATGCCATGTTTTGTGAAAAGGTTGTTGTTTTGGGAAAATTGGAGGGCTATTAAATGGAACTTTGAGTCCTTGAGAGAATGGTGGGAGGTTGGGAAGGCCCAAATACGTGTGTTTTGTCAACAGTATACTGCTCTGTCTAGTATTGAAGTTAAAGAGACTATCAGGGCCCTTAAACAGGACATCACATCTATTGAATTGAAGTTGCTCACTCAGAATGACCCCAGACTAGTCATGAACTTACAGGACAAGAGACATGAACTGAGGTCGTTTTTACAGGAAAGAGTGAAGGGTGCCTTGATTAGGTCTCACTTTGCTACCCTCAAGGATATGGATGCTCCTAGCGCTTTAGAAAAAAACCTAGGGCAGTCGACATTGCAATGCAAACAGATGGTCTGCCTTCGTCTCCCTGATGGGAAGGTGACCATGGATGACGGTGAGATGTGCCAACATGCCGTGGATTTCTACTCTGCCCTCTATAAGGCGGAGGATTGTGAACCTTTGTGTGCTGAACAGTTGTTACATGGACTTCCTCAATTGGGCCCTGAGCAGAGAGCTGCTTTGGACTCTGACATTACTCTGCAGGAGCTGTTCACTGCAGTTATGCAGATCTCATCAGGCCGAGCCCCTGGCATTGATGGTTTACCATCTGATTTCTATAAGCACTTTTGGGGGTCTATTGGGGGGATTTTTATGAAGTGGTGTGAATCTTTTCATGAGGGTTCTCTTCCTGTCAACGTGCTGTGCTTTCATTGTTGCCAAAAAAAAAGGGAGATTAGGCTCTTTTAAAAAACTGGCGACCTGTTGCATTGCTGTGTGCAGAATATAAAATGATATCTAAGTGTCTCTCAAACAGATATCTGGGTCTGTTGGTCCACAAGGACCAGTCTTTAATTTTAATTTTATTTAACCTTTATTTATCTAAGCAAGTCAATGCCTAGTCTTGCTGTGTACCTGACCACTCTATTGTTGATAACTTGTTTCTAATAAGAGATGTTTTAGACATTTGTAAACAGTCTGATGTGAATGTGGGTTTGCATTCTTTGGATCAGGAGAAGGCTTTTGACTGTGTGGACCACCAGTACTTGTTCAAAACAATGAAAGCCTTTGGGTTTGGGGATGTGTCTTTGTCTTGGATGAGTTTAATGTATGCTGGGGCCTCATGTATGGTGAAGGTGGGGGATGGTTTGAGCTGCCCCATCCCCGTCCAAAGGGGTATTAGGCAGGGATGCCCAATTTCAGGACAGTTATATTGTCTGGCAATACCAATGCTTAGTTTTTTAAGAGCGAGGCTTACTGGTTTCTCTGTGCCAGGGGTTATGAAGGGTCCCACAATAGCACTGTCTACGTATGCAGATGACGTGACAGTTTTTATTACAGGGGGTGAGGATGTTAAGGTTCTCTCAAACGCTTTAAAGGTGAATGGGGGGGGCCTCCTCAGCTAGAGTTAATTGGGAAAAAAGTGAATCGCTGTGGGCAGGTCAGCTTCAGATAGGGTCCGCTCCACGGTTACCAGTGGGGCTTCAGTGGGGCAGAGATGGGATGAAGACTTTGGGGGGTTTTCTAGGCTCCGATGTCTTTCAAAAAAAGAACTGGGAGGGTGTAGTGGAGAAGGTGTGTGCCAGATTGTCTTGGTGGAAATGGATGCTACCCCAGCTGTCTTACAGGGGAAGGGTGCTGGTAGCCAATAACCTAGCTGCCTCTACCCTGTGGCACAGACTAATGATTTTACAGCAACCCCCCTCCCCCCCTGTAAAATAACAAGAGCTTCACAGGACCCTTGTCAATTTCTTATGGTCTGGACAACATTGGATTGGAAGTTGTAGCCCTGTACCTGCCACTGCACGAGGGTGGGCAAGGCCTGGTGGACATTTATTCTAGGATCATGGCTTTCCGGCTTCAAGCAGCCAAGAGACCATTTTACAGTGACGGTTCTAGCTGGGTCGATACAGCCTACACATTGATGAGGAAAGCGGGCTGTTTGGGCTTAGACAAGCACCTTTTCCTCTTAAAGCTAGAGAGGGTTGATTTGTCTGGCCTGACTCCATTCTATGAGTCTGTTATGCAGGCTTGGAGAGTTTTTGACATGTCCTGTAAGGCCGGCACGCCACCAGGGATCTGGCTTTTTGAAGAGCCTCTGTTTTATTACACTGTCATCCAGTCTTGTGCTATGGGTTCAGCCAGCCTACATTCATGCCTGTTAGGTGTTGGGTGTACCAAGCTGGGTCATCTGATGCAGAGCAGGAGCAGATCGTTGGAGGAGCTGGGAGAAAGAGCTGGGATCCAATCATCTCGCCTACTGAGGAAGGTCATAGCTGAGGTCTGCGATTCCTTGCCAGGACTTCATCGGCAGTATGTGACTGATACTTCCAACTCTGATCGGTGGACGGAGGGTCTGGGTTATGTGTTCCCTGTGCTGAATGTTAGTGCTACGGCAGGGGCATTAGAGGAGGACGTGGGGATGTTACTTTCCTTCGATACCCCAGAGCTGGGGGAGTTCAAGGCGGTGGGAAAGAAGGCCATGTACACAATATGTGTAAAAGTGTCCTGTGCTTCTTCCCTGGAAGGGGTAGAATTGACAAGGTGGGCGGATGTGTTTGGTCCAGGCGCCTTCACAAAAGGCTAGTTGGTTCTCAGCTCTGGGAGAGGTTTTCTCTTCCCAACAGTTTATATTTGACCCAAAGTACAGGTTTAGTCAAAGGGGTGTAGTTCTCTTACTTAACTTTGTGTCAGGGGCAGCTAAATTAGCAATTTGTAAGACACTAAATAACAGTATTCGGGGACAGGGGTCTGTGGATGTGGTGGGCATGCTGGAGGTTGATGTTGGCAGCGAGACTGTGGGCTGAGTTTGCCTACTACAAACTGGTCAGTAACATTGAGCTGTTGATGAGCATATGGGGTATCAAATCAAATGAAATGTTATTTGTCACAAGCGCCGAATACAACAGGTGTAGACCTTACAGTGAAATGCTTACTTACAAGCCTTTAACCACAATGCAGTTTTAAGAAAGAATACCTAAAAAAATAAGAAATAAAAGTAACAAATAATTATAGAGCAGCAGTAAAATAACAATAGCGAGGCTATATACAGGGGGTACTGGTACAGAGTCAATGTGCGGGGGCACCGGTTAGTCGAGGTAATATGTACATGTAGGTAGAGTTATTAAAGTGACTATGCATAGATAATAAACAGAGAGTAGCAGCAGCGTAAAAGAGGGGGGGCAATGCAAATAGTCTAGGTAGACATTTCATTAGATGTTCAGGAGTCTTATGGCTTGGGGCTAGAAGCTGTCTAGAAGCCTATTGGGCCTAGTCTTGGCGCTACGGTACCGCTTGCCATGCGGTAGCAGAGAGAACAGTCTATGACTAGGGTGGCTGGAGTCTTTGACAATTTTTAGGGCCTTCCTCTGACACCGCCTGGTATAGAGGTCCTGGATGGCAGGAAGCTTGGCCCCAGTCATGTACTGGGCTGTACGCACTACCCTCTGTAGTGCCTTGCGGTTGGAGGCAGAGCAGTTGCCATACCAGGCAGTGATGCAACCAGTCAGGAAGCTCTCGATGGTGCAGCTGTAGAACCTTTTCAGGATATGAGGACCCATGCCAAATCTTTTCAGTCTCCTGAGGGGGAATAGGTTTTGTCGTGCCCTCTTCACGACTGTCTTGGTGTGCTTGGACCATGTTAGTTTGTTGGTGATGTGGACACCAAGGAACTTGAAGCTCTCAACCTGCTCCACTACAGTCCTGTCGATAAGAATGGGGGCGTGCTCGGTCTTCCTTTTCCTGTAGTCCACAATCATCTCCTTTGTCTTGATCACGTTGAAGGAGAGGTTGTTGTCATGGCACCACACGGCCAGGTCTCTGACCTCTTCCCTATAGGCTGTCTCGTCGTTGTCGGTGATCAGGCCTACCACTGTTGTGTCATCGGCAAACTTAATGATGATGTTGGAGTCGTGCCTGGCCATGCAGTCATGCGTGAACAGGGAGTACAGGAGGGGACTGAGCACGCACTCCTGAGGGGCCCCCGTGTTGAGGATAAGCGTGCCGGATGTGTTGTTACCTACCCTTACCACCTGGGGGCGGCCCGTCAGGAAGTCCAGGATCCAGTTGCAGAGGGAGGTGTTTAGTCCCAGGGTCCTTAGCTTAGTGATGAGCTTTGAGGTCACTATGGTGTTGAATGCTGAGCTGTAGTCAATGAATAGCTTTCTCACATAGGTGTTCCTTTTGTCCAGGTGTGAAAGGGCAGTGTGAAGTGCAATAGAGATTCCATCATCTGTTTGGGTGGTATGCAAATTGGAGTGGGTCTAGCGTTTCTGGGATAATGGTGTTGATGTGAGCCATGAACAGCCTTTCAAATCACTTCATGGTTACAGACGTGAGTGCAACGGGTCGGTAGTAATTTAGGCACGTTACCTTAGTGTTCTTGGGCACAGGGACTATGGTGGTCTGCTTGAAACATGTTGGTATTACAGACTCAGACAGGGAGAGGTTGAAAATGTCAGTGAAGAAACTTGCCAGTTGGTCAGCGCATGCTCGGTGTACACGTCCTGGTAATCCATCTGGCTCTGCGACCTTGTGAATGTTGACCTGTTTAAGGGTCTTACTCACATCGGCTACGGAAAGCGTGATCACACGGTCGTCCGGAACAGCTGATGCTCTCATGCATGTTTCAGTGTTGCCTCGAAGCGAGCATAGAAGTAATTTAGCTCGTCTGGTAGGCTTGTACTTATTGATGAAGCCAGTGACTGATGTGGTGTACTCTGCAATGCCATCGGAAGAATCCCGGAACATATTCCAGTCTGTGCTAGCAAAACAGTCCTGTAGCTTAGCATTTGCTTCATCTGACCACTTTTTTATTGACCGAGTCACTGGTGCTTACTGCTTTAGTTTTTGCTTGTAAGCAGGAATCAGGAGGATATAATTATGGTCAGATTTGCCAAGTGGCTGGCGAGGGAGAGCTTTGTACGCGCCTCTGTGTGTGGAGTAAAGGTGGTCTAGAGTTTTTTTCCCCTCTGTTTCCACATTTAACATGCTGGTAGAAATTAGGTAAAACAGATTTAAGTTTCCCTGCATTAAAGTCCCCGGCCACTAGGAGCGCCGCCTCTGGATAAGCGTTTTCCTGTTTGCTTATGGCCGTGTACAGCTCATTGAGTGCGGTCTTAGTGCCAGCATCGGTTTGTGGTGGTAAATAGACAGCTACGAAGAATATAGATGAAAACTCTCTTGGTAGATAGTGTGTTCTACAGCTTATTTGAGATAGTCTACCTCGGCGAGCAAAACCTTGAGACTTCCTTAGATATTATGCACCAGCTGTTGTTTACAAATATACATAGACCTCCACCCCTTGTCTTACCAGAGGCTGCTGTTCTATCCTGCCGATACAGTGTATAACCCGCCAGCTGTATGTTATTCATGTCTTCGTTCAGCCACGACTCGGTGAAGCATAAGATATTACAGTTTTTAATGTCCCATTGGTAGGATATACGTGCTTGTAGTTCGTCCACTTTATTATCCAGCGATTGTACCTTGGCCAATAGTACCGATGGCAAAGGTAGATTAGCCACTCGTCGCCGGCTCCTTACCAGGCACCCCGATCTCCTTCCGCGATATCTCCTTTTCTTTCTACTGCGAATGACGGGGATGAGGGTCCTGTCGGGTGTCTGGAGCAAATCCCTCTCGTCCGACTTATTAAATAAAAATGATTTGTCCAGTTCAAGGTGAGTAATCGCTGTTCTGATGTCCAGAAGCTCTTTTCGGTCATAAGAGATGGTAGCAGCAACATTATGTACAAAATAAGTTACAAACAATGCAAAAAAACAAACAAAATAGCACGGTTGGTTAAGAGCCCATAAAACAGCAGCCATCCCCTCCGGCGCCATTATCGCAGTCAGAGGTTGTTGTGTTTAGTTACTGTGGAGGAAGATTTGGTGTTGTGTTTTTAATTAATGTTCAACCATGTTTTTGTTTGTTTGAGTGTTTATTTTGTCGTGGGTTCCCAGACCCAATAAAGGTATTTTATATCTCTATTTTTCTTTCTCTCGCTCCCTCTTACTCCGTTGAAAGTCTCTCTCTCTCTCTCTCTCTCTCTCTCTCTCTCTCTCTCTCTCTCTCTCTCTCTCTCTCTCTCTCTCTCTCTCTCTCTCTCTCTCTCTCTCTCTCTCTCTCTCTCTCTCTCTCTCTCTCTCTCTCTCTCTCTCTCCTAAATGATGATGTTCAGTGGCAGCCAGGCAGCATAGAGAGACAGTGGAATAAATGACATTGTCAGGCTATGTCGCTGCTGTCATATTTATTTACTGTGGCCTCTGGTTTAGGAATAAAACAATGAGGTAATGAATTGGTTCTTGGGTTTGGTAATTCCTAAAAACCACAAGCCTTGATGGCTCTCTAAACAACTTTGGACCATAATTTCATCCACATCTGGAAATGTTCATACTTCACTTATACTGAGGAAGATTTTGCGATTTATTTTACCCTTTCAGATTTTACCCTGAAAATGCACGGCCGGGGTTCACTATGGCACTTCAGATTAAATTCTGTAAGGTGCAATAATACGCTGTCTTCTCGGTGTGGGGAGAGGTTGTGATGAGCGTCTGTGTTTCGACGGCTCAGCTGGAGAATACGGCGAGGAGGGTTGCCCTTTCCTGGTAATGCGACTGAACCACCATTGAAATGCATCCTCCCTTTCTGGAGCAGCACCATTCTCCTCTTATACTGAGGAGGATTTCGCCATTTCTTTTACCCTTTCAGATTTTATCCTGAAAATGCATGGCCGGGGTTCACTATGGCACTTCAGATTAAATTCTGTAAGGTGCAATAATACGCTGTCATCTCGGTGTGGGGAGAGGTTGTGATGAGCGTCTGTGTTTCGACGGCTCAGCTGGAGAATACGGCGAGGAGGGTTGCCCTTTCCTGGTAATGAGACTGAACCACCATTGAAATTCATCCTCCCTATCTGGAGCAGCACCATTTTCCTCCCATCCAGACCCAATGAGTCTTCTTTTTTTCTCCCCACATCGCACTCTGAAAGGCCTAGGCCATTAGTGAGTGTCGCCTTTGGAGCCACTCTGCTTTGTGTCAATGGCTGGGGGAGACAAAGCAGCTGGTGCAGGGAGGGGTGAAGAGGGAGGAGAGGGGAAGGGGACAGGTCCCTCTCTGTCCCAACGGGCTGACAGCAACCCTCTCCTCGCCGACTCACTTATTAAACCTTAATGGAAGCCGCCCTGCCTGTCAGCCTGACGAACACTGAGCACGTCTTGAGCTTGCAGCTCCAATTACAGGAGAACAACACTGAGGCAGGAGCAGCCTAGTTAGTGGAGGAGATGGGGAGGAATGGGCCAGGTGGAGGGAGAAGGAGCTGTAGCGGACAAACTAACTGCCATGTGTTTGTGTTTCTTTCTGGGCATATTCACCAAGCTACGGAGCTCACAATTTCACACTCTTTCATATATACCAGGGGTGTCAAACATCCGGCCCGCGGGCCGGATCAGGCCCGCAAACGGGTTTAATCCGGCCCGCGAGATGATTTTGTAAAGTATAAAAATGAGCTGCAATTTTTCAATAAAATAAACTGCTGTTCCAATTGTGTCCACTGGATGGCGCAATAGCAATTGTGTTAAGCAAGCAAACTGTTTATACCGGGGCAGAGCAAATAGGTCAAGCAAGTGCAGCCAGTCCGGATGAGCTACTATGTTTTGCCCGCAATATTTATTACGGCTTCTACTTTTAACATTATGTGCTTTGGCACCCTCATTGCCCCAATATGTCTCTGTCAAAAAAGAGAAAAGTGGACGCAGAGTGCAGTGTTCCAAGAAAAATTGTCATCCTTCTATTTATTCACGGAATTGAATGGGAAAGCTGTATGTTTGGTGTGTTCACAGCATGTTGCAGTGCTGAAAGAATATAACCTTCGTCGCCACTATGTGAGTCTTCATGCCGACAAATATGACAACTTTCAAGGACAGCGGAGAAGAGAGAAGGTGAATGAACTGTTGGCGGGTCTGAAGAAACAGCAGTCTGTGTTTACTCACAGCCGAGACATCAGTGACGCTGCAGTGAAAGCTAGCTACCTCATTGCTAATGAAATCGCAGTGGCTTCAAAACCATTTAGTGAGGGTGAATTTGTAAAAACATGCATGATGAAGGCAGCGGAGATTGTGTGCCCTGAAAAGCACCAGGCTTTTGCAAATATCAGCCTGACAAGAAACACAGTTGCAGACAGGATTTCCGATCTTTCAGTGGATTTGGACAGCCAGTTGAAGCAAAAAGTAAAGTAATTTATTGCGTTTTCGGTTGCAATTGATGAAAGCACGGACATTACAGATGTTGCACAACTGGGCATTTTCATCCGCAGAGTTGATGACACATTGACCGTCACCGAGGAGTTCGTGGAGTTGTTGCCGATGACAGATACAACGACAGCAGCTGATATTTTCACTGCACTCGTCAGCGCGCTGGACAGGGTCGGAGTGGACTGGTCCCGCGCTGTCAGCCTGGCTACAGATGGTGCACCCTCAATGATCGGGAAAAAAGCAGGCGTTGTGACAAAGTTCAGAGAGAAAGTGCAATCTGCAAATGGAGGACGTGATTTTTGGACTTTTCACTGTATTTTGCACCAGGAGGCTTTGTGTTGCAAGTCATTAAAGATGGATAACGTCATGAAGGTGGTTATTATTTTTATTATATTATTATTATATTATTATATTATATTATTATTATATTATTATTATTATATTATCCAAACTGTTAATTTCATCCGATCCAGAAGCCTGAATCAACGTCAGTTTGACAGCCTTCTCAGAGAGAAAGATCACATCTATGGCCTGCCATACCACACTGAGGTAAGATGGTTAAGCCGAGGTGCTGTGCTGAGGCGTTTCTTTGATTTACGAGAAGAAATTGAACAGTTCATGGAAGAAAAGGGCAAACCAGTGTTAGAATTTCATTCCGCAGAATGGATGCAGGACCTTGCATTTATGGTGGATGTTACAGAGCACCTGAATAACTTGAACAAACAGCTGCAAGGGTGCAACAAAGTTGCCACGCAGTATTATGACAGCATACGTTCTTTCAAGTTGAAGCTGTCATTGTGGGAGACGCAACTCGCCGGTGGTGATGCAGCTCACTTCCCCTGTCTGAAAAATGTGTGCGCGACCCAACATGTGGCAGACATGAAGCGGTTCAAAGATAAAATAACGGGACTGTTAAGGGAGTTTGAGCAACGCTTTCAGATTTTTGGTGAACTGGAGAAAGACTTCAACGTTTTTTGTTCGCCATTAACCGTGAATCCCTCTGATCTGCCCATCAGCATCCAACCTGAAATAATATACTTGTAGTGTGACTCGGATTTGAAGGGCAAATTTGCCGCAGCTGGCTTGGACACATTTTATCAGAATCTCTTGCCAGGTTACCCCAACTTGACAGCCCTCGCTGCAAAACTGTTGTGCATGTTTGGAACCACATATCTTTGTGAGCAAGTTCTCTGTAATGAGCATAAATAAAACAAAGCTGCGCTCAAGGCTCACGCACAAGCACTTGAATCACATCCTGAAGTTGGCTGCCACTCAGGATGTGACGCCTGATATTGATGCGCTGGTGAAAGCTAAAAGATGCCAGGTTTCAGGAGTCAAATAAACTATGCAACCCCACTTAAAGTGCTGCATGAGACACCCTGATATAGTTCTGTGATCTGTGATATACTTATGTGAATCACTGAAGCATTGTGTGTTTGTGTGTTGTTTGTCCTCAGAATTTCAAATAGCTTGAGGTGTTTTATGATTAATAGTGATGTTGTGCTTTTGGACACTGTCCTCAGGCTCCAGCTTTATGTTTATATGTTTCTATGTTGATGTGCTATTGTTTTTAATTGATTTTATTTTATTTGTATATTTAACCTATTCTTGACTCTGTGGTTCTTGCACTTGTTTGGGGAACAGGATTTCATTATTTGTATCTACATTTCTGCCTGAGTAATGACACCCTGATATAGTTCTGTGATCTGTGAAACAGTTCTGTGAATCACTGAGGCATTGTGTGTTTGTGTGTTCTTTTTCTTTAGAATTTTCAAATAAACTTGAGGTGTTTTATGATTAATAGTGATGTTGTGCTTGTACTATTTTGGACACACTGTCCTCAGGCTCCAGCTTTATGTTTTATGTTGATAGTATTAAAACAAAGAAAACAATCTGAAGTTGTTGTTTTTAAGTTATATAAACCATGATTTTACCGGTCCGGCCCACTTGGGAATAGATTTTCCTCCATGTGGCCCCTGAGCTAAAATGAGTTTGACACCCCTGATATATACAGTGAGGAAAAAAAGTATTTGATCCCCTGCTGATTTTGTACGTTTGCCCACTAACAAAGACATGATCCGTCTATAATTGTAATGGTAGGTTTATTTGAACAGTGAGAGACAAAATAACAACAAAAAAATCCAGAAAAACGCATGTCAAAAATGTTCTAAATTGATTTGCATTTTAATGAGGGAAATAAGTATTGACCCCTCTGCAAAACATGACTTAGTACTTGGTGGCAAAACCCTTGTTGGCAATCACAGAGGTCAGACGTTTCTTGTAGTTGGCCACCAGGTTTGCACACATCTCAGGAGGGATTTTGTCCCACTCCTCTTTGCAGATCTTCTCCAAGTCATTAAGGTTTCGAGCCTGACGTTTGGCAACTCGAACCTTCAGCTCCATCCACAGATTTTCTATGGGATTAAGGTCTGGAGACTGGCTAGGCCACTCCAGGACCTTAATGTGCTTCTTCTTGAGCCACTCCTTTGTTGCCTTGGCCGTGTGTTTTGGGTCATTGTCATGCTCGAATACCCATCCACAACCCATTTTCAATGCACTGCCCAGGTGAAGGAGGTTCTCACCCAAGATTTGACAGTACATGGCCCCGTCCATCGTCCCTTTGATGCGGTGAAGTTGTCCTGTCCCCTTAGCAGAAAAACACCCCCAAAGCATAATGTTTCCACCTCCATGTTTGACGGTGGGGATGGTGTTCTTGGGGTCATAGGCAGCATTCCTCCTCCTCCAAACACGGCGAGTTGAGTTGATGCCAAAGAACTCGATTTTGGTCTCATCTGACCACAACACTTTCACCCAGTTCTCCTCTGAATCATTCAGATGTTCATTGGCAAACTTCAGACGGGCCTGTATATGTGCTTTCTTGATGAGGGGGACCTTGTGGGCACTGCAGGATTTCAGTCCTTCACGGCGTAGTGTGTTACCAATTGTTTTCTTAGTGACTATGGTCCCAGCTGCCTTGAGATCATTGACAAGATCCTACCGTGTAGTTCTGGGCTGATTCCTCACCGTTCTCATGATCATTGCAACTCCACGAGGTGAGATCTTGCATGGAGCCCCAGGCCGAGGGAGATTGACAGGTCTTTTGTGTTTCTTCCATTTGCGAATAATCGCACCAACTGTTGTCACCTTCTCACCAAGCTGCTTGGGGATGGTCTTGTAGCCCATTCCAGCCTTGTGTAGGTCTACAATCTTGTCCCTGACATCCTTGGAGAGCTCTTTGGTCTTGGCCATGGTGGAGAGTTTGGAATCTGATTGATTGCTTCTGTGGACAGGTGTCTTTTATACAGGTAACAAGCTGAGATTAGGAGCACTCCCTTTAAGAGTGTGCTCCTAATCTCAGCTCATTACCTGTATAAAAGACACCTGGGAGCCAGAAATCTTTCTGATTGAGAGGGGGTCAAATACTTATTTCCCGCATTAAAATGCAAATCAATTTCTAACATTTTGTTGTTGTTATTCTGTCTCTCACTGTTCAAATAAACCTACCATTAAAATTATAGACAGATCATTTCTTTGTCAGTGAGCAAACATACAAAATCAGCAGGGGATCAAATAGTTTTTTCCCTCACTGTATGTTGGCGTTAATCTCCATTCGTCTGCAGCCACCGTCTTTTGTTCCCTCGCTTCCCTGATCTTCTCCTCCTCTCTCCTCCATTCCTGTGGCATGTCCTTTAATCTTCTTCTCTCTCTCGCTCCATCTCCAGGGATATCCCTCTGATTCCTTCCCTCCATTCCTCCACCCTCCATCTCTACCCTGCCTCGCTCTCTCCTGCCCTCTCTCCCCCCATGGACCCTGGCTCGGAGTAGGCCAGCCTAATGAAAAGCCATAGCGGCGCTGGCTCTTGGTTAAGATTCCCTTCATTAAAACACTGGCAGCGAATGGATTTGCTCTGCCCATGCTTGCAAATTGGCAGGCCTTTCAGCGGTGGGGTTATTGATTTTCAAACCCAACATGGTGTCAGTGAGGCCGGGTATGTGGTGACTGGAAACATGCAGTTATTAACTGTGATGCTGCCTGCTGCAGTGTAGGGGGATAGAAACCACTGTACCAGCGAGTGGGTTGGATCACACATGAAACACATCCTGCTTTCAAACTACAGCACAAAAGCAGCAACACACTCCCGATGGACATGCATATGACACAAACATATCTGAGGTTCAGTGGGACTGACATTATCGGTGTGTTATAGAATGATCTAAGGGACTTTGATCTAGAAACCTACTGTTTCTCTGCATGGCAATGTATTTGTACATACTGTGTGCATGCACGTGTCAGTGCATGTGTGTACTTTATATATGGGCGTGATTATGTGTATGTGTGTTTGTAATATATGAGAATAAGGGACTTCCTGCACTCATGGCTCAGTGATTCAGCTCATTATCCCCTCTCTCTTTATCTTTCTACCATTCTTTCTCTCTCTGTTAAAAGACAGACTGCAGGCTCTATCTTGCTACTTTCTCTCTTTGTCTCTATTTTTCTTTCTCTCGCTCCCTCTTACTCCGTTGAAAGTCTCTCTACCTCTCTCTCTCTCTCTCTCTCTCTCTCTCTCTCTCTCTCTCTCTCTCTCTCTCTCTCTCTCTCTCTCTCTCTCTCTCTCTCTCTCTCTCTCCTCTCTCTCTCTCTCTCTCTCTCTCTCTCTCTCTCTCTCTCTCTCTCTCTCTCTCTCTCTCTCTCTCTCTCTCTCTCTCTCTCTCTCTCTCTCTCTCTCTCTCTCTCTCTCTCTCTCTCTCTCTCTCTCTCTCTCTGTGTGATCTGGGTTCCTCTCCAGTGTGGCCTCCTTCCCTCCGCCACTGCTCTTTGGTCAGACAAATTGGAGTTTCAGAGTCTAATCCTTGCTACACCATAAACACTGTGTTTACTCATGGCATTTATAGTTTCTATGACAACATTACCAAGGTAGAGTCGTGACTGAGTGAGATCGCTGGAGGTTGTGTAGAGCCTTATAAGGACTGGTCTGAGGTGCCTTTACTGATCAATATGGTAAAACATTTATGAACGCCAGCATGTGTTTTCAATAAAAAATTCATAACATTTCCACAAAAATCTGCTATTGGAATCAGGCTTTCAGACGTTCTATTAGACAGATTACAATGCCTGCTCTGCTGCTTGGGGTAAATTATAGAGTAGAGTTGGTTTAAATAAGGGTATGTTAAATTCATATCCATTGCAGGAAGTTAGCTCTCTCCCATGCTGTGGACAATTTGTTGAGCGGGAAACCGTCGGTCTGTTAAGTGGTTCGTTTGTGTTATACAAAGAGTGATTTTTTATTTGAACACATTCTAACCTTGCTTTTCTTATCATGCCAGCCTTCTGCAACAAATTAACAAGGTGGAGGCTGTTAGCACTTTCAGCTGCATTCAATCCAAATAAAACAGCTGGGCTGTGGACTGTGGAAGACATCGTGCTGAAATAAATTGTTTTTCAGAAAAGTGTGTCTCGGAGGGATGCCGTTTTTGGGTAGTAATTTATATCCTCAATTTAGACGCAAAGGAAAACCACACTGTGTAAACTATTAATAAATATTCAGGAGATATGTCACAGGCAATACATTCTAAACTTGGGCCCAACATTCCCCAATCATGTACCTCGCAATTTCAACTTAATCTTTCTCACATGCTAAAGAAATACATCTAGTGTGCCATGGCTGTATACACCGCAATATATGACCGCCGGTGAAAATACGCTACTATTTGTTTTGAGGTTAACACCTCAGTGTTGAAGCGTTGGATTTGTTCCCATCACACATTGCTGAAGGTTTAGTAGTGGGATGATTAAACCATCCAGCCTTGGTTGAGACTCCAGCCCATCTGGTTGACTGATTGAATCTTTTCCTCTGCCCTACTCCTCTGATTTACGACACACGTTTAATAAAATGTATCCTGCGTCATACCTCCACTCCTCCACAGGGAGGACACAAGGAGGCCAATCGTCAGAGAGATGAGGCATCAGACACACAGTTTGTATCCTGACGGGCCAACCCCAGGTGGTGAGGGTTGGGAACAAACAAGATCCTCAACACGGGGGCCCCCCAGGGGTATGTGCTCAGCCCCCTCCTGTACTTCCTGTTCATCCATGACTGAGTGGCCACGCACGACTCTAACTCAATCATCAAGTTTGCTGAAGACACGACAGTGGTAGGCCTGATTATGAACAATGACGAGACAGCCTACAGGGAGGAGGTTAGAGCTCTGGCGGAGTGGTGCCAGGAAAATAACCTCTCCCTCAACGTCAACAAAAAGAAGGAGCTTATCCTGGACTACAGGAGACAGAAAAGGGAGCACGCCCCCATCCTCATCGACAGGACCATAGTGGATAGGGTCAAAAGCTTCAAGTTCCTTGGCGTGCACATCTCTAAGGACCTGAAATGTGGTGGTGAAGAAGGTGCAACATCGTGGTGAAGAAGGCGGCTGAAGAAATTTGTCATGGCCCCTAAGACCTTCACAAACTTCTACAGATGCACCATTGAGAGCATTCTGTTGGGCTGCATCACCACCTGGTACAGCAACTGCTCCACCCTCAACCGCATGGCTCTCCAGAGGGTGGTGCGGACAGCCCAATGCATCACCGGGGCCATGCTGCCTGCCATCCAGGACATCTACAGCACCCGATGTCAAAGGAAGGCCAAGAAGATCATCAAGGACCTCAGTCACCCGAGCCACGGACTGTTCACTCGGCTACCGTCCGACAGATGGAAACAGGTGCAGGTTCATCAAAGCCAAGACCGAGACACTAAAATACTGCTTCTATTACCAGGCCATCAGACTGTTGAACAGCTTCTATTACCAGGTCATCAGACTGTTGAACAGCTTCTATTACAGGCCATCAGACTGTTGAACAGCCATCACTAGCTGTCTACCATGTGATTCACACTCACTCACACAAGACACACACAAGCTAGCACACACACACACCTCATACTCACGAACAATGTTCCCTCCAATTTTTTCTGCACTGAGCATATTTCAGGTCTGCTGAGCGCAAACTTGAATGTTGTGGAAATTCTGTGCAACTTCCAGTGCGTGTTTACTGTGAACACTGAGGTTCTACCCGCTTTAATTTACAGTTTTAACAGTGGCCAAGTAGGCTACTGTGGCTATTTGATTATAATGTTGGCCTACCAGAGTGGCCTACCATAAAAAACAATGGAGAAAATGCATCCCATACTATTTTAACATGTAAATAGCTGCTCTATCAGTCAGCCTACAGTAGCAGCCAATGTGTGGTGTTCAATGTAGGCCTACATTCTATGAGACTTTTGAAAAAAACATGCAGGGCTAGACATTAACCTGTTTATCCACTTGTCCTTCAGACAAGGAGGTGACTGAACATGTTGTTGTGTTGTTTGATGCAAGAAACCACTTTACAAAATAAAATGCATTACTATTCCTATACCATTATTACAGAGAATCAGACAAATTATGCTATCCTCTGCCTATTGGCTACTTAGCTTATTCAAGCCTGTCTCAAAATACAACACTGCCACTTTAAGATAAAAAAAAATGATTTAGCTGACTGGCTTTTCATAGAAATGTACAGGTTTTGTGCTCTTGTAGGAAGCAATCACTCCCCTATTGCTGACTACAAATGATCTATAACTGGGCTAATAACTCACTAACTAGCAAATGATATGAACAAAATGTGCACCGTGCCTACATGCAGCTTTCTCTTTGATCTCAAAACAAGAGCATCTACTCACAACCGTTCATGCAGTAAACACAGTCCAGTTCAAAGTGAATGGCACAGATCCATATATGGCAATGGTCTATTTGCATATAAGCCTACTGCAGCTCTGATTGGTTATGCCGCACCGGTCTGTGTAGAGTACGGGCTGAGTTGTGCGTGTCAATGCAATGGAATCCTACTCCGATGCGTTCGGCCTATAACAAAATCTCTTGCATTGTTAGTTTTGCATACTAAATCTTGAATAGTTTGTTTTGTTTCGGTATGTTGCATTGATTTGATCACAATTGCCACAGTAAAGGGAAACGTTGATAATGTTAACTAACAGGGAAAACTCTAGAAAGTTGAGTGAAGTTCAATCTCGTGCTTCTCTGTGGGCTCTGGGCGGCAGTCCGGGAAGATGTGCACTTCTCTGTGGGCTCTGGGCGGCAGTCCGGGAAGCTGTGCACAATCTCGGGTCTACTGCGCGCCTGCATGCAGTTTAGAGGGAACATTGCTCACGAACACACCACACGCACATACACTTACACACACTCACAGCCAACGCTGCTGTCCCATGTTATACAGACATTTAACCACTGGTCACTTCCTGTTTCACACTGTGTATTTAAATACTGTATCCCGACATAGCTTATTCTAATATTTCTACTACTGTACATTGTATTTTAGTTACACTGTTTATACACACAGCATATTTATTTATATACTGGATTCTTGACATAGCTCACTCTATATTCTATCTACTGCTGTACATTCTTAGTACAGTATATTCGGTGTACATACAGTACCAGTCAAAAGTTTGGACACACCTACTCATTCAAGGGTTTTTCTTTATTTTTACTATTTTCTACATTGTAGAATAATAGTGAAGACATCAAAACTATGAAATAACACATATGGAATCATGTAGTAACCAAAAAAGTGTATTTTATATTTTATATTCTTCAAAGTAGCCACCCTTTGCCTTGATGACAGCTTTGCACACTCTTGGCATTCTCTCAACCAGCTTCACCTGGAATGTGTTTCAAACAGTTTTGAAGGAGTTCCCACATTTGCTGAGCACTTGTTGGCTGCTTTTCCTTCACTCTGCGGTACAATTAATCCCAAACCATCTCAATTGGGTTGAGGTCGGGTGATTGTGGAGGCCAGGTCATCTGATGCAGCACTCCATCACTCGCTTTCTTGGTAAAATAGCCCTTACACAGCCTGGAGGTGTGTTAGGTCATTGTCCTGTTGAAAAACAAATGATAGTCCAACTAAGCGCAAACCAGATGGGATGGCGTATCGCTGCAGAATGCTGTGGTAGCCATGCTGGTTAAGTGTG
The DNA here is from genome assembly GCF_020615455.1 of Coregonus clupeaformis. Taxonomy (NCBI): domain Eukaryota; kingdom Metazoa; phylum Chordata; class Actinopteri; order Salmoniformes; family Salmonidae; genus Coregonus; species Coregonus clupeaformis. The sequence goes on along the minus strand of NC_059211.1, from coordinate 44,627,367 downwards.
AATTCTAAATAAAGCACTGACAGTGTCACCAGCAAAGCACCCCCACACCATCACACCTCCTCCTCCATGCTTCACGGTGGGAACCACACATGCAGAAATAATCCGTTCACCTACTCTGCATCTCACAAAGACACAGCGGTTGGAACCAAAAATCTCAAATTTGGACTCATCAGACCAAAGGACAGATTTCCACCGGTCTAATGTCCATTGCTCGTGTTTCTTGGCCCAAGCAAGTCTCTTCTTATTATTGGTGTCCTTTAGTAGTGGTTTCTTTGCAGCAATTCGACCATGAAGGCCTGATTCACGCAGTCTCCTCTGAACAGTTGATGTTGAGATGTGTCTGTTACTTGAACTCTGTGAAGCATTTATTTGGGCTGCAATTTCTGAGGCTGGTAACTCTAATGAACTTATCCTCTGCAGCAGAGGTAACTCTGGGTCTTCCTTTCCTGTGGTGGTCCTCATGAGAGCCAGCTTCATCATAGCGCTTGATGGTCTTTGCGACTGCACTTTTCCAGATTGACTGACCTTCATGTCTTAAAGTAATGATGGACTGTCATTTATCTTTGCTTATTTGAGCTGTTCTTGCCATAATATGGACTTGGTCTTTTACCAAATAGGGCTATCTTCTGTATACCCCCCCTACCTTGTCACAACACAACTGATTGGCTCAAACGCATTAAGAAGGAAAGAAATTCCACAAATTAACTTTTAACAAGGCACACCTGTTAATTGAAATGCATTCCAGGTGACAACCTCATGAAGCTGGTTGAGAGAATGCCAAGAGTGTGCAAAGCTGTCATCAAGGCAAAGGGTGGCTACTTTGAAGAATCACAAATATAAAATATATTTTGATTTGTTTAACACTGTGTTATTTCATAGTTTTGATGTCTTCACTATTATTCTACAATGTAGGAAATAGTAAAAATAAAGAAAAACCCCGGAATGAGTAGGTGTGTCCAAACTTTTGACTGGTACTGTATGTATAGATAGCCTTTTGATACCGCTTCAGTGCTATTTGGCTTGTTAATTGGATTCGTCCCGCCGTTCTTGATTTCTTGTCTTTTTTTGTATTTTTCTTTACATTTTAATTGCTTGACATCCGACTGCATTGTTAGGAGGTAGCAATATAAGCATTTCGCTGCACCGCTATAACACCTGCTAAACACGATCAATAAACTTTGATTTGATTTGTTTCCTGCGAATAGCCTGCTGGATTAACGTCTCAGGGACAGAGCCAATCCCACGGGTCTCAAAGACGAAGTCACTCTGTGAGGGTTAGGAATACGGGCATTATAGGGCTATGGGACCCAACCAACTGCTGTTGGAACGCTATTTCTCAGCAATGCAGCATAAGGCCCTACAGATGTCGGATCTTAACTTGATCCCTCTTTTGTCGCAGAGAATTTCCCTGCTGCATTAGGAAATTCAAATGAGCCTCGTGAGTCCCTGAAAAATAGCAGTTCTCTCATTGGGATCAGGGCTTGCTATCAAAATAATTTTCTCTCTCGCTCGCTCAACCGCTAGGCCTAGGTCCTATTACTACAACATTCAAATGTACAAAAATATATCTGAAATGCAGCCATAAACATCAACAACCGTCGTTTTATATAGCTTAACAACACAAGATAGATATTGGTCTCCACTAGGCTACGAAATACAAGTGTCAGGTGTATCCTGTGGTCAAAATGTAGTTCCGCTTTGGCCTGGGGTGGTCTAGCAGTTAGAGCTGCTCCCTTAAGCGTGCACATATAGGCCTACCATGTCAGCGTGGCCTACCATGTCAGCGTGGGTTACCATGTCAGCGTGGCCTACCATGTCAGCGTGGCCTACCATGTCAGCGTGGGTTTGATTCTGGCACAAATAACTCAATCCCCCCAATTGACTAGACTTATTTCCACATTTCAAATATGGACAGTCCAGGGATATGTTACCTCCGATCTTGATAAGAAATTACCATATCAGGACGATAATAACAATAAGCTACACCAACATTAGTTTCCATTCATACAGTAGATTTGACATGGTAATCAATTAAATACTTTACTTATATTGTACGGAATGCTTGTCAAATAGATAAATCGCCCTTAGTCTGTTCGAAAATGACTAAGTTGTTCCAATTACAATACCAACCAGAGGGCGAGCATATCTTCAAAGACTTTGGTTGCAAGCAGGACTAAGGTAACACTGACATCATCTTTTAGGGAGCGGTAATGAGGTGACCAATAATGGTTGCAATTGAGATTAGCTGTGCGGGTGAATTTAGTGCGTATTGATGGTTTAACGAGACATCAGCTTGTGATAATCTTAGTGCCATCGATGGTTGCAATTGTTATTTGATTATATTCCTATAGGCTACATTCTGTAGGCTGCCTGTTAGCTTATCCATTGTCACATAATGAAAGGTGTGAAAACCGATAATAGGCTACTGTTTGTTTCCCTGGTTGAGTTGATGAGCTGATTTGGGCCATCAGTTGATTGACAGATGTAGACCTACTGTAGAACGATCAACTTTCCTCCAGTGTGGATGCTTGTCCACGTTTTATAGTTAGGCAGCAGGCTATGTATAATTTATCAATATAGTTCTGGTCTTTGGTGTGAATTGAAAGCCTGTAATGTGTGGCTTTAATATTTCATTTCGTAAAGCTGTCAAGATGTTTATGCATTTGAGCCTATCCAAAGACAATTTTGTTGAGCTGAGACACCTTTCTTTGATGTGTAAATTAACAGACTATTCCTTTTACTTCTTAAAAATATTGAAATAAATGCAATTATCTTGTGGGCCTAATGTAGGCTCAGGCTGGTCACTACAGTATATCGCCCAGCATTGGACGTGAACTCATGAGGCTCGGAGCCTGGAGCATGCTACTTAGACCACAGCACTATGGCAGTTCACAATGCTCTAGCAAGCACTATGAATACTGATGATACATAGGTGCGTCGTTTTTAATTATTTTGTTTTAAGCCTTCCCCAAACCATAACCACTCTGAATTAATGCCTAAACTGTTAACGTTTGAGTTGTTTCTGTTTTAACCACACAGAATTAATGCATAAAAAATAGACCATCATCTATGAGTCAAAGGGCCGGATTCAAACCCATGTTGACTCTGGCATATGTGTGCCGGGGTCAGTGGCTGTAACCGCTGGACCACACAGGCATTGAGGAAACCAATAATTTATTCTGCCTATTGCTTGCCTTCAACATACAATAAAACAATTGATCTAAAACAACAGATTTTCCCTAACAAATATGTCAATTTATTATAATCCACATAAGAATTCACATGAGACGCGCTGTAGCCTGCATGTAGCCTACATAAGGTACAATGTAGGTACGGTGTGCATTGTCTACAAACACCTCTTCCAGCTGCCCCCTGGCGGCGATTCTAAATAATTATTCAGCTATTCAAATCTTCCTGCTGCAGGATTATTTTCCTCCTGCAACGAAAGGGGTCAAATTAAGATCTGACATCTGTAGAATGCAGTTATCATCCATCACCAGATGAGCACGCTCCAGTTCAACATTAATTTGCGTCTTTGGGGTTCTTTATTTCCTGTTGACATGCAGTGGTCCAATGGTGGTGTGTTAGCCAGCGATAGGGCCCCTCACGACTGCTGTTTGTCCTTTCATGCTCTCTCTGATACCCGCTGACGGATGAGAGCTGCTAGCCTATCAGTTTTCTCTCTGCTCTCTCTCCCTGCTCTCTCTCTCTCGCCCTCAGGTGGCTGACACGACTCCCCATCTCTCCTGCCTCTCTCTCTCCTCACCACACTCCTCACAGGAGAGACCCACGTGAAAGAGAAGAAGCCCTCCAGGAGTCCTCACACCTCTCCAGATATTCAGGGTTGATGCTGCACTCTTTGAAACTCACTGCACCCGCCCCCTTCCCACCACCACCTCTTCCTCTGCAGAGGAACGTAGGCCCTCACATTTCACAAACCCGCACCTCTTGTGTAGCGAGGGGCGTCTGTCAGAGCCGCAGTTCAAGCATCTCAGATCTTTGCTCCATGGCTGAGATGTGTGTGAGTGGAATGCAGGCTGGCATCTGGGGTGCGTGGGTCGCTTCACCCTCCCCCTTGTTGTGTGCGGAGTGGAGCGAAGACAGCCGAGCAGGAATGACTTCAATTCAAGGTCACCAAGCCCAACCATAGCAGACAGAAATGGACTCCTGCAGTGTCTCAGCCGGGTTCAGCGTCAGGGAACCCATTTGTCATCTAGAGGTTTAAATGCTCTACTTACTACTCCCACAATGTAAATATAAAGCACTAATCTTTATCCCAATGTAAATATAAAGCACTAGTCTTTACTGGCTCCTTTCAGGCCTCAAAGAGGAACATTCCCTAACCCACACCAATTAGAATGACCTGATGTCGTAAATTTGCCAACAAATTTTCTCTTCTTCCCGCTTCCTCTCCCCTGGAGTCCTTGCTCTGCAGTTGTCACCCGCTAACATCACGCAACCGCGTCGGTTCACTCATGCTCTCACTTCATTGATGTGCTGTGGACCTCAATTAAACTGATTGGAACCCGCTGTTCTCCAAGTCAAAACACTGCCTTACTTTGGAAAATATTTTCACAGTACCATAATTGCTTCCATCTGTAACTGCTCGGCTCGCTGGTGAAGGCATGTCATTATGCCTGAGTGCTTTCATGGCGGCGGGGAAGGAGCGAGTGGCGAGAGAGTGGCGAAGGAGCGTAAGAGTTGACTATTGCCTTTTGTCTTGGTTCACATCAGTAGCGGTACGTGAGTAAAATCACTGGGGAAGCCAGAAAAAAAGCCATATTACAACCTAAGTGTTGTGATAATTGTGTTGTTTGTTCTATAACCTGTTAGTTCATATGCTTGCGACTGTGATATATAGGCCTAAGTCCGAGACAATAAGAAGACACAGTGGCAGAATAAATTCAACCACACCTTTGTTTCATCAAAAAACCGGAGCGCAACCTCTGTCCGGTGAAGTCCACAAAGCATATTGCATGTAACAAACAGTTACATGACCTACAGCATGGTCAAGTAAGTTAATGTTTCCGACATTTTCGGACCACTAAACAAATATTGATTTAGAACCACGTAGAGTTACCACAAGTTGCAAAGAAAACAGAAGCTGCCGCCACTATTCCAGCACCATTTCAACTTCAACATTAAAACATAATCAAATCATCTATGCTTAGTCTAATACAGTGACAACTAAAAGATACCAAAAACAATTTAGTCCAATAAACGTAAACTAAATATGATGTTGCTGTCCATGGTTCATATTTCTATGTGTGTGTGTGTGTGTGTGTGTGCGTGCACGTTCGTAAAACCACAAGTCCAAATCCATATCTCCATCCATGGCTAATTTAGGAAAGGGCCAATTATAGCTAGCTAGCTAGCCACCGGAGGACAACAACACAACGAGATGCAACAATTCAAGTAGTTTCTGTCAATAACGTACACTTTTTTTTTGGTGCGTCAGGACCATTCACAGTTGAGCTCACTCAGTTTAACTCAACGCTGATTGGCTATTATTATTATTATTATTTTTTATCAAGGGAGGCCAAATGCTCGCTGGCTTCCCTTGCCTTCAATGCTATGGGCGACAACAATGCCATACTCTTTTGCACCAGACAGCATCAGATAGATGGTCTACAAGAGGCTGATACATTCAGCCTCTTGTGAATTGAAGGAAAATGATGAAACACACATTTTTTCTTGGTCCATTTTTTGGGGAAGCTTGGCTTCCCTTGGCATCTATGAATACATGCCACTGGTTCACACAGACAAAACCCACTCGTCTTTCTGGAAAAAGGCATATTTATAATGTGCTGATTTGGAACAACAAGGGATCGTGCCAGAGGGACTCAGTGTTAATTGCGTCAATGAAAATAGTGACGAAAATATTTGTCAAACACCTATTTCTCAGTAGCAATTGATGAGACAATAACTGACTAAATAGACTCAGAACAAACTATAACTAGCATAATTTTTCATTCGGTAGACAAAAATGAGATGAGACAAAATTATAATCGATGCAAATAAGGCACACACCATGGCTACTCTCCCGGTGGTACAAGCCCCAGGTAGAAAAGTGGAGCCACTTTACTTATCGTGCCGATTCAAACAAGACCGAATGCAATGTTCTTGCAACGTTCTCATGAAACGTGTCTAGAACATTAATATCTTATATTCTGAGAACATGGTAACCATGTTCTGTGCATGTTTGGTGGGACTTTGATGGAATATTCTCCTAACCCTCAGAGAACTTCACATATGAATGTTCTTGCAACGTCTCATGAAACGTGTCTAGAACATTAATATTGTATATTCTGAGAACATGGTAACCATGTTCTGTGCATGTTTGGTGGGACTTTGATGGAATATTCTCCTAACCCTCAGAGAACTTCATATATGAATGTTCTTGCAACGTCTCATGAAACGTATTTGATCCCCTGCTGATTTTGTACGTTTGCCCACTGACAAAGAAATGATCAGTCTATAATTTTAATGGTAGGTTTACTCAAACAGTGAGAGACAGAATAACAACAACAAAAAATCCAGATAACGCAGGTCAAAAAATTTATAAATTGATTTGCATTTTAATGAGGGAAATAAGTATTTGACCCCTCTGCAAAACATGACTTAGTACTTGGTGGCAAAACCCTTGTTGGCAATCACAGAGGTCAGACGTTTCTTGTAGTTGGCCACCAGGTTTGCACACATCTCAGGAGGGATTTTGTCCCACTCCTCTTTGCAGATCTTCTCCAAGTCATTAAGGTTTCGAGGCTGACGTTTGGCAACTCGAACCTTCAGCTCCCTCCACAGATTTTCTATGGGATTAAGGTCTGGAGACTGGCTAGGCCACTCCAGGACCTTAATGTGCTTCTTCTTGAGCCAATCCTTAATTGCCTTGGCCGTGTGTTTTGGGTCATTGTCATGCTGGAATACCTATCCATGACCCATTTTCAATGCCCTGGCTGAGGGAAGGAGATTCTCACCCAAGATTTGACGGTACATGGCCCCGTCCATCGTCCCTTTGATGCAGTGAAGTTGTCCTGTCCCCTTGCAGAAAAACACCCCCAAAGCATAATGTTTCCACCTCCATGTTTGACGGTGGGGATGGTGTTCTTGGGGTCATAGGCAGCATTCCTCCTCCTCCAAACATGGCGAGTTGAGTTGATGCCAAAGAGCTCCATTTTGGTCTCATCTGACCACAACACTTACACCCAGTTCTCCTCTGAATCATTCAGATGTTCATTGGCAAACTTCAGACGGGCCTGTATATGTGCTTTCTTGAGCAGGGGGACCTTGCGGGCGCTGCAGGATTTCAGTCCTTCACGGCGTAGTGTGTTACCAATTGTTTTCTTGGTGACTATGGTCCAGCTGCCTTCATTGACAAGATCCTCCCGTGTAGTTCTGGGCTGATTCCTCACCATTTTCATGATCATTGCAACTCCACGAGGTGAGATCTTGCATGGAGCCCCAGGCCGAGGGAGATTGACAGTTATTTTGTGTTTTTTCCATTTCCAACTGTTGTCACCTTCTCACCAAGCTGCTTGGCGATGGTCTTGTAGCCCATTCCAGCCTTGTGTAGGTCTACAATCTTGTCCCTGACATCCTTGGAGAGCTCTTTGGTCTTGGCCATGGTGGAGAGTTTGGAATCTGATTGATTGATTGCTTCTGTGGACAGGTGTCTTTTACACAGGTAACAAGCTGAGATTAGGAGCACTCCCTTTAAGAGTGTGCTCCTAATCTCAGCTCATTAGCTGTATAAAAGACACCTGGGAGCCAGAAATCTTTCTGATTGAGAGGTGGTTTAAAAATGCAAATACATTTATAACATTTTTGACATGGGTTTTCTGTTTTTTTTTGTTGTTATTCTGTCTCTCACTGTTCAAATAAACCTAGCATTAAAATTATAGACTGATCATTTCTTTGTCAGTGGGCAAACGTACAATATCAGCAGGGGATCAAATACTTTTTTCCCTCACTGTAGATAGAATGTTCCCGTAACTAACGGAAAACTGGACACTCAAACACTAGGGAATATTATGGGTAACATTACAAAAACTTTCTCTCTCCCAAGAATTGTTAGCCTTTTCCTATTGACATTGTTTAACATTTTGTGAGAGCTAAAGGTCCCTTACAACAAATGAAATAGTAGATGGTTGAAGTCTAGCCTGACACTTAGCCAAGCTTACCCTGTTGAAACCGATACTCCTGCCAGGCAGGTCACGACCTGGAAAACCTGAACTCTGCGACCGCGTGGGGCAATAACTGCTCGTAAGTGGAGCTGACACGTTAGACCATCCGTTGACGCCCGGGATAAATCCTGCTCATTATTGTTTTTACAGCGCTGCTATTTATTACCTGACATGTTTAGAGGAGGTTTCAGAACTGACTGGGCTCAATGTAAACATGATTAGAAGTATAGATCCAGCATTAGGCTTGGGCAGCTCTGGGGACAGAGTGATTGAGCTGTAGGCTGTGTGCCTGATGTGAGGTAGGATAGGCCCTCAGCATGCAGAGCCACGCACATGCAAAACACACACACACACACACACACACACACAACTCTGATTGGACTCAACTGACTGAGCAGCCCTTCACCACAGGTCAGCTCAATTAAAAGCTGTGATGTCTACATCTGCTTTGATCAGGCCTGATTTAGAGGAGCCAGGCATAACAAATGCCGGACATTTCAGGGGGAAAGTCACAAGCTCCTGTCCTGACCTGATCTCTAACGAAGATCTCTGTGTTGATGTGTAAAGGAAGAGAGACAGCTACCGCTGCCCTCTTATCCTGGACTGGGCTGAGGTAGACCACCATGGGATATACTGTACATGCACTGAACCTTGCGCTAACTTTGATACCATAGAGGGAGAAGTTGAGGTAGAGGGAGAGGGCGAGAGAGTGTGAGAGTGAGAGAAAGAGAAAGAGAGAGAAAGTGAGAGAAAGAGAGAGAAAGAGAGAGGTGGGAGCAAAAGCGAGGTGAGAGAGCAGGAGCAGGCAGTCTCTATGTGTCACCTGGCAGAGTTACTGCCTTGTCACGCTGTCGGTAACGGGAGCAGTGACAACTCGGTGACACCAGAGACGGCGGTGGCCTCCTCACTCCATCTGCTACGCCCCTGTCCAGGACCCCGGGCTCTGCCACATCTCCATCCTCACCCCGCTCTCCCTCACCCCTCATCACTTTCTTCCGTCACCCTCTCCCTCAGCCCTCACGTCTGCAGACTGCTTTATAGATTCCCTTCTGATATTTATTAGACTCAGATTTAGCCAAAGAGGAGATGAAAATCGATTCCCCCTCCTTTCCTTCGTGCAGCTACTTTTCTCTGGCTAAGGAGAGGGAGAGGCAGTTAGAGGCAAGTTATCAGAGCCGTCCATCCATCTCCCTCTGTGGGCAGCCGACAGGCCTGGACTGGGGGGAGGGAGTGGGGTCTGGCTTGCGCTTGGCTGTGGCTTCGGCTGTGTGCAGTGGCACCACTGAGGAGCTGCAGAGCCTGGCTATGCTCCCTCACTCAGGGAGAGCGAGAAGGAGGGAGGGAGAGGGTGATGAATGCTGCATTACCCCATAGAGAGACGGAGGGAGCATGGCAGGCTCTCTTCTATTTGCCTGCTGGAGATTCAGACAGGTGGGATATGTCAGATAGAGGTATATGGACTCAGCTGATATCCTTCTGTCTAATCTACCTCAGAGCTTTGCAAACTCACACCTGTGTGTGTATGTGTGTGTGTGTGTGTGTGTGTGTGTGTGTGTGTGTGTGTGTGTGTGTGTGTGTGTGTGTGTGTGTGTGTGTGTGTGTGTGTGTGATGGACTGATGTGACAATTCACAGGTTTCAAACAGTAACACTGTGAATGATGAAAGTCATAACTGGTCTGTTTTCTACTTGCAGCATTTTGTCTTCTTCAGACTGTCTATTGAGTATGTTGATGGCTACAGAGATCTGTGTAGACCCTCTGAGTGTTGTACACTGGGGAAACTATGTGTTCATCACTATCTAAGACACAGCGCTTAATGATTCTGGCAGCTGATATGATGCTGGCACACCCTTTTGGCATGCGTACACAGGGCTATTCAGCACCATTCATCTTGTGACAACCAACAGCACCTCTGTCAGCAGAGGTCAGGACCGCCACTCGTTTGTCATGTCAGTATCAGAACCATTATCTAAGACAGATCAGATGGGAGAATCCTGGCCACATCCTCAAAGAAATGCTGGGCGCTGAGGCTAATGCACCTTTATCTATTCTGACCGACACAGGTTCAAGCAAGCTTAGAGGAAGAGTCACAAGCCACCGGCCCAGCACCCCCAGACAGACAGAGACCAGGGTCCAGGGGGGTGCAGAGGGCTCCAGGGGTGATGGAGCAGCTTCAAATAGCCCCTCTGAAGCAGGATTAAACTGTTATGTAATATTGATCTGTGTGGCTCTCCAGATGCATGGCAGATGAACTTGGAGAACTTGAAGAGGCGGAGGATTAATTTGCACGAATGCCTCATCAGAATTAGCGGTGGGATCAAAAGAGCCAGGGAGTCGAGGAGATTTCTGTCTGAGGGATCACTTTGCTTTGCTGTGCCGCCGTCATTTTCCGAACAGAAAACAACTAGGAAAACATCAAGGCGAGTCTACCCAGAGATGAATAATAATTAGCCAGAAGTAGAAAAAACTACAAAGCAAAGCTAGGGAAGGGCAAAAATAGAGCTTCTAAACATTGTCAAAAGATAGAATAAACATAGAAGAAAACAAATATGGGTAAAACATACATGGGGATTTCTACATCTGCATTGCTTGCTCTTTGGGGTTATAGGCTGGGTTTGTATAGCACCTTATGACAACTGCTGATGTAATAAGGGATTTATAAAATACATTTGATTGATTCATTGATTGATTAATGATGACATGGAGCTAGGCAGCAGTCTTAGCGGCAGGTAGCCTAGAGTTTAAGAACGCTGGGCAGAAAGGTCACTAGTTCGAATCCCAGCGATGACTAGGTGAGAAATCTGCCGAGGTGCCCTTGAGCAAGGCACTTTACCCTAATTGCTCCGGTAAGTCGCTCTGGATAAGAGTATCTGCTAAATAACTTAATGTAAAATGTAGTGTATGATGTTCTACCCTAGAGGTGGCAGTTATGTAAGAAACACCAAATCAACACAAATACAGCTCAACATTAGAGGATGGAATTAAAAGAAAGAAACACTTCTCTTACCGTCACAGTCGCCCAAGTGGGACACGTTCCCTTGTTCTATGTCTTGCTCGAACGGCAGTCTGGAAGAGGGGAAAGACAGTCATTTATCAATTCACACATAAACAATACATACTGTAAGCTTTCGTCACTGACAGAAACCTCTGCTTTTCTCTGGTAAACAAAACACTATCAATTGTACCAGCAAAGGACAGGGATACTTTTTTTGTGTGGAGTTGAGAGTAATAATACTGTACTGTATATCCTCACCTCTGAAAGCAGGTCTGGATTTGATCTTTCAATTTGTACTTAAAAAATAATTTACCATTTCTACTTTTGTAATAGGAGACCTTGGAAAATCAAAGGGGGCTTTGACATTATATGATGAAGCGACAAAATAAAAAGGAAATGAAAATGGGTGAGTTCCAACGGCAGCGAGACCCGACCAGGTGCATTGTACTCCCCTGGAGACAGCAGGCCACTCTTAGTCATGGCCCATATCCACAGAAACATCAGCTAGTTATTCTAGACAGTGAATGTATACCATAAAGGCCCTCTAACGAGGAGAAATTACAGCAGTTTGTGCTTCAAAATGGCCCCCGTTCAATGAGGTAATTTAAACAAGGGAAGTGCTCAAGGCTAGAGGGCAGGCTGCACAGCCACAACCACAGACAGCTCACTGGGATGTGTCTCCTGCTCTACGATCTGCAATTAGTTGAAAAGGCCCAAGCAACAAGCAGGCCAACTGAGTGTTTCACTGCCTGAGAGTAACTTTGAGAAGTAAGTTTACACTGGAGTAGTTGGAGGGTTATTTTGAATATATTGCTCACCCTGATAGGGTATATTGTGTTGGGTAAAATCAGGCTGCAGGCTGTAATATTTAGAGTAGCTGGGTAAGAAGGCAATGTTTTGTCACAATAACCTCAATGGTGAGAATGTGAATAAGTTTAAGGATTCATTGTCCCCGAGTCTAAAGGAGACCAGATTACAGGTACAGTTATAACTGAAAGCAATATGAAGGCTGATAAACAGACACAAAATACCTACAGTAATAAAACAATATCAACACATAGACTAATCAGTAAGGAACATCATTATCTTCGTTCCAATATAGTCCATGTTACAGTCTTACATTGCAAACAACTGCACGTTTTTCATCACCCAGCATCATTTTCACTTTTCCAAATGGAATTTACCCTCAAACTGGAACTGGGGCATCACTTGATACAGGATCGATGGACAGGTTGACCACCCTTGCTAAATCAAATCACAACACAGGAGCCTTAATTGTATAACGGTGAGGCCGCAAGGTGCTCTTTAAGACTCTGTTGTCTGATACTGCTGGCACTCTACCTGTGTTTGCACACATAATTCAATAAGCAGCCTCTCTAAAGAGAGATTTGATTTCACTGGGCTGGGTGGACGTGAGGCAGAGCGGGGAGAGCGGGAGGGAGTGGGAGGGTTTACAGCCCAGAACAAGAGGTGAGCTGCCAAGACAGGCAGGAATCTTTCTGTGGCAGGCGTACAAGAGCAACACAACCCTGACAAAGACGTACACCCAGCTCTGAATATCAAGCTGTGTTGAAGAATGCAGCATTGTTGTGAACCACAATGGCAATAACAGATATCCTGGATGAATAAATGTACACAGCTTGCTCTGACAGGATAGCAAAACTAAATGAAGACATTTTTGCGCAGCCACAGCTTGTGCTGCAGGCTTATAAACTGTATGCTCTGTCAGAGCTTAGGCCTAACACTCAGTATAAATAGAGAGTGTCACAGCAACCCAGGTGGTCCAGGTATCGACTAGACAGAGAACCAGACAGAGACCAGACACAAACCCGACAGAGAGCAGGTATAGGTACGACAGAGGTCAAATGGATGCCAGACAGAAACAAGACAAAAGGTACAGGCCAGACACGGGCAGGTCGATAGCAGACAGGGACCAGACATAGAACCAGACTGAGGCCAGTGCTATGCCCTCGTTCCCCCCCAGTGCCTCACCTGGTCCCGGGCCTGAGGAAGGAGCAGGTGCTTCCTCTGGTCCAGCCACAGTAGGGGTCCCTGGAGGCGATGCAGTTCCTGGAGATAAACAGAGTAAACACAGTCTTTAGTGATGCACCACCCAGGGCAGACAGACACCATGGATCCATTCCCAATATGCAGGGATTATACACATGTATGATTCCCTGGGTTCATTGAACACATTACACATTTGGCATATGGGTTACTGTATGTCATGCCTCAGTAGGTCTAGAGTCTGCTGGCATCAAGGCAATAAGACTCAGTGGTGGATCGTCAGCAAGGCCAAAGAGCAAGAGAGTAAGATGTGTGTGCGTGTGTGTACGTGTGTACGTACGTGTGTGTGTGTGTGTTGAACTACTGTGACGAATAGAAGTAATGTAATGTTTCCTAGTGTTGTGGTATTTTGGATTTACTGATCTGTCGAAGAGCACTTGGGGATGTGGTATTTAGCTGTACTGAGGGTAGGCTTTATAAGTTGGCAGATGGTTTAGGTCCTGACTAAAGGTGTGATTGTAGTGATTGCTAGTGGGTGGGGCTTAGGATGTGTTACAGATATACTGTATGTGGCTGAGAGGTGTGTGTGGGCCACAGAGGAGTGGGAGAGGGGTGTGTGTGATGGGTGTGTGGAGCTGAGGTGTGGGGTGTGTGGAGCTGAAAGGTGTGTGACTTACTTCATGCAGCGTGAGTAGAGCTGGCATCGTGCCACAGGGACCCTGACCACACAAGAGGGGAAGGCCAGCAGCAGAGACTGGCTCTCCCAGTCCAGAGTCAGGGATAACAACTGCCTTGCCTGCGAAGAGTCCTCCCCACACCTGAAAACACATACACACACACAGACAGTGAGACAGTTGCCTTATTGCACTACACACAGTCGGCTAAACCGCACCACACCATGAAGACCTCATCATATCACACACTGACTGAACACAACACAACTCTACATGATTTGACTGCACATCATATCAACACAACCCATCACTGCTTCATTAAGTATAACTCAAACCAGTCTATAAATAAAAGCACAACAATAACAATGAAAGCAGTAAAAGGCCTTCTGAAGCATGGCAATGCGTGGTTGTCACAGTGTCATCTTTAGTATGTAGTGTGCTGATGACTGAGGTCTGGGGTTGGATGGGCATCAAAGCCACCAGCTACACCCTGCATTAGCTCTAATTGGTACTTAGCACTTCCATATCATCCACACACCTGCCTTTGTAGGCTGGATTTATATATATTTATATACATATGTGCACTCCTGCATTGGCTTATTTGGATGGCTTATGGTAATAAAGATGGCTGACAGCTGAGGAGTCATTAGGGGGAATTTATCACACACTACAGTACCAAGTTGTTAGTCATACCTCACAGCAAACAAACTATCTGAGAAACCAGACTGATGGAAGGAGAGAGAGCGAGATGGGGAGGGATAAGAGCGAGCGAGAGACGGAGAGAGAGAAAGACCGACTAAACAAGTAAACGAAAGAAGTAAAACGCAAACAGGTAGAGAAATAATGAAAGTGTGGCCCATTAATCTCTCCGTTTTCCCCGGGTCATTTCATGGTTCATTACCAGGTCGAAAATATAAAATATAATCATTATGTCAGACAGCCAATCAAAAAACAATTTGGGCTTTGTGGATCTCTATCTGCGATGGTGGCGGTGGTTGTCTATCTACCCTGGGACCATTAGGGGAGTTCGTCTGGGGTTAAGGAAGGGCAGGCTGGGAGAAGGCTGATCTGATTACTCCATTCCCTCTCTCCAGATTAGCTGGCTCCCTGCTGAGAGGGGGACTGCCAACCCTGTCACACACCCCTATACCAGGCTCACAGCCACACCACTATCACAGCACAGCAAATCACCCTCAAACACACTCACACACCGGCACCACCGCCGCTATTGCTGCAGCCTTAACTAATTTGTCCTCTGATCTGATTCCTCTGCTCCCCATTTAGTCGTTTGTGGAATGGAACCTCACATTGACGCCTACATGAATGCATTGTTTTGAAGGGTGGCGAAGTAACAGTTTTAACCTCCTTTCACCTGCCAACAAGGTTTGTGCTGCTGCGCTACAGTGTTTCTTAATAAATGAGCCCAGTTTTCCCCTCAGTCTGTGCAGAGAATAGATCAGGGGGCACAATTAGCAGCGGCGCCGCCATAGCTCTGGTTAGGAGACTCTTGCTTAAACGTTTCTAATTGGGCTCAGTGAAAGATAACCAACTAATACCCCATCTGTTTGCTTCCTACCCCCCCTGCGGTCCCATGCATGTGTTACAGTGAAACACTTAGAGATGATTAGTAAGACTATCCCAATAGCACCCATTAGAGACTGTCTGTTAACCCTTACTTGTCAGGGATGAAGCCCTCCAGCTCCTCCAGGAAGACATTGCTGCTGGACACGGTGTTGTCCCGGTTGGGGACGATCAGGAACTTGAGGATAGTCCCCCGGCTGGAGCCCAGGAAGAGCACTGTGCGGTTTCTGTAGGGGCCAGCCTCTGTGTCCATCACCATCTTATTCAGCTGGTACCTAAGGGGAGGAAGAGAAGATGGTGATATAGAGACACTGTGTTTATCACCCAATCCTCTGTTTTTTTAATTTTTTAATTTCACCTTTATTTAACCAGGTAAGCCAGTTGAGAACAAGTTCTCATTTACAACTGCGACCCCTTGTCCCGATTAACCAATAGGCTATTGCGTTGATCTGACAGGATTTGAGTTAGCAATATGGCGATAATTCCACCTAGCCTATCAAACGGCATAGTGGAGCTGCTGTTACAATAATTAAGCTTACATGATCCTATCAAATAGGGTAGGGGCTCAATTTGGGACACAACCAATCTGCATACCTCTTACTGTCATTCACTAAATGAAATTCACACAGTAAAATATTCATCCAATTTACATACAGAACTAATTACCAAGAGCAGTCATTAATATCATTCAGATGAATGGACTTGTCTTGAAACAATAGCACCGTAGCTGAAGTACAAGTCCTGTGTGTATGAGTCAATGTTCTAAAATAGAAGAAGTCGTTCCACTGGGTATTTAATATTCCACATACAACTTGTCACAGTAATAGTCTCCTCCCTGCTCAGGCTCGGCTGGTGGCCATTGTAGTTTGATGCATCCCAGCTGCTTGCCTCCTGCAGCAAATTCTCACAGCGAGCGGATCAACCGACTGGCATAAACAGAAGGAGCACCAGCCCAGAGGCTAATGTGTGTTCATGCAAATATGTCTGAGTGTATGCGTTTGCCCTGAGACATGGCAGTAGACTCCTATGGTGTCTAATGGTAAGAAGCCATAGAAGTATACATGTCTCAGGGAAACAGCACAGGATGTGTGTGAAAGGTTTTCTAGTTCTGCGTCTGTGATGTCCCCAGATGCGATCACAGAGCCTCACCTGACCATGGTCCTGACGATCCAGGGCCTCTGTCCCAGTGATGGCACGGCCTCGTCCATCAGGGGGTGGGTCTTCACAAAGTTCAACATCTCATCAGGGAAACCATTTGATGAGTTGAACCTGGAGCCCTGCACAGCACAGCCCCCTGGCCTGTTGGAGGAGGGCGAAACACAGGGTTTAGCACAGGCTCACTCATACTGAGGCACAGGCTGACATTTTCAGTGTTATCTGTGGACAGCTAATGGTGTCGTACACTCTTACACTTTAGACTCACATAAAGTACATAAATATGGGACAGGAGATTATTGCCAGGCAAGGCAATACTATACCTTGGTTTGGGAATGAGCTCGTCAGGAACAGGGGTCCATATAGACTCAGGTGACTTCTGCTCCTTGAATCTCCCATCAAACACCCCAGCTAGCTCCTCCATGTCGAAAGCACACACAGCTGAACCAGGGATACTACAGAGAAAGAACCACATACAGTTGAAGTCGGAAATGTACATACACCTTAGCCAAATACATTTAAACTCAGTTTTTCACAATTCCTGACATTTAATCCTACTAAAAATTCCCTGTCTTAGGTCAGTTAGGATCACCACTTTATTTTAAGAATGTGAAATGTCAGAATAATATTAGAGAGAATTATTTATTTCAGCTTTTATTTCTTTCATCATTCCCAGTGGGTCAGAAGTTTACATACACTCAATTAGTATTTGGTAGCATTGCCTTTAAATTGTTTAATTTGGGTCAAACGTTTCGGGTAGCCTTCCACAAGCTTCCCACAATAAGTTGGATTAATTTTGGCCCATTCCTCCTGACAGAGCTGGTATAACTGAGTCAGATTTGTAGGCCTCCTTGCTCGCACATGCTTTTTCAGTTCTGCCCACAAATTCTCTATAGGATTGAGGTCAGGGCTTTGTGATGGCCACTCCAATACCTTGACTTTGTTGTCCTTAAGCCATTTTGCCACAACTTTGTAAGTATACTTGGGGTCATTGTCCATTTGGAAGACCCATTTGCGAAGAAGCAGTGGCTTCTTCCTTGCTGAGCGACCTTTCAGCTTATGTCGATATAGGACTCGTTTTACTGTGGATATAGATACTTTTGTACCTGTTTCCTCCAGTATCTTCACAAGGTCCTTCGCTGTTGTTCTGGGATTGATTTGCACTTTTCGCACCAAAGTACGTTCCTCTCTAGGAGACAGAACGTGTCTCCTTCCTGAGCGGTATGACGGCTGCGTGGTCCCATGGTGTTGATATTTGCGTACTATTGTTTGTACAGATGAACGTGGTATCTTCAGGCGTTTGGAAATTGCTCCCAAGGATGAACCAGACTTGTGGAGGTCTACAAAAAAAAATTCTGAGGTCTTGGCTGATTTCTTTTGATGTTCCCATGATGTCAAGCAAAGAGGCACTGAGTTTGAAGGTAGGCCTTGAAATACATCCACAAGTACACCTCCAATTGACTCAAATTATGTCAATTAGCCTATCAGAAGCTTCTGACGCCATGACACAGTCAACTTAGTGTATGTAAACTTCTGACCCACTGCAGTTGTGATACAGTGAATTATAAGTGAAATAATCTGTTTGTAAACAATTGTTGGAAAAATTACTTGTGTCATGCACAAAGTAGATGTCCTAACCGACTTGCCAAAACCATAGTTTGTTAACAAAAAATGTGTGGAGTGGTTGAAAAACTAGTTTTAATGACTCCAACCTAAGTGTATGTAAACTTCCGACTTCAACTGTACAATGGATAAGGCAGGGGTGGATAGATAGATAACCAGCACTGGACAAAATATAAATGGACTATAAAGGTTATATCCTGAATGACATTGAAGTTGGCATACAAAATGTAAGTTTTGTCTTAGAATCCGGGAATATACAAGAAATAAGTAGTCAACAAATGAGGAAATACTCAGAGGAAATACTGTAGAGACAACACAACATGTTCCAGTAAAATGCTTGCACACCTTGGCTGCTGCTAAACTCCTATTGAACTCACTGACCCAGAATGGAACATCTGCTGTGAAAAGAAGCTAAGTCCCCACACTTGACTGAACCAAGCGCTACAATACTGTTACTGTAGTGTCAAGTGTAGTAGTTAATGGAGGTGTAAACCAGAGAGATGGAGAGAAAGAGCCATGTCAGGACAGCAGGGGGTGAATACTAGCGCCTCTCTTTCTCTCTTGTCTCCTGCTCCGAGAGCTTCTCTTCCCTTTGAGACCTCATGTTTTTGCTAAGTTGTGTGAGTCTGTTGAGTGACTAGGACTTCTCTGGTACAGCACAAAGTGAACCTTAGGGAGTGATTCAGTGTCTGCCGGGCACTTCACGCCTACTCCCTTCCCCTTTCCTAACTCTGACACTACTTCCTGAGAGAGTGGGGGGGGGGGGGGGGTGAGAGAGAATGAGAGAGAGAGTTGCAGAGGTGCAGAGAGGGAGAGAAAGTGAGAAAGTGAGAGAGCACCGCAGAGAGAGGGAGAGAAAGCTAGAGAGAAAGCAGCAGAGAGAAAGGCTCTCTCACTCTCACTTTCCTACTCACTCCAACACTCCATTACTCCAGTGTTAAGGTCAAGTAGTGCCTGTGCTCAGGTCTTGACACAAACCGACAGATGGGCTTATGGGCTCTCTCCCTGAGCTGCCCCTGTGCCCCTAGGCCTGTTGGAGTAGGTATCTAGGGATCCTCTGAGAACTGTTTGTTTGGATAAGCTGTTTGAGATTTGCCTCTGCAGAGAAACCAGAGGCTTTTTCCAGCAGGGTGGCATGGTAACCTAATACATAATTTGACCAGGTCAACCTCTCTCCATCTGTCTGACAGCCTACTCTGCCTCTGCCTCTATCTTTCTGTATTCTGTCCTCTTCTTCTTCTCTACCTGTTCAATTTCTCTGTCCTCCCTGCTCTTTCTAGCTCGCTCCCGCATTCTCCCTCTCCCTCTCCCTTTCATCCCCTCTCTCCTTCATCTCTGCATCTCTGCCGTTTCTCTTCTGATCTCTCTTTGCTCATTTGTTTGAAATGATTTGGCATCAGTTTGGCTATGTACAGACGTTGAATTGTGCAAATAAAGGTAGTTCAAATTTGTCTCTAGTTTTTCTCTGCTCTCTCTCACTCTCTCTTGATGTGCAGTGAGTTGAGGGTTGACTGACAGTCAGTACAGACTGTAGGAGGCTGTAGGAGTCTGATGGAGGGGTCAGACCAAATCCTCACAGTTTAACCAGCAGACTGACAGCTCTCTATAGCCCAGCTCCGGTGACAGCATGACAGCTGATGGAGGCTAGTGGAGGGGAATGAGTTCTTCAGTCTAGGTCAAGGTATTTTCTACTCTCTCCACCTGGGTCTTTATAAATTTTACGTCTCTTCCATCTCCATCTCCCCTCTCTGCACATTTACCTTCTTTGACATTTCTGACCACATCTTTCTGTCTTTCCACCTCTCTCTGTCTCTCCACCTCTCTCTGTCTCTCCACCTCTCTGCTCTCTCCACCTCTCTCTGTCTCTCCACCTCTCTCTGTCTCTCCACCTCTCTCTGTCTCTCCACCTCTCTCTGTCTCTCCACCTCTCTCTGTCTCTCCACCTGGTAAGGCCCAAGTGTGTATTCAGCTCCTACCTCAACCCAGGGCCCAGGGGAGGTATCCAGCTGTGACTCCCACCACATCTCCCTGGTGTCACTGCCTCACTGCTCCCCCGTCAACTGGAGATGCCTCCCTCTGACACCATATCATCCTAATGGCTCCTATGAGTCTGGGTCTCCAGAGGGCCCTCTGCTCTGACTAACTCCGAAGCACCACCGCAAAGTGTTATATTTGACAGCGAATGCTGCAGAAGAAGCGGAACTCCTTCGTAGGCGACTCTTTTGTCCGCACGCACACACAGCTGGCTGGTGCGCCCCGGCTGGCCAAAAACAGGCTACACTATATCTTTGTCTATAAAAATGATCTGAGCTACATGTGATTGAACAGGAAGCATATTCACTCCTTTCATTGCCTTCCTTGTAGACAGAATAAAACAGGGTTGTGAGGATTACTTGAAAAATGTACTAGCCTAATCCGTAAGCCTTATAATACATGTATTACAGTTTTTCTCCATTGGTTTGGCTCATTTCTTGAAACAGAAATTACATTCTCAAAACTACATGGACAAACCTCCAAACCACTTGGCAATTGTTCACAACAGAATTGAATTTCTCATTCATTTCATCAAATTGCAAATGTCTAAGTACATGTCTCAATGTCTCAGTACATCTTTGCAAATGATTAAGTACAGGTAGCCTACATTTAGCACAATTTCCAAGTGAATAGATCTTGTTGATCTAAACTGATTGTTGATTCTCAGTCTAATGGTTGTTCGCTCCAAAACGTGTCAGCGTCATTTCATTGTATAAGTCATCACATGCACAATAGTCTGTTCAATTGTCAAAATTAGTCAAGAACATAATACCATGAATACCATATATGAATCCCTTGGAACATTTGATAAATTTATTACAGCAATTGACAGTCAGGTGAAACTAGAACTTGACTAACGAAGGAGGAGTTTCACACATCTCAGATGACCAATCAAACAGTATGTTTAGTTACCTGACAGGTGCTGTCCATGACTGTGAATGCTGCCAAACATGTATGTAAAGAGCTTGACCATGCAGGACCAGTACAATTTCTGAACATGGAGGCACCTGGCCAAGTAAATGAACAAGGGCAACTGCCTGCTCGAGGAAGAGGAAGAAGAAGAAGAGGAGGAGGAGGAGTAAGGGTGCGTGGTGGTGGAATAGGGGGAAGAGGCCGAGGAGCACGAAGACACCATGCTGTCCCGGATGAAATTCGGGCCACAATTATAGACCATGTCATCAACCATGGCCTCACAATGGCGGAGGCAGGTCGCCGAGTGCAGCCTAATGTGCCTCGCTCAACAGTCTCCTCCATCATCCAAACCTTTCGCAGGGAAAACAGGTATGTAGTCAGTCAATGATGGAATTATATGTTGTATAGGACAGGACACTGTGCATAGAGCAAGAAATATATTTATTTACATATTTACCTATTCATTTAGTGTGTGTGTGTGATAGGCCTACAGTAATATCTTACCTCAATGGGATGTTATGATACTAAAAATGACAAGAAAAACATTGGAGAAAATAAACTATGGAATAGTTTATTTTCTACAGTATTGATGATACAGTTTACAGTAGTATTCCAGTCACTGTGCAGTGATGCATTAGAATTGTGGTAAAGTTACTGTAAGTAAAACAACAATACAATTACATAGGTAACTCATTCTGTAAGGAATACACAAGGTATACATTACGAATGGAGTGTTGTCCTTTGACTTCTATATCTAGGATTGGACGACAACCTTGCACAGGTGGCAGAGGAAAACTTCTCAATGAACAACAAGAACAAGAGATCTGTAACATGGTGATGGCAAATAATGCCATCACATTGAGACAGATCCGCGCTGCAATCCTACAAGACAATGCCATATTCCAAAATGTCAACTCTATAAGCATCTCCACAATAGACCGGATATTGAAGAAGCATCAGATGACAATGAAGCAAATTTACAGGGTACCATTTGAGAGGAACTCTGATAGAGTGAAAGAGCTGCGGTACCAGTATGTACATGTAAGTCAGTTACTGGTTGTCCATCATTATAACATTTTTACAATTAAGCAGTGGTTCCCAAACTTTTTTGGCTTCAGTACCCACTTTACCTGATTTGTGTATCCAGGTAATCCAGGTATGGAAGTATTTGATTTATCTGACTTCAACATTTCGCCTAAAAACTGCAGCTTACTGTATGATGCAATTATCATTATAATCCTTATTTTGAAGAATATAACATACAATAAGAAAAGGGGTCAAAGAGCTGCAATTAGTGCCTCCCATGTAAATCTATCTAATACTGTGGGTTTTACTGTAACATTTCAGTAAGTCTAGTCATTGATGATTTCCCCCCTCCCCTTTCTGTCAAATACCCCCTGTAGTACCTCTGCATAGGGGGTACATGTACCCCAGGTTTGGAACCACTGGAGTAGTGGCCAGTAGTATATTGAACTTGTGGAGAACATAGAACATTCCTATGTAATTGTCTGTAACTGTAGTGTATGACTCTTCTGTATGACTGATTTGATGTTTTCTTTTTTACGCTATTGTAGAGAATAATGGCATTGGAAGGAAAACGAGACCCATCACATCCTCGTGTTTGTGGATGAAGCTGGCTTCAACCTGGCCAAGGGCCGAAGACGTGGCCGTAATATTGTTGGCCACCGGGCCATGGTGGATGTCCCAGGCCAGCGAGGGGGCAATATAACTATGTGTGCTGCCATATCGGAGAATGGTGTGGCCACTCACATCCCCAGTCTTGGCCCATACAATACACAGAAGCTCCTCATCTTCTTGGACCGCCTTCATGTTGATTTGATCCCTGAAAATGAGAGCGGTCTCGTAGGGCCTCACCTACCACAATATGTCATTGTATGGGACAATGTGAATTTCCACCGTGGCCCGCTCATCAGGGCCTGGTTCACTACTCATCCAAGGATGGTCATGGTGTTCCTACCACCTTACTCTCCTTTCCTCAATCCTATTGAGGAGTATTTCTCCGCTTGGAGGTGGAGAGTGTATGAGCATCGGGCTCAAGATCAGAGGTCCCTGCTCCATGCAATGGACGCTGCGTGTGAGGATATTACAGGAGATCAGTGTAGGGGATGGTTGCGACATGCACGCCGTTTCTTCCCTCGTTGCATCGCAAGGGAGAATATACGCTGTGATGTGGACGAGAATCTGTGGCCAGACAGACAGCAGCGTGTGGATGGCCAGGAGGGTGAGGACAGCGACCAGTGAAGAACTGTTAGTTGTGAAACTCCAGCTTTATTTACAGCACTGTAGGCTGCATATAATTTTCATTGTTTTTTGTTTGTGTGTTTATATTACAGTATATTATGCTGTATACATTTTCTTTTACTCTGATGTATGGAAGTTACTTTATGTGTGTGAATGATAATGGTTACAATTTCCTTGGCAGTATGAGTGCAATGTGTGATGTCAAACCTTGGAGGCTACTCTTACCCTAAAATCCTATTTATTTTTTTTCAGTTTTATACACAATTGTATTCTGTTAGCTAGACAAAAAACAGTACAGTAACCATTGTCAATGAAGGACTGGGCTAAGACTGAAAGGTGGACATGAGGGATATTTCAATGGTCCTCTGCCATAGTGACAAAACATCTAAACATTTTGACTTGCAGTGCTTACACAATGCCAAAGGGACGAAGCATTTTGGGGGCACTGACTGTTTAAATGAGAAGGAAATTTAGTTTTGACACATGCGTGAACTGTTTTGGGAGAGGTATGAGCTTTTGCAGGTGAACCATGGTGTTGTGCCGAACCATCCACGTTATTTTGGCTAAAGCACCAAGAGTGTTGAGAACGTCCGGTCTGTTTCAAGAAATGAGCCAAAGCAATTGAGAAGGATCTTTGCCATTTTCGTGGCACTGACTCCTTATATGGGAAAGGAATTTAGTTTTGAAGCATGAGTGAACAGTTTTAGGAGAGATATGAGCTTTTGCAAGTGAGCTATAGTGTTGTGCTGAACTGTAAGACTGTTTTGCCAAATGATCTTAGAGTTTTGAGAATGTAATTTCTGTTTCAAGAAATGAGCCAAACCAATGGAGAAAAACTGTAATACATAACAAACGTGCACATATTCATTAGTCAAGAAGAAACAAAGAAACTGAGAGAAAAGCTATTTTAACCTGGAAATCATTTATTTTCATTACATTTGCAATATAATCTTATTATCAATAGTGATTGACCTGCACAGGTAGGAAAGTGTCCAGATAACGGTGTGGTGATTGACCAGTAGACTAGGCGTGCATGTTCTGAAAGATTAATTCTAATCAATCATCTGAATACTTTAAGAACCCCCATCGACACCTGATGGGCCATCAGCGGGACAATTAGTCAATATCCCTAAATTGATGTTGGTCATCTGCTATTGCCTGCTTGATTTAAAACAGCATCTAGTAAGATTTAACAGAGAAAGCAAGGATGTTTCGAACGGGATTCGTATTTCCAAACTGCCCCCTGTAATTCATACACAACATTGTTTTACATCCTTTAATAACAGACTCATAAACACAAACACGCAATATAGAGGGAAACTCGAGGTAGGCTATTGTAGCCCACAGTGCGCTGAGGGCTCTGTACTCAGCGTTGGACCCTCGGTGCCGCCTTTTGCTAAACAAAAAGCAGTGTAAGCGTCTAACTCACCCCAGAGCCCTGCACTTCCCCTGGGGGAACTTCTCCAGCCGAGGCCCAGGCACCATCCGGTCAGGCCATGTCTAGTACTGCTAAGCCCACCTAGCCCAGTAGCCTAGTAGCCTAGCCCCAGGCTAGTGTATAGCATAGCCTAGCCTAGCCGGGCTTGGCTCACCTCCATCTTATCTTCTCAAACAGTCTGTCTCTCTATCCTGCTGCTATAAAAAGCACCCCTCCCTTTTACCTGCAGGCTCAGAGGCTCTCTCATATCCTCCTCTCATAGCCTCCACTGCTCCTCTAGCTCCCTGACCTCCTGCAGCTCTGGGAGGTTTGGCTGGACTGTGCAGTGAGGAGGATCAGGTGCTCAGAGGAAACACAAGCCTCCCGTTCATCCCCTCAGACAGGAAAGACCAGGGGTAGAAAAGGTGGACACACTGAACTGTCAACCAGTCAACCAAGGAGGATTTGGTGTAGTTGCTAGGCTAGCTAGCTAACGACATAGACCAGAAAGCTTCATGAGGCTGTAAACTCTATCCTGAATTGTAGGCATGAGAAAATAAATAATAACAAGCAAACATCAAGAGATGCTGGTGGGAAACTATTAAACCAGAGCTCTTTTTCCACAATTCACACACTGGTAGCAAATGTGCACACATGATGATACACTATCTCAAAATGACCACTCCAGATTTCCCAAACCCTCTTCCCTGCTGTGCTCACCACACTCAACCAGCAAAAGCAATATGTCTGGTAAGAGCTTTAAATGTACGGTGCAGCGGATCACACAGGGTTGGGGAGGTTTACGGCGTACCTCTCTGTCTCTCTCCTCCCTCTCTCCTCCCTCCCTCCTCCATCTCTCTCTCTCTCTCTCGCTCTCTGATTTATAAATGGAGCACAGCGGCGGTGCGGTGCCTAGGCAGGTAGTGTGTGTTCAGCTGGGCCTCTCCCTGACATGCTGGTCACACTGTTATCTGGGAGCTGTTGTTGGCCCTGTGTAAACCATCCATCTCTCTCTGCAGGTGCACCACTCCCATCTAGCCCCCATCCCTCTCCCAGCCCTCCCAGCCCTCCGGCCCAAAGATAAGATGCAGCTGATGAAACAGTTTTAACTCTTAAAGGGTGGCGAGGAGGTGGGGGTAGCGCTGCAGATGTGTCCCATTATTGACGTCTTTGTCCTTGAACGGGTTTGAGAGGGTCTTCCTCCACTCTCTCTCTTCTCTCCCTCCTCCCTCTCTTCCTCTCCTGGCTGCCACAACAGCAGCCATTATGAGTAGAGGATGTTATTAGAGCTGGCATTAGTTGAGGTTTGCCCTCTGCTGATAGGCATCCTGCTGGCTCATCTGCATGGGAGACCTGCGTCGATTCCCTATTAGAGTCGGCTCTGCATTCACCGCACACACACACTACTATCATCTCTCACGTGATAGCCTGAAACTTCAGCATTATATACAGTATATAACACAGGAGGCACATATTCATGCGTGTGTATAGGCGCCCGCTCACACACGCACGCACGCACACTGCAGCTCAGGGGACCCACCCTCATCTTTCCTCTCCTCCCTTGCGTTGTTCAGTCTGTTTATTGTGCTCTCTCATGCTTTCTCTGCAACCATCTTCAGCCTCATCTAATCCTCCTCTTACCCAGCAGCATCCCTCGTTCCTTTTCTTTCTACTTCATCACTCCAATCTGTTAACATAACAACTTTCTTCCTCTTTAAAAGCAAACGCATGTGGCGAATAAATGTGTCCCGTCTAATCGAGAACTGTATCTTCCCCCATAAGCCCTGACCATCTCCCACTTTTCAGGGAGCTGTCTGTCTGTGTGTGTCTGTGTGTACCTGTTGGTGGGGGTGGAGAAGACTCCCAGGATGATGTCCCTGCCGTGCATCCTGATGACAGGGCTGGTGGAGTGGAGCAGGTTGAAGTAGAAGTGGGAGTCTCCAGGGACGGAGCAGTTCAGTCTGGCCTTCAGGAACGATGTCCACTGCTTCTCCAACACCCTCTGAGAGCCACCCAGGTCCCCCTTACACACCCTCGCCACCCGAGACACCTGTACCTGAACACACGTGCACGCAAGCACGTGGAACAGACAGAACAGTCAATGACCTCGCACAATTCTACACATCAATGACTATGTACAGAGTTTTCCGCGCTGGGACAGTTTGAAGCGCACATATTTCACACATAAGATTTAGTGGTTGCCATATTCATGGGCTCATATTCATGGAGAATGTATAATAAAGACTGATAGATTTAAGTCAGAATTATGTTTTATTATGTTTTATACCACAATAAACAATCGTTCAAAATGAAGATAAAAACCTTTTTAGCCCTTGGGTGATCTCATGAAAATGTCAGTGCATTTGAAAACTGCTTCTTTGAACAATCTCAACCCAAACTACCGTGGTACAGTGGAAGTCTCCACTTACTGTGAGCCCTACAAACATGCAGCATGAAATGCCTGCGCTAGCACATTTCCACCAAATGTGAATTGCTAATTTATTAGATAAAAAGGCTTCTTGTTACTGTCATATTTTTTGCATGAGCACGTATCCCCACTCTGATATGACTGATGCCATTTGGAGTGGTTATGAAAAAGCTTTTCCCCGTCTAGATATGCAACAGCACAGACACACAGATACACAGAAACACAGATACAGGGAAAAAGGTCATCAGAAGTACTAGGCTGGTATTGACATTTGAATAATAACATGAGATGGAACATCCAGGCAGGCAGACACACGACACAGAGGGGTGTGTCCAAAGCTTTACCATTTTGTCTCGTACCTTCTCCAGGTAGTTAAACTCCATGGCCATCTCTCTGAAGAAGAAGTAGATGTGAGGACCCCATTCCACTGAACTGACAAAATAGGGCTCTGGAAAGGAGGGGAGAGGACCATGTTACACAGCGATAGTGGCTTGAACAAACACATCCCCATAGAGCTGTAACAGACAGAGTTAGATGCCTCCCTAATCCCAGCAACAAACACCAGCGTTGTTAAGTATAATAATAATATAATATTTAGCAGACGCTTTTATCCAAAGCGACTTACAGTCATGCATGCATACATTTTTTTTGTGTATGGGTGGTCCCGGGGATCGAACCCACTACCTTGGCGTTACAAGCGCCGTGCTCTACCAGCTGAGCTACAGAGGACCACAGTAGGCATACCATTTGAGATTTTTTTTTAAATTGAGAAGGCTCATTTTCGTTGTCAGTTTCAAAAACCTGTTCTTGTTTGGTGCCTACTGAATACTACAGTGGCTTGCAAAAGTATTCACCCCCCTTGGCATTTTTCTTATTTTGTTGCCTTACGACCTGGAAATAAAATGGATTTTTTGGGGGGTTGTATCATTTGATTTACACATCATGCCTACCACTTTGAAGATGCAAAATACTTTTTTTTGTGAAACAAACAAGAAATAAGACAAAAAACTGAAAATTTGAGCTTGCATAACTATTCACCCCCCCCAAAGTCAATGCTTTGTAGAGCCACCTTTTGCAGCAATTACAGCTGCAAGTCTCTTGGGGTATGTCTCTATAAGCTTAGCACATCTAGCCACTGGGATTTTGGCCCATTCTTCAAGGCAACACTGCTCCAGCTCCTTCAAGTTGGATGGGTTCCGCTGGTGTACAGCAATCTTTAAATGTTAATGTTTCCCCTTAAACCCCTCGAGTGTTGCTTTAGTAGTATGCTTAGGGTCATTGTCCTGCTGGAAGGTGAACCTCCGTCCCAGTTGTCACGAATTCAGCCGAGGCTGCCCCTCCTCCTTGCTCAGGCAGGTTTCGGCGTTCGTCGTCACCGGCTTACTAGCCACTACTGCTCCATTTATCATCACTCAATTTGTCTTGTCTTGTCTTGTCAATCACACACACCTGGTACTCATTCCCTCATTAGTATGTGTATAAGTGTTCCCTCTGCCCCCTTGTCCTTTGTGAGTGATTGTTCATTGTGAGAGTGAGTAGCTCGGTTGAGCTACTCTTTCCTTGTATGTAGCCAAGGTGGATTTTTCCCTTGTGCTAGTTTCGTTTTGACGCTTGCTGCGCTTTATTCTTGTACACTGAATAAACTCTGGATTTCTGTGTTTTACCTCCTGCGCCTGACTCTGTCATTCACACCTCATTTACATTTTACATTTAAGTCATTTAGCAGACGCTCTTATCCAGAGCGACTTACAGTTAGTATCACACCAGTCTCAAATATCTGGAAGACTGAAACAGGTTTCCCTCAAGAATTTCCCTGTATTTAGCGCCATCCATCATTCCTTTAATTCTGACCAGTTTCCCAGTCCCTGCCGATGAAAAACAGCATGCTGCCACCACCATGCTTCACTGTGGGGATGGTGTTCTCGGGGTGATGAGAGGTGTTGGGTTTGTGCCAGACATAGCGTTTTCCTTGATGGCCAAAAAGCTCAATTTTAGTCTCATCTGACCAGAGTACCTTCTTCCATATGTTTGGGGAGTCTCCCATATGCCTTTTGGTGAACACCAAACGTGTTTGCTTATGGCAATGGCTTTTTTCTGGCCACTATTCCGTAAAGCCCAGCTCTGTGGCATGTACGGCTTAAAGTGGTCCTATGGACAGATACTCCAATCTCTGCTGTGGAGCTTTGCAGCTCCTTCAGAGTTATCTTTGGTCTCTTTGTTGCCTCTCTGATTAATGCCCTCCTTGCCTGGTCCGTGAGTTTTGGTGGGCGGCCCTCTCTTGGCAGGTTTGTTGTGGTGCCATATTTTAATAATGGATTTAATGGTGCTCCGTGGGATGTTCAAAGTTTCAGATATTGTTTTATAACCCAACCCTGATCTGTACTTCTCCACAACTTTGTCCCTGACCTGTTTGGAGAGCTCCTTGATCTTTATGGTGCCGCTTGCTTGGTGGTGCCCCTTGCTTAGTGGTGTTGCAGATACTGGGGCCTTTCAGAACAGGTGTATATATACTGAGATCATGTGACACTTAGATTGTACACAGGTGGACTTTATTTAACTAATTATGTGACTTCTGAAGGTAATTGGTTGCACCAGATCTTATTTAGGGGCTTCATAGCAAAGGGGGTGAATACATATACATGCACCACTTTTCCGTAATTTTTTTTTTTAGGGGGTAGATCAGCTTTAATATTGCAGATAGATTGTAACTTCCACCAATGTAATTGTCTGCATCACTTCCAATCTCCCATATGTTTTTATATATATATACAGTATCTCACAAAAGTGAGTACACCCCTCACATTTTTGTAAATATTTGATTATATCTTTTCATGTGACAACACTGAAGAAATGACACTTTGCTACAATGTAAAGTAGTGAGTGTACAGCTTGTATAACAGTGTACATTTGCTGTCCCCTCAAAATAACTCTACACACAGCCATTAATGTCTAAACCACTGGCAACAAAAGTGAGTACACCCCTATGTGAAAATGTCCAAATTGGGCCCAATTAGCCATTTTCCCTCCCCGGTGTCATGTGACTCGTTAGTGTTACAAGGTCTCAGGTGTGAATGGGGAGCAGGTGTGTTAAATTTGGTGTCATCGCTCTCACACTCCCTCATACGGGTCACTGGAAGTTCAACATGGCACCTCATGGCAAAGAACTCTCTGAGGATCTGAAAAAAATAAGTGTTGCTATACATAAAGATGGCCTGGGCTATAAGAACATTGCCAAGACCCTGAAACTGAGCTGCAGCACGGTGGCCAAGACCATACAGCGGTTTAACAGGACAGGTTCCACTCAGAACAGGCCTCGCCATGGTCGACCAAAGAAGTTGAGTGCACATGCTCAGCGTCATATAAGGTTGTCTTTGAGAAATAGACGTATGAGTGCTGCCAGCATTGCTGCAGAGGTTGAAGGGGTGGGGGGTCAGCCTGTCAGTGCTCAGACCATACGCCGCACACTGCATAAAATTGGTCTGCATGGCTGTCGTCCCAGAAGGAAGCCTCTTCTAAAGATGATACACAAGAAAGCCCGCAAACAGTTTGCTGAAGACAAGCAGACGAAGGACATGGATTACTGGAATCATGTCCTGTGGTCTGATGAGACCAAGATAAACTTATTTGGTTCAGATGGTGTCAAGCGTGTGTGGCGGCAACCAGGTGAGGAGTACAAAGACAAGTGTGTCTTGCCTACAGTCAAGCATGGTGGTGGGAGTGTCATGGTCTGGGGCTGCATGAGTGCTGCTGGCACTGGGGAGCTACAGTTCATTGAGGGAACCGTGAATGCCAACATGTACTGTGACATACTGAAGCAGAGCATGATCCCCTCCCTTCGGAGACTGGGCCGCAGGGCAGTATTCCAACATGATAACGACCTCAAACACACCTCCAAGACAACCACTGCCTTGCTAAAGAAGCTGAGGGTAAAGGTGATGGACTGGCCAAGCATGTCTCCAGACCTAAACCCTATTGAGCATCTGTGGGGCATCCTCAAACGGAAGGTGGAGGAGTGCAAGGTCTCTAACATCCACCAGCTCTGTGATGTCGTCATGGAGGAGTGGAAGAGGACTCCAGTGGCAACCTGTGAAGCTCTGGTGAACTCCATGCCCAAGAGGGTTAAGGCAGTGCTGGAAAATGATGGTGGCCACACAAAATATTGACACTTTGGGTCCAATTTGGACATTTTCACTTAGGGGTGTACTCACTTTTGTTGCCAGCGATTTAGACATTAATGGCTGTGTGTTGTGTTATTTTGAGGGGACAGCAAATTTACACTGTTATACAAGCTGTACACTCACTACTTTACATTGTAGCAAAGTGTCATTTCTTCAGTGTTGTCACATGAAAAGATATACTCAAATATTTACAAAAATGTGAGGGGTGTACTCACTTTTGTGAGATACTGTACATTTATACATACATACACATATATATATATATATATATATATATATATATATATATATATATATATATACATACATATATATATATATATACATACATACATATCCTTTAAAATATATATATATTTCCCTTTATTACTTTCCAACCCCACCATCCCCTCCCTAATTGGAGTAAACTAGCGAACAACAATGCTTAAGCCTCTACTTCATGCTTATACATACTATATACATTTTATGGACACAGACACTAATTATATTTTGTTTGTTTTTACTCCTGAACTTCCTCCGATCATTTTCATGCCATATCTTTCTAACTGTGCTCTTTCACAAAAGCTCACAATATATAACCTATATACTTATTATGGACACAGCATGTCTTACACTAGTTATCTTGTTGTTATTAGTTGTTGTTATTAGTCCCATCCTTCAGCTCCATTCAACACCTCCCATCTATCTCTTAACACCATCCATATTGGATTTCTATTTGCCATATATTTTTCAACTGTACTGTGATGTTTTACAAAAGTTCTGAACCTTTCTATTGTCATTGTTTCTACAGTTTGTGAATTGAAAATAAACATCTTTGCTAAAAGTATTATTATATTATTGATCGATTGACTATGACTTTTCAGATCACCCAGTAGTGATATCTGCAGGATCAGTTCCATGCAAATATTGCAATCCTTCAGCCATTCCTGGACCTGTGTCCAGAAACAAGCTACAAATGGACAGTACCAAAACAAATGATCTAATGATTCTGTCTCTTCACAGCCAAATCTGCAGAGCTGGGAAGATTGTATCCCCCATACAAATAACATTATATTGGTAGCAAGCATTTTATAT
Organism: Coregonus clupeaformis; assembly: GCF_020615455.1. Classification (NCBI taxonomy): domain Eukaryota; kingdom Metazoa; phylum Chordata; class Actinopteri; order Salmoniformes; family Salmonidae; genus Coregonus; species Coregonus clupeaformis. The sequence goes on along the minus strand of NC_059211.1, from coordinate 44,594,845 downwards.
AATAATTTAAATTGAAAAATTCTAAGTTTTGAATCCAGCGTCGTTTTGCGTATCAGTTCATAAACACTATGCCATGGAATCGGTACGTAAAAAATCTCTTCCCAACTATTTTGCAATCTATATGGGACGGCTGTCAATCTTTTGGTCCTTAAATGTAACTGGTAAACCTTTTTATTTATCACAAATTTCTTTAACCAATTATGTTCTTTAATGCAAGGCCGACAGACAAGTTCCTTACTTTTTCCTCCTTCCACTTTCCTCTTCCATTTTTGCGGTAATGCTGCAATTATTTGGTTGTAATTTTGGGTAGAGCAGACATTTCCATATGTTTTTGTAAGCTGCATGTGCGACATAACTCCACCATTCCTACCGATAATATCATTTACGAAGATTATACCTTTTTTAAACATTTTCTAAAAAAAGAACAGTTTTTTATCAATTAGTATATTTGAGTTTAACCACAATATTTGTTGCAATATTTGTTCTGTAATTTCTGGAGGATTAAATAGAAATTGCAACCAACTTTCTATGGCTTGTTTTAGAAATAGTGATATTTGGGAGATTATTTCCTTTTCAAATACCTGAAAGTGAGGGGTTGTAATCTGAATAAAGGGAAAAAGTCCCTTCTTGAACATTGGGTGAGACAATCTTACTAGTTTGCTAGAGAACCAGTTTGGATTTAAGTATAATTTTTGTATGACTGAAGCTAACACTTTTCCGTTATTTATTTTTTAGAATTCTTTGAAACTAGTTATTTTTTTCATTTCACTTCACCAATTTGGACTATTTTGTGTATATCCGTTACATGAAATCCAAATAACAATCCATTTAAATTACAGGTTGTAATGCAACAAAATAGGAAAAACGCCAAGGGGGATGAATACTTTAGCAAGGCACTGTACTCAGGCCATCAATCAATCAAACTTTATTTATAAAGCCCTTTTTACATCAGCAGATGTCACAAAGTGCTATACAGAAACCCAGCCTAAAACCCCCAAACAGCAAGCAATGCAGCCACATACAGACACAGAGCAGACCTGAGCCCTCAGCCCTGGATCCTCTGACCTCAGCAGGGATGCTGCTGACTAAGGCAATGTAGTGAGTCTGACACAGATATTGATCCTGAGAGTAAGTGATGTAGACATAAACAGAGCCTTCTAACAACAGAGGCAACACACACACACAAATACAAACAAATACACACAGCAGCCGCACACATACACACACAGATGCAAACACACACACACGCACACAAATAAATACACAGGGAAGTACCTCTGAACCATTTGGAGTCGTGTTTGACTGTGCGGAGTGCAGGACTTTCCCCCAGGCTACGGTAGATCACAGCGTCTATCGCCAGGAAGTCCGTCACAGTGGCCGTAAACAGATTCCCCTCTGGCAAAACACACACACAGTCAGTTACAATGGGAAATTGAGACAGTAACAGCTCATATCACAGCATAGATCATTGCAGAAGGTAGTGTGTATAGTGTATAGTGTAAAGTGACATTACATTACACAAATCAAATCATACAACTGTTGACCAATGAACAATGTATGAGTACATTAGAGATAATTACAGTGGCGCAACAGAGCCTCTAGTGCACAGTGGACAAATCCCTCTATTTCTACTGCTCAGTAATGTGAAATAAAGGCTTCCTATTGTTTCAACCACGGCCATAGATTATGTGATGATGGGGAACTACTGCAGCTACACAATGAGGTGTTTAAAACAATGAGTGTTTCCTCACCTGCGAACAGAGCCACGTTGGCGTGTTTAGGGTCATAGGGACAGCGGGCCATCCCACTGACTGTCTCTCCCACCATCTCCAGAGTGTCTCCCTGGAAAACACACACACAAACACAAATATCTCACTATACTGTATAATGTTGCTGGAAAACATTGAGTGAAATTCACCTTCACATGCAGTAAACATACAGGTAACTGCCAAAATAAAGGAAACACCAACATAAAGTGTCTTAATAGGGCATTGGGCCACCACGAGCCAGAACAGCTTCAATGCATGTCATAGATTCTACAAGTGTCTGGAACTCTATGGTGGAAAACGCTGTCTGAGGCGCCACTCCAGAATCTCTCATAAGTGTTCAATTGGGTTGAGATCTGGTGACTGAGACGGCCATAGCATATGGTTTACATAATTTTCATGCTCATTAAACCATTCAGTGACCACACGTGCCCTGTGGATGGGATCATTGTCATCCTATTGGGGCATAGCCATGGTAGCCAAAATAATGGCCAAAATAATGGCCTGCCCAAAATTGTTATACATGACCCTATGCATGATGGGATGTTAATTGCTTAAATAACTCAGGAACCACACCTGTGTGGAAACACCTGCTTTCAATATACTTTCTATCCCACATTTACTGAAGTGTTTCCTTTATTTTGGCAGTTACCTGTACATGCCCACAGAGTATGAAAATTAGCATATATTATAAAATATTCACAATATTATTATTCACCCTCTGCAATTATGCAAATGACACAAATACACACAAACGCAACCTTTTGAAACGCATGCAGCTAAACAACCACAGTCGAAATCGTCACACAGACACACCATCCCTGATTGAAAATGAATTAAATAAATGAAATACTGTGGATGTCATTAAAACCAGCTATAAATAAACCCTAGGTTTGCTAACTAGTCCCAGGAGAAGCCCTGAGCACATCAGCCCAGCGCAGGTTTCACTGCTTAGTGTCATTAACAGCCAGAGATAATGGGCCAGGTATAGAGGAGGGAGTCAGTGTGCTGGTATGTTGGAGATGTGACAGACTGAACATATCACTTATCTGAAAGCCTTTGATAGTGAAACTGGATCCCCCCCCATCCACCTCCTCCTTTCACTCTGCTAATAGATATTCTGGAGGAACGTTGAGAAATCGACTGAGCAAATGATTCATATTTATGCACACTTTTTCCTGAGGTTTTTCAAGTGGTTAGTCTGATTGACAGAGCAAGGATGTGGTTGTAATATGGAGCAGGTATAGGGTAGGTCTGAGGTGTGCTCTTTCAGGACAGAGTGTGTTTCGGGTGGTGAGCAGCTCCAAGTACATGAGCAGTGCAACCACTTAGCGTTTTCCTTCTAACTGGCATGCCTGGGTTTCACCAGAGGGGAAGAAACGAATTACCCAGACACATCATAAGCACAGCCTCCTCCTCAGTCCTGGCTGACACTCTCCCAGCCCTTGCCTCTGAACTCTGATCATCTGTAAGCTCCACATACAAGTGTAAGCATGGTGCAATAGCTACTGATATCTGAGGAAAGCAGGGCTTTGTTGCCTCTCTAAGGGCCTCCCTCTCTCTCTGCCTTAGGTATTGAACAAATGAGGCAAATAAGTTGTAAATGTGCGAGTAAGCAATATGCTTAATCGTGTTTGTGTTTGTGAGTCCATTTATCAATGACGCACCAATCATTAAACTTTGATGCATGGCTGGACTGCTGACAGGTAGAGATGTGCTCAGCTTCCCAAAGCAGTAATGACTGCTGTTTGAGTAAGAGAGATAGTGTGTGTGTACGTGCGTTCTATAGGTACTCACAGTATAGTTGGCACACAGCGGATTGAAGGCGTTAGTCCCACATACAAACAGACCTCCTTGTCGACTCAGCAAAACCTTCATGAAGTTCCGACACTCGTCCTGATAGGAGACAGAGAGGGAGAAATAAGGGGGGTAGAAATCAGAATTGATTGTCTGTGACTTATTATCCTACTGCTAGGTGAAATTAGGCTTCTAAATGCATGATGGGAGGAGTTATCACATCATTAACACTGTCAATCACTTATTATTCAGCTCTATGGAGGCTCCCTGTCTGCATGCCTGCAGCATCAAAGAGTTTCCATTGGCTCACACCAGCTATTGATTGACAGATGGTAATCCCAGCTAACCTTGAGCTTTCAACCAGCACTCACTTAACTGCAGTAGTACGACCCTTATTACCATGTCATGTTAATGAGCAGCACGCCACTCACTAGAAGATCCAACATGTCATAGATAGTTGAACAGTGACTCATAGTAAAATAACCATGTTTATTATTCCTGCCACCTGTGTGAGTGTGTCTGTGCAGTGAGTAGTATCCCTGTACATGTAAATCCCTAGTGGCCTGTTCACCCCCTCCCTCCCCTCTCCTGTCCCAGTGAGCATGGCTCCAGCTCCTGGCCCTGCACCTGGTGCCTCAGACTCTGACCCTCCACCACGAGCCCCACTCACCGAGCAAAGCCATTGATGTCATTGGAGGGAGAGGGGGAGCGGGGATGGGAGGAGGAGGGGGAGGGCTAGGGGCTGTTATTCCAGATGCTCCAGTCCCCAACAGGGTTCTCATTTTTCCACGGCCGAGCAAAGCAGCGAGGGGATTTGGGGAGGGGTGACGGGAGGGGGCGGCAGCGTGTGTAGAGTGAGGCGAGGTGAGAATTCCTCACGCTGCGGTGGTACTAGACAGGGAGACGAGTGACATACGAGGAGCCACTGCTCACTGCATACTAAATCATGACTGTGTGTGTGTGTGTGTTTGTGTGTGTGTGTGCGTGTGTGCGTGCGTATATCTGTATCTGTGTCTCTCTCTCTGTCTGTGTGTGTGTGTCTGTGTGTTTGTGTGTGTGTGCGTATATCTGTATCTGTGTGTCTCTGTCTGTCTGTGTGTGTGTGTGTGTGTGTGTGTGTGTGTGTGTGTGTGTGTGTGTGTGTGTGTGTGTGTGTGTGTGTGTGTGTGATGGACTGCACAGATTCAGAGTTCGTGTCAATGTGATGTACATGTTTGTTTTTCAGTGGGACTGCTGTCTGAGCTGAAAGCTTCAACCAGATGTAACACACTGCACGCACACTTAATGACAAACGAGACGCAGTGCCAAAATCAATAAATACTTATAAGAGTACATAAGCCTAGCCAACACACAAAGTGTGGGCTTTTGGCATGGCCCTGCAGCGTAAATTGAAATACAGGATGTCTGCAGTATAAACAACAGGGATTTGTACTGTTTGGAAGCATCTCATCTCTTACATCATTGTGATCCACGGTGTATAGCTTTATTTGCTTGACTTTTTATCATTTTTGATTTTATTGTCATAATCTGCCTTCATATACAGAATTGATTTGGCTCCTGTATTAAACTATACAGCCTGTACTGTATCTAGGGCCACATTCAGCTCTCCTTCCACCCTGTTTCCCTCCTCCTCTCTCCCCTCTCACCCCTCCCTCTCCCTGGGCACACTCCAGACAAAGCGCCACCTGTGCTGGCTGGCAGTTCTTTCACTTGACCCAGACCCAGATGATCGCAGCTCCACTTCTCACTGTTTGTGTTACACCACTGCATTATTAATACAGAGCAGCCCGGATGAATTATGCAGTGTGCCGCAGATATGAATACAAACATGTTGGTATTCGTGGTATTGTGAGTCAGTGTGTGTGTGTGTGTGTGTGTGTGTGTGTGTGTGTGTGTGTGTGTGTGTGTGTGTGTGTGTGTGTGTGTGTGTGTGTGTGTGTGTGTGTGTGTGCGTGCGTGCGCGTGTGCGTGCACGTGCTTCCACAGGGTTCCACAGAGCAGCAGGACTACAGTACAGTACGACTCTGAGCTTTTAGCCAGATGTGTGTGTGGGACTGAACACACTGAGGGTTCCTTCCTCTACAGCTGTTGACCTGAACATATGCATTCCTCTCCCTGCTGATTCCCAGCCTGTAGCCCACCGTTCCTCTCTTTACTCTCAGTCAGACCCAGACCTCGCTCAGAGGAACAACAACCCTCTGTTACCACAACACATCTGCTCACAACAACCCACCACAGTCAGAGAGCAATACTACTGAAGACTCCCTCCACCTAGTGCATCTGGTTTCCACTGATCTAATCCTCCTGATGTTGAACTGGTTGCACAATCACACACGTTCCTAGTGTGGTTCACCTTTGTTTCATAAACCTACAGTATGTTATTACCTAAGCATAGAGATTTAAGGAACTCCACTAAAAGAAATCGACTTCCTTGGACCATGATGTTTTCACTAAACTGAGGATGAGCTAATTACCATAGCCGAGTTTAGCCATGCTCGAACGACATTGGGCGGAGATACATAAAAAAAAATTAAGCTAGTTTCCTGCAATTCTACACATTTTGTCATGGCTTATGCAGTGTTCTTATACTGTCAGCGACTCAAACATTAAAACAAAATCAATGGGGGCCCCATGCCATGACATTTTTAGAATTTTAGATTCTCCCTGACAGTCTAGTTTTTATTTTGCTGATTGTTAGTTCTCAAAAATATATACCTCCATCATATTTTCTACATATTTTATAAATGTTTTACCATCCCGAAAATTATTTAAAAGAAATATATATATATATATATTTTTGTATCATATTTTTGTGAGTGGCAGCAACGATTTAGCAGCGGCGGAACGCCGCAGCTAAATGAATATAGGGGAAACACTGTATCATCACAGCTTCTCACTAAAACCTCAAAAGTTTCCGTAGCATGCTCGAATGGGTCCATCACTGCTGGGACCAGCCAAGAGCTCAGAGAGAGACAGAACTCTTTCCACACTCTAGCAGGCTACTCTCCTCTCCTCTCACCTCCCTCTCCTTGGGTGATCCACGCTTGACTCTGATCATCAGAAGCAGATCTGTCATTTCAAGGCAACATTCTGACTTAGACTTTGATGTAAAGCAGAGTGACTGTGGCACGAGAGGGTGGAGGTGGAGGGCGAATGGGGAGGACAAATTAACAGCAGTGCTAAATTAGCACAAATTTTCCCGTAAAAAGGCACTTCCTGCCCACGTCCTCTCTTACTCAGCATGTTAGTACTAATCCTCTCCCAAGCTCCGCTTGTCTCTCGCAGAGGCTGTTTGATGCTAATCCTGTGTGAATGCACTACAGGCCAGCATCAACATCTCCACTGAAGAGGAGGAGGAAGTGGGGGGGGATTCAGAGACTATCTAAGGCAGCCATGTGGCAGTAATGGTTAGGACACCTTTAGGCTGACCCAGAGTTGCAGGGTCAGCTCCCTGTCGGGAACACTGTGGTCTCTCCTTGACCAAAACACTTAACCCAAATTACTGCAGTATGTGGCCTGCTAAGGAAATGAGAAGCATGTTCTCCAGACCATTTCCAGAGACCTTCTCCCTTACCTCACCTCGCTCATCAACTCATCCTTGACCGCTGGCTATGTCCCGTCTGTCTTCAAGAGAGCGAGAGTTGCACCCCTCCTCAAAAAACCTACACTCGATCCCTCTGATGTCAACAACTACAGACCAGTATCCCTTCTTTCTTTTCTCTCCAAATCTCTTGAGCGTGCCGTCTCTAGCCAACTCTCCTGCTATCTCTCTCAGAATGACCTTCTTGATCCAAACCAGTCAGGTTTCAAGACTGGTCATTCAACTGAAACTGCTCTTCTCTGTGTCACGGAGGCTCTCCGCACTGCTAAAGCTAACTCTCTCTCCTCTGCTCTTATCCTTCTAGACCTATCTGCTGCCTTTGATACTGTGAACCATCACATCCTCCTCTCCACCCTCTAGGAGTTGGGCATCTCCGGCACTGCTCACTCTTGGTTTGCGTCCTACCTGACAGGTTGCTCCTACCAGGTGGCGTGGTGAGAATCTGTCTCCGCACCACATGCTCTCACCACTGGTGTCCCCCAGGGCTCAGTTCTAGGCCCTCTCTTTTACATTTACATTTTAGTCATTTAGCAGACGCTCTTATCCAGAGCGACTTACAGTTAGTGAGTGGATACATTTTCATACTGGCCCCCCGTGGGAAACGACCCCACAACCCTGGCGTTGCAAGCGCCATGCTTTACCAACTGAGCTACACGGGGCCTCTCCTATTCTCTCTATACACCAAGTCACTTGGCTCTGTCATTACCTCACATGGTCTCTCCTATCATTGCTACACAGATGACACACAATACATTTACTCCTTTCCCCCTTCTGATAACCAGGTGGTGAATCGCATCTCTGCATGTCTGGCGGACATATCAGTGTGGATGTCGGATCACCACCTCAAGCTGAACCTCGGCAAGACGGAGCTGCTCTTCCTCCCGGGGAAGGACTGCCCGCTCCATGATCTCGCCATCACGGTTGACAACTCCATTGTGTCCTCCTCCCAGAGTGCAAGGAACCTTGGCGTGACCCTGGACAACACCCTGTCGTTCTCCGCTAACATCAAAGCGGTGACCCGATCCTGCAGGTTCATGCTCTACAACATTCGCAGAGTACGACCCTACCTTACACAGAAAGCGGCACAGGTCCTAATCCAGGCACTTGTCATCTCCCGTCTGGATTACTGCAACTCGCTGTTGGCTGGGCTCCCTGCCTGTACCATTAAACCCCTACAACTTATCCAGAATGCTGCAGCCCGTCTGGTGTTCAACCTTCCCAAGTTCTCTCATGTCAACCCGCTCCTCCGCACACTCCACTGGCTTCCAGTTGAAGCTCGCATCTACTAAAAAACCATGGTGCTTGCCTACGGAGCTGTGAGGGGAACGGCACCTCCTTACCTTCAGGCTCTGATCAGTCCCTACACCCAAACGAGGGCACTACGTTCATCCACCTCTGGCCTGCTAGCCCCCCTACCTCTACAGAAGCACAGTTCCCGCTCAGCCCAGTCAAAGCTTCTACCCCCCCCTCCCCCACCCCCCCATAAAAAAACAAAAAAACAAACGAGGGCACTACGTTTATCCACCTCTGGCCTGCTAGCCCCCCTACCTCTACGGAAGCACAGTTCCCGCTCAGCCCAGTCAAAGCTTCTAACCCCCCATAGAAAAATATAAAAAAGTTGGTTGTCCCACTGGCTATCCTAAATTGAATGCACCAATTTGTAAGTCGCTCTGGATAAGAGCGTCTGCTAAATGACTTAAATGTAAAAATGTAAAGGTAAATGTTCACCGCTCAAAGGTTGTTTTGGGCAGCTGGAGAGTTTCTGTATATTTAGGGCATCTGCAGAAACATAATACAAGAAACATACAATAAGATGTGAAACCATATCATTGTGAGACTGGTTTTATCTTGTTCGGAGGACTAAAATGCAGACCCCCTCTGAGAGTTGGTATCAACAACATATTGATCAAACAATCTTACTAATTACTGCACATAAGAACGCAAAACTGCTCTTTAAAAAAGTCTACATGGAGCTTCCTTTGTTTGCATATTGGCTGACCATGCCCTTGTGCTTGGCATTGAGCCAGCCGAGGCCAGGGATTATCTCTCTCTCTCTCTCTCTCTCTCTCTCTCTCTCTCTCTCTCTCTCTCTCTCTCTCTCTCTCTCTCTCTCTCTCTCTCTCTCTTTCACTCTCTGTGTGTCTGAGTCTGGGCTGAATACAGCTGAGACAGTCTCCAGGGGGAGAGGGGAGAAGAAAGAAAAAAAAGGAGAGGGAGAGAACGAGAGAAAGAGGGAATCTGAATTCAGCTGGACAGTAAAATGGCTCCTTTAAGGTCCACCAGGAGGAGAAAAGGCTAAGAATTAGGATATTGAATTTACCGCCCTTTCTGATCAACCAACCGGAAACATTTAATTACAAAACCAATTACACTGGTGGCGAATGTATCACATCTGACAAAACCATCCTGTGAGCAGGACAGGATATTTGCAGGAGGTAAAGTGGATGAGTGGAGGTTGGGAGTGGAGGGTGTGAGTGGAGGGAGGAGGATGAGAGCAGAGAGTGAGTGGATGACAGGGGCCTAGAGGATAGAGACTTGAGTGAGTGTGTGCAGGGCTGGATTAATGCAGGGGCTTACAGGGGCTGAAGCCTCTGGGCCCAGACCAATGGGGCACCCAAGAGGAAGCAAAACAAATATATATATATATTATATACAGTGCATTCGGAAAGTATTTTGTTACGTTACAGTCTTATTCTAAAATGGATTAAATCGTTTTTTTCCCTCATCAATCTACACACAATACACTCTAAAAATTAGGGGTTCAACAAGGGTTCTTCTAAGATCCTCAAAGTTTTTCAAAGAACCTTAGGGTTCTTGGCACTGAAAATGGCCCACAAAAGGTTCTTCCAAGAACCCCATAGGAGGTAGGGTTCATCGAGGAACCTCTTTAGTTGGTGGGGGATCTTGCAGGAACATTTCGATTTGAAAGGACAGCAGGTGCAGGCACTTAACTGAAAAATGTAAAGATCTCTTCAATTTAAGGTAAGGTTTGTCCCTTGTATGATCTAAATTGATATTCTTTTTTCATATTTGTGCCAATCTTTCTAAAAGAGAAAATTGACACAATTCAATGGATATCAATCAACAAAGAGGTAAGAATATGTATGCTATAAGAATAGCGTGCAGATGACTGAACTGCTCAATTTTGTGTCTGCAGGTATACAGACGAGGAGGCATACAAAGCTATTTTTATTGGTATGTTATGCAGATCACATTTACCATCCTCCTCACTTACCTCTTCAATGAATATCCCATAGGCCTCTACATTATGGACAAGGTATGTGTATGAAAACCATTATCAAAACAGTTTTTTTCATTCACATTCACCACAAAAACCAAGGTTTGAATACTGTTGTGTGCATGTTTTGTTAATTATCTGTATAATTACTATTTTGGGGATTCACAGACTTCACTGCAAAATCATTCTGGCTATTGATACGGAGAACATCAACACATTAACATAAACACGCCAGAGGATATGCCCATTGGACTTGGGGCTCTGCTGGGAGTTTACCTCATATTTAGATTTTTTTATTCTGCTTTGCCACTAAAATCATAATAAACACTGAGAACAAAAATATTGTGTTATTGTTGTTATTGTTATGTGTATTATTAATAATAATAATAATAATAATGGGGGGGGTTCTTCAAAAGGCTATTTGAGGATCCATTAAAAGGGGTTCAGTTTAAATTTGAAGAACCCCTAAAGGAAACTCCAGGAACCTTTTCTTTTTAGAGTGTACCCCATAATTACATAGCAAAAACAGTTTTTTTGAAAATGTTGCTAATTGATCCCCCAAAAACAAAAACTGAAATATCACATTTACATAAGTATTCAGACCCTTTACTCAGTACTTTGTTGAAGCACCTTTGGCAGTTATTACAGCATCGAGTCTTCTTGGGTATGATGCTACAAGCTTGGCACACCTGTATTTGGGGAGTTCCTCCCATTCTTCTCTGCAGATCCTCTCAAGCTCTGTCAGGTTGGATGGGGAGCGTTGCTGCACAGCTATTTTCAGGTCTCTCCAGAGATTGGGTTCAAGTTCAGGCTCTGGCTGGGCCACTCAAGGACATTCAAAGAATTGCCCCGAAGCCACTAATGCGTTGTCTTGGCTGTGTGCTTAGGGTCATTGTCCTGTTTGAAGGTGAACCTTCGCCCCAGTCTGAAGTCCTGAGTGCTCTGGAGCAGGTTTTCATCAAGGATCTCTCTGTACTTTGCTCCATTCACCTTTGACTAGTCTCCCAGTCCCTGCCGCTGAAAAACATCCCCACAGCATGATGCTGCCACCACCATGCTTCACCATAGGTTTCCTCCAGACGTGACGCTTGGCATTCAGGCCAAAGAGTTCAATCTTGGTTTCATTAGACCAGAGAATCTTATTTCAAATGGTCTGAGAGTCTTTAGGTGCCTTATGGCAAACTCCAAGTGGGCTGTCATGTACCTTTTACTGAGGAGTGGCTTCTGTCTGGCCACTCTACCATAAAGGCCTGATTGTTGGAGTGCTGCAGAGATGGTTGTCCTTCTGGAAGGTTCTCCCATCTCCACAGAGGAACTTTAAAGCTCTATCAGAGTGACCATCAGGTTCTTGGTCACCTCCCTGACCAAGGCCCTTCTCCCCCGATTGCACAGTTTAGCCGGGTGGCCAGCTCTAGGAAGCATCTTGGTGGTTCCAAACTTCTTCCATTTAAGAATGATAGAGGCCACTGTGTTCTTGGGGACCTTCAATGCTACAGAAATGTTTTGGTACCCTTCCCCAGATCTGTGCCTCGACACAATCCTGTCTCGGAGCTCTACGGACAATTCCTTCAACCTCATGGCTTGGTGTTTGCTCTGACATGCACTGTCAACTGTGGGAACTTATATAGACAGGTGTGTGCCTTTCCAAATCATGTCCAATCAATTGAATTTACCACAGATGGACTCCAATCAAGTTGTAGAAACATCTCAAGGATGATCAATGGAAACAGGATGCACCTGAGCTCAATTTCGAGTCTTATAGCAAAGGCTCTGAATAGTTATGTAAATTAGGTATTTCTGTTTTTATTTATTTGCAAAAATGTCTAAAAACCTGTTTTTGCTTTGTCATTATGGGGTATTGTGTGCAGATTGCTGAGAATTTTTATTTATTTAATTCATTTTAGAATAAGGCTGTAATGTAACAAAATGTGGATAAAGTCAATTGGTCTGAATACTTTCCGAAGGCACTATAGTGTCCTCCACTAATATTGGCACCCTTGGTAAATATGAGCAAAACGGGCTGTGAAAAATTTTTATTTGCTGTTTATCCTCTTGGTCTTTCATTCAGAATATTCATAAAAATCGAAACATGTGTGCCACAATTATTGGCATCCCTAGAAATTCTTAAGAGTGAAATCTAACTGAAGTATTCTACCATTCATTTTACTTTTTAAGTTCACCTGAGTGATTAGGAACACGTAAGTGACTTCCTGTTTCACTGGGGTATAAATATGAGGTGACACACAGGCCAAGTTCCCATAGTCATCCATTACTATGGGAAAGACCCGAGAATACAGTAATGATGTGCGACAAAGGGTTGTTGAGCTGCACAAATCAGGAAATGGCTATAAGAAAATAGCTCAACGGTTGAAAATGCCCATTTCCACTATCAGGGCAATAGTTAAGAAGTTTAAAGCAACTGGAGATGTTAACAATCGGCCTGGAAGAGGACGTGTGTCTATATTGACCACACGCACAGTGAGGAGGATGGTTAGAGTGGCCAAAAAATCTCCAAGGATCACAGCTGGAGAATTGCAGACGTTAGTTGGGTCTTGGGGTCAGAAAGTCTCCAAAACTACGATCAGACGCCACCTACATAACTACAAGTTGTTTGGGAGGGTTGCCATAAAAAAGGCTTTGCTGTCATCAAGCAACAAACTCAAGCGCCTACAGTTTGCCAAACATTACTGGAACTTTCAATGGGACTGGGTTCTATGGTCAGATGAGACCAAAATAGAGCTTTTTGGAAACAAACACCAGAGGTGGGTTTGGCGTAGACAGAATGATAGCCATGCAGAAAAGTACCTCATCCCCACTGTGAAGTATGGTGGTGGATCTTTGATGTTGTGGGGATGTTTTTCTTCCAAAGGCCCTGGACAACTTGTTAGGATACATGGTATCATGGACTCCATCAAGTACCAGCAGACATTAAATCAAAACCTGACTGCCTCTGCTAGGAAGCTTAAAATGGGCCGTGGTTGGATCTTACAGCAGGACAATGATCCAAAGCACACCTCAAAATCAACACAAAAATGGTTCACTGACCACAGAATCAAGGTTTTGCCATGGCCATCCCAGTCCCCTGACCTAAACCACATAGAAAACCTGTGGGATGAGCTGAAGAGGAGAGTCCACAAGCGTGGACCTCGGAATCTGAAGGATCTGGAAAGATTCTGTATGGAGGAATGGTATCAGATCCCTTGTCATGTGTTCTCCAATCTCATTACGCATTGTAGGAGAAGACTCAGAGCTGTTATTTTGGCAAAGGGAGGTTGCACAAAGTATTGAATGAAGGGATGCCAATAATTGTGGCACACATATTTGAGAATTGTTTATATTTTATGTTAAGAATTTATTTTTTCTTTCAGTTATTTTGCTTTATTTAAAGGTTAGATATTTGTGAATATTTTAAATGAAAGACCAAGTGGATAAACAATAAATACTTTTTACTCAGGTGTAGACAGGCTGCTGCTGCCTGCTTTCGCTCTACTAATCATCAGATGGGGGGAGGAGAGGGGGTAGGGGTCCACGTCGGTAACTGGGGGCCCTGCCTTGATTGGGTAACTGATGAATAATAATCATAAAAAAAAAAAAACTGCATAATAAATCATTGTGACTGGTCAATAGTGTGAGTCTGGGGCTGGACCCAAGCCTGTAAGAGGCCCAAGAGGCAAAAAATAATGTTATTTTTTAAAATATTTTTTTAAATCCAACCATAGCCCACTCTCAATGTTCAAAATACACCAGAGAGCATAATTTAGCCACAGAGGAGCAATAGTTTATAAAAAAAGAACTGTGGATTAATCTTTATCACAAGCACATACAGGTATCTGCCAAAATAAAGGAAACACCAACATAAAGTGTCCTAAAAGGGTGTTGGGCCACCATGAACTGCCAGAACAGCTTCAATGCGCCTTGGCAAAGATTCTACAAGTGGACCTAAACCGTATCAGGAAAATGCACCCCACAACATACAGTAACATATACTTTGTATCCCTCGTTTACTCAAGTGTTTCCTTTATTTTGGCAGTTACCGGTTTGCCAGTCAGGAAGGCCACAGTTTGGGCAGCATGCGTGTCAAATATACAGCTTGTTGCGTTGTGGCCATAGACATATAATCCATAGAAGGGTTTTGTAACCTCTTACCCTGGGAATTTGACAATAAACTCATAGGTACACTAGCAATGGATGCCAGGCCTGACTTGAATGGGAACTGCCATTTATGGATTCTATTTCTATGGTTGGTTGCGGCTGTCGTTTTGCCTTTTGCAGATTTCAAAATACAATTGCGGGAAAAACGTACAACTTTGAAAGCAAATGCCTACTGCTGGAAACAGAAGAATAATCTGTTTGTAGAACCAATATATATTCTCAACAACTCTTTCAAAGTAGCTCATCTTGAGATAAGCTATTGCCACGACGAGCGCATCGGCCATCACCGTGAGTAGCCTATGGCTTTATCTTCATCATTAGGTGAGTCAGTGTGCCCCTGGAAATTGTATTTAGTAGCCTACTGTAGCCTATGATATATATATACTGTATATACAGTACCAGTCGAAAGTTTGGACACACCTACTCATTCAAGGGTTATTATTCTACATTGTAGAATAATAGTGAAGACATCAAAACTATGAAATAACACATATGGAATCATGTAGTAACCAAAAAAGTGTTAAACAAATCAAAATATATTTTATATTTGAGATTCTTCAAAGTAGCCAACCATTGCCTCGAAAATGTCCCTTTGCTATCGTCAATGTGAAAACGGGCTAAGATTCTACCAACTTTGCACATCTCTTTGGGCAACAGACTGTATATCCATTGTTGTTTTTGTCAAAATTGCTCAAGCTCAGTAAATTTGGTTGGGAGTCATTGATCAATAGCAATATTCAAACCTTCAGGACTGAGACTCGACCACTCAGTAACACATAACACCTCTTGGAAAGCCATTCTGGTGTGTCTTTGGAATTAATATGTGTGTAATTGTCCCGCTGAAAAATACAATTCTATCCCAGGGTTACGTTTTCAGGAGACTGAGGCAGGTTTTCCTCTAATGTTTTACCTGGATTTGATCCTTTCATATTTATTTTGATCCTGACAAACTTCCCAGTCGCTGTTGGTGAGAAGCATACCGATAACAAAATGCTGCCACTACAATACTTGAAAATAACAGTATAACTTAAAAGCCTTGTTGCAAACAGAATGTATGATTTGGAGTGGATTTTTTAAAACACAGGCTTCCTTTTTTTTATTTTGTCATACAGGCCAGTAATGTGGAGTGAATGCAATGCTGTTGATTCTCTGTATTTTCAGGTATTGTGGTGGCAGCATCATGTTATGGGTATGCTTGTCACTGGCAGGGACTGGGGAGTTTGTCATGATGAAAATAAATATGAAAGGAGCAAAGCCCAGGTAAAAAGTAAGAGGAAAACCCACCGTAGTCTTCTGTAAACCTAACCCTGGGATAGAGTTTTATTTTTCAGCGGGACAATTACACACATTTAAATGTCAAAAACACACCAGTGGCTTTCCAAGAGGGGATGAGTGTTCCTGAATAGTCCAGTCTCAGTCTGACTTAAATCTGCTTGAAAATCAGAGACAAGGTTTGAATATTACTGTCCATCATTGATTCCCAACCAAATTTACTGAGGCTGAGCAATGGCTATATGTTGCCCTAAGAGATGTGGAAGGTTGGTAGAATGTTATTCAAAGAGATTCACAGCTGTAATAGCTTCCAAAGGTGCTTCCACCAAGTGTTAAATATGGGGTGTGAAGACATATGCAATCAACACATCCTAATTTAAAAAATATATATAATTTGGAAAATGTTATATTATTTTTCTTTTACTCTGAAAATGTGGAGTAGGTTGTGTTGATTGGTAGGATTTATTTTTAAGGCAGCAAAATGTGAAGACTGTGAAAGGGGTGTGTTGTCTTTCAATAGTGACTTTAGCTCAGTATTTGAATTATTTATTTTATACAGTCATTTCTGCTCATTTATATCAAGGGTGTCAATCATTTCGGACCCCACTGTGTGTGTGTGCGAGTCTGTGTGTATGAAGGCCAGGGCACAGAGAACAGGATGAGGGGCCGGGTGCTCTTATCTCTGCCTCATTTCCGTGTGACTCACTGCATTACCAGAGTCATTAGGGCCAGGATGGCCTTTTATTCATCTCAGTCAGGCCTGTGGCTCTCCTCAGGGGCATGCAGGTGGGACTGACTCCCCCTCTCTCCCCTCTCTCCCCCATACCCGTCCTTGTCTCCTCCACCTCCCTCTCCCTATTCTCCTTTGTCTCAGGGTGTCTCACACAGATTTGTGTCAGGTGTTATTTTCAGTGTTAAATCAGTCATTTTTCCCTGCCTGGTGGGGATCAACCTGGACTGCCTTCACTCCCCTCACTCTCCCACACAGACACCTTTCAATAATTCCCTGGTCGGTTGGTGTGTGAGCTGGGATAATGTGTTTGAAGTCAGACAGGAGAGGCACTGATCCGTTGTGGGTGGTTGGGAGAGAGAAGGGCTGAGGAGGGAGAGTGGGTGTGTGAGAAATAGCTGAGGTAGTCATGCGTGGGTTGGGTTGACTGTAGGGACTGTTTCACTGTTCATTCTTCGCCACATCTCAGCTCACCTCCTTGGTTTCACCTCCCCCCTCCATTTTTGTGAGGGCACACACCGCAACTGGAATGTCCTGCGGGGCGGCCATGTTTGTAAAGGGTGGGAAGGCTGGACCTGTGAAGTGTGTAATGATTTAGGTGAGCAGGAACACTGGGGTGACACATGGTCGTGCCCCCTTCCGCTAGGTAGAGCCAGCAAGATGCCAGTCAAACCATTGGCACCATGAATGCCCGGCTCCAGGTGGCAAAGTGGGGCCTGTGCCATGTTTCAGTGTGTGTTTGTGTTTTTGTGTTTGTGCGTCTGTGTGCATGTGCGCAAACCTGTAAGTGTGTGTGTGTGTGTGTCTGTGTGTGCGCGAAGCGCGATCATGCATTCCCCAGCTGACCTCGTGCTTGCCCTTCATCCGGCAGGTCCTGATGTCATTTTTGTTGGACTCCCATGTTCTCTTCTACAACAGACAGACACAGAGAGGACAGAGGACAGAGTAGTTAGCCACAGACATTCCAACAGTGTCACCTGAAGCTGGTCAGATAGTACTGTAAGATGTTAATGAGGTGTGTGTTCACGGAGAGGGCCTCACCTTACTGTAGAACATCTCGTCTCCCGCCACATTGTCCAGCTCCACACGGAAAAGGTCATCTCTAACAGACAAAGAGCATGGCAGTCAGCCAACAGTAAGACAAAGCTAAGTCTTAGACAGGCACTCAACTGCACTCCACATGCTCTCGCACATAATGCCTCTACAAATACTCTACTGTCCTATGGACAATTCTGGACATGCTACAGAATAATGGTTGGAGAAGATTAAAGATTGAATCCAAAAATGTAAGAATCCACATAATTTTTGTCTGTTCATACACTGTAAGTTATGAAATATGTGGGCTATATCTATGCAACAATTTACAATAAAATCTGAATAAAACAGATTTGTATTCAGTTCTGTATAATGTGGTTCTGTAATGTGATACATTTCAGGCTATGGGTGATGAATAAAAATGTACAATTGCATAATGAGCGCTAGTTTTTTCCCCTTGGTTTTGTTTAGTCTCATTCGAGTTGACTAAATTTGGTTTTGCTGGGAGGCCTGAATTCTCCATATCTGTCTCACTTGGGAAGAAATTGAATTAATGGATGATTTAATCAAGCAGTTTTCCCGCGTTCATAACCCACCCCCACACAGCAGCACACAATGCCAATGAGAGGCCCCATCATATAATACCATCTCAGTGCATTCATGCTACTCAATGCCCCGCACTGCACTCACCGCTAATGCATAAATAATTATTGTATAACCTTGCCGTGCCTGTGAAAGTGTCTTTCAAATCTGAGTTAGGGCAGGAACCTTAAGGAAGACGCTAACAGCTGATGTTGCATATTGATCAACGGCCTGTATCTACCATGAATAAGATGGAGAGGTTCATGTTGTGCAGAGCTCCTTTCAGACACCAGGCATTGAATGTTCTAATCTGTAAATCTGCCATAGCTGGTATTGCAGCAGTATCGATCTTATCTCCTAGATCCTGCTCTGCCTCCCATCGGCACTGCTCTGCCTTACTTCTCTCATCAGCAGAAGGCAGGCTCTCTCTGAGTGTGTGTGTGTGTCAGAGTTTGCATGCATGTGTGTGTGTGCGTGTGCACTTACATGTGTGTGTGTGTGTGTCAGAGTGTGTGTGCTTGTGTGTACGTGTCTTTGGTGAGGGGAACAGGGTAAGCCTTAGCGCTACTCTAGTAAATTATTCACTGGTGGCTCCTCTAGGTTTGTTAAAAGATTCCCTCCCTAGGTTACCTCCCTCACAATGCAGGACGTGGCTAAGTGGTGTGGATACAATTACTATACACTTACTCTGTGCCTCGCTCATTGGGCTGAGTCAACGTTTAAGCAAGCTACAAACGTTCAAGTAGAGCAGTTTGTGTGGCATATTCACATCTAGAGCACTTCAGCCCTGTCTAGTATTAACATATGAAAATGTGAACAGGCCTCCTAGTCGGTGGGGCTGGCAACCAAGGCTGCTGTGGTTTGAAGAGGCCAGTGAAGATTGTTCTGCGGTCTCTCCTATCTGCCTCTGTCTCCTTCAGGTTGTTTGAATGATGCAAAGCATGAGTCCTGCTCTCTCTGCTTTACTGTTGCATTTTACACTGTTTATGTTACAGGATGCTCAGAAGGCAGGCTAGGCCATCAATCTCCCTGACAACCACTCATAATTCCTCTGACTGGCATTTGAAGACCTGCAAATTTAGTTAATAGATTTGTGTGGATCGCCGTTCATATTTATAGGCAAGAACCCTGTGAACTGTCCAAAGTGGACAACATTTTTTTCCCTCTCAAATGCTATTTTTGGGCCGTTCAGACACTGAGCTTCTCTGAGCCTTTCTGTGCCGTCAGACATTGACTTTGCAGAGAATTCCACTGAAAACAAACTGAGAAACAAACGGAGCATGGCTTTGTGCCCATGGTTGCACCTTTACAATGCAGAAAACCGCTGGTCTCTAGCTCAAACCGTTCAAAACTAAATACCTATTTTACAGGAGCTAAAAAGACCTAAATGACCCCCCGGTGACCTCTGGTGACCTCTGAGGTCAGCGTCTCTCCACGGCCAGCGGCTGGCCAGCGACACTGCTCACTCTCACTCTTCAGCCTATAATGGAGAGATATATTCTACTCCCTCCCTCCTGCTGCAGATGGTAAAATCCTCTTACGGTTTACCACATTTGCAAACCAATTAATAATGTATTGGCCACGTTCCTTGGTAACCTCTCTCTTCTTCAGATGAACACTGCTCAATTGGTTTATTTGTGTGGATTAGTCCAGTGGATCTGGAGCAGTGTGATAGGTCCAGGGAGTCCACACATCTGCTTACAGAGAGGAGAGCACTGGAACGTGGTTAGCTAATACAGTAGAGAGACTAGGTGTGGGTTCTCTCTCTCTCTCTCTCTCTCTCTCTCTCTCTCTCTCTCTCTCTCTCTCTCTCTCTCTCTCTCTCTCTCTCTCTCTCTCTCTCTCTCTCTCTCTCTCTCTCTCTCTCTCTCTCTCTCTCTCTCTCTCTCTCTCTCTCTCTCTCTCTCTCTCTCTCTCTCTCTCTCTCTCTCTCTCTCTCTCTCTCTCTCTCTCTCTCTCTCTCTCTCTCTCTCTCTCTCTCTCTCTCTCTCTCTGTCTCTGTCTCTGTCTCTCTTTCTCTAACTCTCCCTCTCCCTCTCTCTCTCCATCTGTCATCAGCCAGTAAATGGGAGAGGACAGAGCGACAGAGCGGTGGTAGCTTCCCACCGAGTGCTTGGGGCTCGGGTAGGGCTTTAATAGTCCTTGCAGTATGAACACCTATGCTAATGGTGACAGGATTTGGGCTCACTGGAGCCTCTTATCAGGCTAGCCACTCTGCTACAGCTTTCAACCAATCAGCCAGCCTCCCCACAGGTACTCCCTAAAGGCGCCTTTGCACTTTTAAATCTCTCACTGCTTGGCACTCTGCAGCCCAGCTCAACACACACACACACCATCACAGAAACAGGCATGCGTGCACACACTCACTCACACACACACACACACACACACACACACACACACACACACACACACACACACACACACACACACACACACACACACACACACACACACACACACACACTGTCAGGCAAAATAAATCCCCTGCTTTCCACTCAGATCACTTTCTGTCGGGACTGCGAAGTCTGCCATTAACCACTACTTATGTAGAAATATATACATTTACACAGTTGTTATAACAGTAGCATTCTCGTCCCACCAAGCTATTGGATTTCACTATCATCCGGTTCACTGAGACATAGGCATTAGTTGACTTTTTCTATCCTGTAACAGTGTCAAAGTGTTTCCTAGATGTGGTTATGTTTTATCACTAACCTGCAGTCAGACAGGCAGCAGTGACTACATCCCTCCCGTATTTTGGCTTTAGGTTTTATTACTAGACTGTGTAGAGTGTCTGGAGCCGAATGCTGCAGGAATTGACATATTTATTATTAGGATTCTGGATTTGAGGTTAGAGAAACGTCAAAGGCCATAGACTGGGTCATTTCCTGACCCAGTATGGGGCTTCTAATTGGGGATGTCTATGACCTAGCCAACTCTTCTGCTGTAACCACCACCATATGTCTGCCCTACAAATATGAGTATTTTTAATAAGTTCCCAGTAATATTGAGATTGTCTGTGACATTAACTCATCTTTTAGAGAATTAGAAGAAGATTGATTTGTGTTTTCTATTTCTGGTTGGCTCCTGGTTGGAGAGGGCAGACAACATGACTTCCTCAACCTGTGTGACCTCTGGTCAGACCCCACCCACCACAGACTACTGTTTAACCATGGTGAGCACAGGCTCTAGCCAGCCAGACCAGACCACAACTCTTTGGATGTGGGTCAAGTACTCATTTCTATAGCCACGGCCACCACTAGCTCAGAGAAATGTCCTTTGAGAGCTTAGAGATTGATTTGATACAAATGTATTTACATTCAATAGCATTTACTTGAATATGTGACTGATGATACACAGGGTTATAAAAGATGGCTGAATACATTTATGGTTGCTTGTGGCTGGAAACACACCTGGCTCCAATGTAGAGGGTCCGGTTCACCTTGAGGACTCTCTGAATATGCAGTGGCTCCTGTCTCAGGGATGAACGATGTGGCCGACCCAGAAACACTGGGTACCGGTGGACCACTGTTTAGAGAGCGAGAGAGAGAGAGAGAGAGAGAGAGAGAGAGAGAGAGAGAGAGAGAGAGAGAGAGAGAGAGAGAGAGAGAGAGAGAGAGAGAGAGAGAGAGAGAGAGGATGAGAGAGAAGGATGAAAGAGAGAAGGAGGAGAAATCAGTGAGGAAGAGCGAAAAAGAGAGTCAGAAGATGAGAGAGAGGGATGAGAGAGAAAAGAGAGAGGGATGAGAAATAAGGGGAAGAGAGATAAAAAGAGAGAGTTACATCATCTTCCTATCATGATAGTAGTTATCTGGGGGGTGAGCAGAGAAGGGAGAGAGCAGAGGGAGGAGATCCATACATCAGCTGGGTTACCATGGGAGACAGGATCTGCCATCTCTCATTGGCCTCTTCCTTTTTCCTTAGTGTCCTTCCACTATTCTGTCCATCTCTGTTCCCTATCTACCCATCCCAGATAAAGGCCTAAACTGTTGCCTCTCTATATGAGATTGAGTAAAGAAAAATCTCTCCTCCTCCTTCTATGTCCTGTCCTCCCACTATTCTGTCCATATCTGTAATCTACCCATCACAGATAAGCATAGACTGAGGCCCATTATCTACCTTAATCATGCAGGACTTCAGAGACCCTTCTGGTCCTACGTCTTAGCATTGATAGCCTGAGAATGGTTTGAATTCAGCTGGGAGGTGTTTGGCTGATACTATTGAGCTGTGATCAATCATAGTCAGCTCTGTTCTGGTCTGGAGGAGGCTCAGAGTCTGGCCGTCTGTGGGAGCGGCCTGACCTCAATCCCAACTCTGACCTCACACCCACACAACTCACTGACTGCCCTACTCCTCACACCATGCATGTCAGCCCTGACCCCACTTTCACAAGCTACACCCTGCATGTGAGACCCTAACCCTATTTCCACAACCTACAACCTAACACTACACCACACCTTCTGTGTGAGGCACTGACTCTTTCTGACCTGATTTCAGAGCTGATTTCCTGGTGTTTTTACAGTCTTTTATGTCCAACAATGAAAATGAAAAAAAAAAACTATATATATATATATACAATAATATTTTTTGCTCAGAAAACTTCGGGGACCAAAGAAAACCACCCGCGGGCCAAATTTGGGCCGCAGGCCGCCAGTTGGGGAACCCTGCTCTACACCCTGTGAGTGAGAGAGAACCCATACTCTACACACTGGGTATGAGAGAGAGTCGTTACCTTCAGTGGAGATAAAGTTCAGAGGCCCCGGTTCCTCCGGAAACGCAGTGCTGGCCAATCGGAGGAGCCAGAACAGCAGGAAAAAGGGTGGGGCCAGGGTCGACATGGCAGCAGCAGAATACAGCTTCTGTGAAGATAAAGAGAGCGACAGAGAGCAGTCAGTCAGATTAAGCCGTAACAGTGACAGAGCAGTACACACAAACCTAGTGTGACAGGCTCACACTACCATGCACTACACACACTGACTGACTGTCCAGACAAAGCAGGTACCCTATCTGCATTCCCACAACATCTCTCCTTCCAGCTGGACAGAGAGTCAGCCTGAATAGCCTGATCACTGGAGGAGAGCAGCGATCAGGCGACAGGAGCCCAATGACACATGAGACACAGTGGAGGAAGGGTGGTTTACAACAAGAGGGCAGTAGATGGAGAGACAGAGGGAGAGAGAGAGAGAGAGAGAGAGAGAGAGAGAGAGAGAGAGAGAGAGAGAGAGAGAGAGAGAGAGAGAGAGAGAGAGAGAGAGAGAGAGAGAGAGAGAGAGGGAGAAGGCGATGAAGAGGGGAGAGTGAGAGAGAGAGATAAGGAGGCAGGGGAGGGAGTGAGATGGGAAAAATGAGAAACATACAGACA
Source organism: Coregonus clupeaformis (assembly GCF_020615455.1). Lineage (NCBI taxonomy): Eukaryota > Metazoa > Chordata > Actinopteri > Salmoniformes > Salmonidae > Coregonus > Coregonus clupeaformis. Next base: position 44,571,307 of record NC_059211.1, on the reverse strand, counting down.
GGAAGAGAAAGAGAGACACATACATAGAGACAAGGAGAAGTGGGAGAGAGAGAGAGTGAGGAGAGAGGCGTGTCAGGCGACTGTTTATTCAAATTAAGATAGTACTTTATTACATCTCTGGCATTTGGGTAAACGGCAGGTATTTTCTTATGAAGACGTACTACAGCAGCCTGAGCAATAAGGAGACGATGGGACAAGATGTAATGCACATGGAAATACAAATGATAGCCAAATTAAGTTAGCGCACTCAATCCATCGAGAAAATTACTCCTGCACTTTGGAAGAGGAAAGCCTTGGGGATTGCTATTGACTGTTGTCATAAACCTCAAACCCCATCACAGAGTAGAACAGAACAGAGCCACTCTTAGTGCTGGAGGTAATGTACGCGGTGTAGTGGCTCTTTATTGTGTATTATGGATAGAGCACTCTCCATGCTTATCATTTTGTCTATCTCTGCCTCTCTTCCTGGATGATTATGCTTCTGTACTTTTCACATAAAAGCTGAGCGTGAGGATGTTTACAAAAATGTGTCACCGGAACAAACGTGTCACCTGAACAAAACATGAACTATTCAAAAATATTTGTAAGGATGCCACTTATTTAGCTTTTTACATGAATACTGTTTACACTGTCAATAATTTGCTTTGAAAATCTAAACAAAAAGCTGTCAGTCACAGTGGCTGACAGCACAAACACAAATTATTGAATGCTTGGGTATTATTCAGAGGTGTAGTGCTGTAGCTATTATCACATTTGAATCTTCAAGGTTGGATTTCTTTATTCAAAACCCTTTTCATATTTTACTGTGGTTACAAATGCATTCCATGACATGGATGCAAATAAAGGCACTTTCATACAGGGGCGTCATGCACCCATTATTTTAGAGGGGGCACGAAGTACTTGAATCATTATGCCTAATTCTATGTAAAACATATGTCTATTTTTCTGCATAGGTTATCAAGCATACCTCTTTACCTGTTCAATTGTCAATTAATGAATGATGCACATTGATTCTTTAATATATTTTATGCCTTAGGAGTTTAGTACAACTGTCACACTGGTATATAGTATCATAACCCAATAATTAAAACAATTTTGGGCCTAGTTAGTAGTCGCCAAAGTTCCGGAACATTTCTTTAAAAATAAAGTTTAGTACAGTGTTTCCACTGCAGTCATTTAGTTGTGGTGCTGCACCACAGCAAAATCATTGCCACCACGGAAAATATGTATGGAACATGAAAACATATTTCTGCCGAGGCACACTTTGAAGATGCTAGAACAGTCCACATTTACTTTTCCTCTGCAAACAAAACGAGTAATGTATAGAAAGAACAGAGAACCCCATAGTAGAATAGTTTATCTTTTTACCTAGTCGGCTTGTTGTGTGTGTTTTATGAGAGAGAAATATTCCTCTCAAGGCGCATTGAAGTTCGAGTGCCATAGGGAGGGAAACATGCATTCTGACAAGCAGGCAATGCACAACAATTCATAATGCAATCCTGGGGAAAACAGCAGTTTTAATGGCCTTCGTTAAAAAGAGGGTGATCCCAGCTTTCCATTCCTACTTTATTTTTTTCTCAACTTAAACCCGGAGTTTTTAGCAGAGGCATGGTTAAGCACTTTACCAAACTTGAGAATGCATAACTATTCACCCCTCCAAAGTCAATACTTTGTAGATCCACCAAATACAGCTGCAAGTCTCTTGGGGTATGTCTCTATAATCTTGGCACATCTAACCACTGGGATTTCTGCCCATTCTTCAAGGCAAAACTGCTCCAGCTCCTTCAAGTTGTATGTGTTCCGCTAGTGTACAGCAATCTTTAAGTCATACCACATATTCTCAATTGGATTGAGGTCTGGGCTTGACTAGGCCATTCCAAGACATTTAAATGTTTCCCCTTAAACCACTCGAGTGTTGCTTTAGCAGTATGCTTAGGGTCATTGTCCTGCTGGAAGGTGAACCTCCGTCCCAGTCTCAAATCTCTGGAAGACTGAAACAGGTTTCCCTCAAGAATTTCCCTGTATTTAGCGCCATCCATCATTCCTTGAATTCTGACCAGTTTCCCAGTCCCTGCCGATGAAAAACATCCCCACAGCATGATGCTGCCACCACCATGCTTCACTTTGGGGATGGTGTTCTCGGGGTGATGAGAGGTGTTGGGTTTGCGCCAGACATAGCATTTTCCTTGATGGCCAAAAAGCTCAATTTTAGTCTCATCTGACCAGAGTACCTTCTTCCATATATTTGGGGAGTCTCCCACATGCCTTTTGGCGAACACCAAACGTGTTTGCTTATTTTGTTCTTTAAGCAATGGCTTTTTTCTGGCCACTATTCCGTAAAGCCCAGCTCTGTGGAGTGTACGGCTTAAAGTGGTCCTATGGACAGATACTCCAATCTTCGCTGTTGAGCTTTGCAGCTCCTTCAGGGTTATCTTTGGTCTCTTTGTTGCCTCTCTGATTAATGCCCTCCTTGCCTGGTCCGTGAATTTTGGTGGTCGGCCCTCTCTTGGCAGGTTTGTTGTGGTGCCATATTCTTTCAATTTTTTAATAATGGATTTAATGGTGCTCCGTGGGATGTTCAAAGTTTCTGATATTTTTTTATAACCCAACCCTGATCTGTTCTTCTCCACAACTTTGTCCCTGACCTGTTTGGAGAGGTCCTTGGTCTTCATGGTGCCGCTTGCTTGATGGTGCCCCTTGCTTAGTGGTGTTGCAGACTCTGGGGTCTTTCAGAACAGGTGTATATATACTGAGATCATGTGACAGATCATGTGACACTTAGATTGCACACAGGTGGACTTTATTTAACTAATTATTGGAGTGAGATCATTTATTTCATTTGGGATATGTATTCCGAGTATATCCACATCACCATCAGACCATTTTATTGGTAAACTACATGGTAATGTAAATTTTTTATTTTTTAGTGATCCAATACGTAATATAGTACATTTATCATAATGTGGTTGTAATCCAGAGTGGTTAGAAAATGTATCTAGATCCTCTATGAGGCTGTGGAGGGATTCAAGTTCTGGATTTAAAAGAAAACATGAATCATCAGCGTACAATGACACCTTTGTTTTTAAGCCCTGGATTTCTAATCCCTTGATATTATCGTTGGATCTGATTTTAATAGCAAACATTTCGATGGCCATAATAAATAGCTAGGCCGATAGTGGACAACCTTGTTTTACTCCTCTTGACAGTTTAAAACTTTCGGAGAAATAGCCATTATTGACTATTTTACACCTAGGGTTACTATACATGATTTTAACTGATTTTATAAGAGATTCTCCAAAACTGAAATGCTCCAGGCATTTATATATAAACTCCAGTCGTACTTTATTAAATGCCTTTTCAAAGTCTGCTATGAATAGCAGGCCTGGTTTCCCAGATTTTTCATAATGTTCTATCGTTTCCAGTACTTGCCTTATATTATCTCCAATGTATCGTCCATGTAAAAAACCTGTCTGATTAGAATGAATAATGTCCGACAATACCTTTTTCATTCTATGCGCTATACATTTTGCTAGAATTTTTGCATCACAACACTGAAGTGTAAGGGGCTTCCAATTTTTTTTATGGACTGGATCTTTATGTTTCCCACTTGTATCCTGTTTCAGTAATAATGAACCTAAAAGGTTAGCTGTGTTAGCCCAGTCGCTATCTTATCAAAGGTCAGTGATACATAGAGCAACCATGTACTGTCTATCTATGGGAACAACTACAAGCAACATTGCTAAAAATTAATAAAATAAAATAAACCTCATAAAATGTTACCTGTAATGCTCTTCTCCTGGAGCCTAATTGTCATCTCCTTTCATACTGTACCTAAATTACAAGGGTTGGATTTGCACTAAACTATTTTATATGTCAGCACTGAAAAGGCATCTACAAAATCTGGTATACGGTTTGCCTCATATACATTGTCTACTGGTATCATTTTAAATTGAGAACATGTAAACAATGTGTGAGTTTAGCTATTCTCTGCTTCAGATGACAGATGCCCATAAGGCCAGTAATGCCATCATAATGTAGGCCTATGGCTGTATTGGTGATGTACGCCATATGACAAGCTGCTAAATGGATTCACATAGCTGATATACTGAGAGAGAGTGACAATCAAATAAAACAGATTGGAGATATTACAACGAGAGAAAAAGGAAACGTTAATTTAAGAATCCAACACAGAAACATTACAGACAGAACCCCTTCCCTTCTTTATTGCAGGATTGTGATATGTGATTAATCAACATTGACACTAGTTCATTTTGAATAATAGTTTAACAATTAAAACAAGTTTAGACACTTCACTTGAAATAATCAACACTTCATCACATCACAGGTTCCCTGTAGCTCAGTTGGTAGAGGATGGCACTTGCAACGCCAGGGTTGTGGGTTCGTTTCCCATGGGCGGCCAGTATGAAAATGTTTGCACTCACTAACTGTAAGTCACTCTGGATAAGAGCGTCTGCTAAATGACTGAAATGTAAAATGTAAATCACTGTCGATGTGCCCTTGAGCAAGGCACTTAACCCTAATTGCTCCTGTAAGTCTCTCTGGATAAGAGCATCTGCTAAAATAAATAAAATAAAAATAAAAACATTCGATAATTGAGTAGTAACAAGTAGGATATTATTACTAAAGCATCATTTCAGGTGAACCCCAAAAAAAACTCCATACTAGCGGTGGCCAACTTTGCTCCACTGATCCCTGATCTACTGGGTGAGCAGACTTCTGTTCCAGCCCAGCAGTAGCACACTTGATTATGAACTCATTAGATTTGATAAGTTGAATCAGGTGTGTTATTGCAGGGCTGAAACAGAACCCAGCATACCTACTGCAGGGTTGGCCTGCTCTAATTGTAATAGGTTTATACATTGTGTGTGATGTTTAACTGCATTTTTGTATACAACATTTGCTAACATAGATAGGCCTACACATATAACCAATGGCATATAGGATACACCCTTAGTCTCTTGGGACATTCATTGGGACCTCTCTCTTCATCTGCAAACAGGCTTTCACAGCGTTCCATATCTGAAGACGGAAAACATCACAAAGAAACAGGCTTCATTATACTCATATTAGACAGCACTGAATATTATGTTGCTATTATACCTCTGTCCTCAAACGTTTTCCCCTCTAGGGACTGGAACTGGAGAATCTTTTCATAATGTCCTCCCACAAAACTACCTGCCTAAGCTATCATTAGCCTACACTCTCCCTTTACTGACAGCTGGAGCTGCAATTTCACCCTCTTCCATGGCTGTTATCTAGAAAAGCATTTGAAAACATTAATTTACAATGATTACATCAAGATAACATTTAATTCACTAGCTAAACAGCTAAAATAGCTAGCAGCTTAGTTGATTTAGCCTACAAAGTTGCATAATGTAGCCAGCTAGCTAGCTAGCTAATAATACATAGTTTTTTAAACAGTTAATAAATGTATTTACTTACATGAATAGGTTCTCCCAATGCCTCCATTTCTTGGGTCCTAACAAAACAAAATAATGGGCAATCTTAACAATATTTTCGGTGGTAGCAAAGCGCTACCAGCAGCCATGTGGACGGATGGAGACAAGAGAAAAAGTATGTTTGTCACCAGTGCGGTTTAGAACGTGTTGTGACGTTTGACTTTACCAGCGTAATCCACTTTAAATTTCAGTAAATATAAATCGCCACACTTGATAACTTGAAAACTAGCACTTGAAACTAGCATAGGCATGGAAAACAGTGACGCACATAACACCAGTGTTGCCAACTCCTCAGTAAGGAAAGTAGCTATTGGCTGTCCTTAAAGTCGCTAGAAGTCGCTAAATGACGTCATCACATAATTTGCATAATTGGCCATGTGCATGTAATTGTGATGGACGCTGTAGGAGAGAGGAATAACGTCGTGGGAGTGACAAGAAGTGAGTAAAAAACACCCTACATTTACATCCCGCCCTTACATTCAGGGTGGGTACAGCCAGCGGCGGCTTCCCGCATGGGTGATTCATTTGCAGTCTGGACACGGAGGGGTGAACATCTCCTGCTCTGACTGCAGCTGGGTGGGACTGCTGCGCGAGGACTGGGCCGCCAGTGAGTGCTTTGGGATGGGGGTAACAAAGCACCCGCTGCTCGTTGAGAAGAGTAAGAATGATATGTGCTTTCACGTCAGAGTCTCCAAAAGTCTCCAATAACACCAGAAAAGTCGCTAGATTTGTCGCTTTTTTGAAAATGTGTCGCTAGAGGGGTCTGAAAACTCGCTAAATATAGCGACGAAGTCGCAAAATTAGCAACACTGCATAACACACAGCACCCCTTCTATGGGCATGTGCGGGGAGGGTTCTTGAAATGTAACATCCAATCAAAATCTTGCCGCTGGGAGCCAGCTGACCATTCCAATCGTTTTTGCAATACACAATTATCCAGACCTCCAAAGGATGCGTGATAACGACATGATTTTGTAGGTATGGCAACGCAAAACTAATTGTAGGGTAACTTGGGGTAAATCGCCAGTAAATTGGGCTCCCGAGTGGCGCAGCGGTCTAAAGCACTGCATCTCTGTGCTAGATGTGTCACTACAGACCCTGGTTCAATTCCAGGCTGTATCACAATCTGGCTGTGATTGGGAGTCCCATAGGGCAGCCCAGTGTTGGCCGGGGTAGGCTATTATTGTAAATAAGAATTTATTCTTAACTGATTTGCCTAGTTAAATAAAAAACATCAAATTATTTTGGGAGGAGTGACTTAAATTCTGATGAGACAGATTACATTTTTAGTTGAGCAAGAGTAGTGGCAACCAGGGAAAGTGTTTGGGGGGGCGGGAGATGGTGACATGAAGTGGTTTCTGTGAGAAGTACAGGCAGGGGGCGTTTTACCCCAAGTTACCATAACACGTAGGCCTACATTATATTCACTGTGTTTATGCAAGTTTTTTGGGACATAAAATTAATCAATATGATGCTAACTAGTTAAAAGATCACATTTGGGATCTAGCTAATGATTAGCTCAACAGGGTAAATACAGATAGGCAACCCCATGCTTCAGTCTATTTATTTATATCCACTATGCTGCTATCAGTTGGGCTACAGGTAATAATGCTTATTGCTAATAGCAAACCTGATAATATTGACCATGCACAGGCTATTGCATGGTCCAATATGTTAAAATAATTTTACCAAATAATTTTACTAATATGTTATTTGGGCTCATTTCTGGAGGTGGAAATTATACTTTAGATGGTGTCAGCATATTTCTTTTTCATTCATTTTGGAGTACATTGTCATTTTTAAAAGTCACCAGAACTGAACTTCTCAGTCCTTCTACATAAAAATGATCCCAACCCCCCGCTACGACCCCGCTCTCCGCGACATTTTCCCCCGCTGCTACAACTTTTTCCAGAGGAAACACTCTGTGTAGTCATTAATTTAACATCTGAAACATTTAAAAACAGGAGCAATCTGAGGGGGCACATGCCTGCTTTCATACACTTCCCACACTCTAATGTTCTCTCCTCAGCATAGCCACACAAGCAGCCATTGTAGAGCCATCTAGCCATCTTTATAATGAGGTGGTGACTCACACACAACTTTATCAGGAGATCTCATCTTAACAAGGCATTGCTCAAATTCCCCTCATTGATGTCAGAACAAGAGAAGGCCCATAACACTAATTGCTCAACACCCAAACCACAAAATTAGAGGAGGATGAGAGAGGAGAGAGTCACAGGCAGATGAAAGGAGGTCATAGGAGAGGAGACAGGGAACGAGAGAGGAGGAGGAGAGAGAAATAAATGTGGAGGAGAATAAAGGGTAGAAGTGGTAAGTCGGTATTACCAGAGATTTCATTGGGTCTATTTATTAATAATGTATGACTAAATGTCAGGTTTCACGCATTTGATTAGCATAATTAGAAACTGAGGGCTATAGCATTTCATGGGACAACAAGCTAAGCAGATACAGAAGACTTCCAGGGGCAAACACAGCGTACAGTTCTAGAGAAAAGTGTTTTCATAATTATGACAAATAGCTGCAGTGGAGTCAATTCAGTGAACAGGGCTAGCCTTTATATTATAGTCCGTGGCCCTTACTTTAACTGTAGCCCCAGTCTACTGTAAAGGATTCCTTAGCATAGTAGTAGGCTATACTGTATTTACTACAATACCCATCCACTCCACCAGGATTTACACTCCGACATTAATTTGTCCACTCCCACAGACCCAGATCAATGTAATTACAGACATTTAGCCAGGTAATTTCCTAAATAAGTAATTAAGAGATAGGTCATTGAGGGTCTGAGAGGGAGGGGCGGCGGCGGGCACAATCTTCAGAATGACCAACGAGGGGCCGCCACTGATGGCTTAGATAACAAATCACTGGGAGATTCAATGACTCCTCAAGTCTTTAGAAATTCTTAATGAGAAGTGATATTGTGCTGATAGACGTATAACAGAGGTCTGACAGACAGACGAGAGGAGGCAAGTAACAGGGAGGAAGTCAGGGATGCAGAGGGTTGAATGTGTGCAATGCAGCATCAGGCTCTGGGTAAACAAAGAGAGTGACCCTATACTCTGGGTTGGGATGCTTAGCATGCATATGGCACAGCTCATACTTGAATGCTTTTGTTCCTTATTATGGTTGCCATGGATTCCCCTCTCTTCTCTCTGCCTTACAGCCTTGGTGCTAATATGTGTACTCTTGAGAAAGTGCTTCCAATACATAGCCCTGAGACACTTGTACTATAAATCACACCTTGGATTGGAGAGCAAACCCAGATTATACATGTCCTTGAAAAATAAAGGATAATGAAATGGGCATGTATTTTGTGGTGTGTCACAGTATTCAGCTGCAGGAGATCGTGTCTTATTATACAGTGGCATCACACGACAAGAGAAACACTGTCTCCACTAGGAGTAAATAGCTGAGCTCTGGTACAAAAAGACAAGCACTAATGACCAGAGTGCCTTTATCAGTGACTTTTACAACCCAGCGATCTAAACTCAATACCATGGGTCAATGTAAAAAAAAAAAAAAAAAAAAGGTCCCATGTAGCTCAGTTGGTAGAGCATGGTGCTTGCAATGCTGAGGTTGTGAGTTTGATTCCCATGGGGGACCAGTACAACAAAAGTATGAAAATGTATGCATTGATTACTGTGATTACTGTATGTCGCTCTGGATAAGAGTATCTGCTAAATTACTAAAATGTAAATGTAAGAATGTATCCAGCAGGCCTACATGGGAACAGTAGAGCCAATGAAATACTGTACTCTGCTTTTCCCCACTACGAATGATTCCCTTTATTGTGCGCTACAAGCCCCACTTCACAGATCTTATAGTGGCTCATTGTCATATAAGTGAGGGGAGGGTGTGCTTTATGGAGTGTGTACAGTAGAATCAATGACAGGCCAGCCTCATCCAGTTTGGATCGCTTTTCAAGTAGCAATAAAAGTGAGAGGAGACTGATAATGAGAAGGAAGAGACGGAATGAGGAAAAATAGAGAAAGTGAATGTGGGAAGGTAAGGGCAGAGAGCAGTCAAGGAATCACGTTGGATATGTGGAAAGTGAAGCCAAAGTATGTGAGGAATGCTTTCATAGGTTGGAGGCTGGGAAAGTCACTGAGAGCGGAAGAGCACAGAGCCAAGACTGGACTGATTCTTTCCCGAGCACACCCTAAATCTGCTCCAGTGACCCGGGACGCTTAACCTCCCCTCGTCTCCTCCTTCTCTCCCTCCCTCCTTCTTCTCCTAACAAGGGACAAGCCAGTCAGCTCAACTCTAAACACTAAACCACCAGGACAGGCTCCGCTCCACAAACTATCGCTCTCACTCACGCCTTCATGTAAAAACCCTGCAGGAATCCAGTCCACTCAACCATAACATGGCTGTTTGCTTGAAGACTGATGTGACTACAGGGTCATTCGCTAGACTATATGTCTATGTCGCAGCGGTCCCCAAACTTTTTTGGCCCGTGACCCCATTTTTATATTTAAAAAAATGTGCGACCCCCACCATGAAAAAATTGGGGCTCTAACAGTCTATTATAAATCAGTCTGACAGTACTTTTGACAGTATTTTAATCTAAATGTAGTATGGTTTGAAGTTACTGAAATACATCCGAAAGGTATTGGGAAGTTCAGAAGATCATCAGGCAATAATTGTGTATGCTCTTCTGTGTAGAAAATAACATCATCATTGATGTTATTTTCCCCAAGTCTGATTTAGTGCCTGGTCTTGTCCACTCTTTTAATGAGCATTGTAGAGGGCTTGTGGGCATTGTAGAGGGAAACAGAAGACACATACATATTCCAGAGAGTCTTATCTTTCAGTAAAGGCACCATAATATTTTGTTAGCTTAAACGGTTCAGAAGAAAGAGCCACATTTGTAGGAAGAAAACAGAAACAGCTCTGTTTATTACAACCACATCTAATGGCTACCAGAGGTTACTGACGTAACCCCAGTTCTATGAACCAAGCGCACTATTTAGTTTTTTCAGAGTTTCTCTTGCGACTTCATTTTCACGACCCCTTGTTTGGGAAACGCTGGTCTGTGGGGTGGAACCGTGGAGAAGATACATGTACCGTAACACCAACAGATATACTGGGTGCTCTGAATGCATTCTTAGAGTGTGTCATCTTTGAACGCACCCATTTCCCATGCATGGGTGACAGAATATAGCTATGTTTATTTATGGGGTGGGAACTATGCATTATCATGCTGAAACATGAGGTGATGGTGGCGGATGAATAGCACGACAATGGGCCTCAGGATCTAGTCATGGCATTCAAATTGCCATCAATAAAATGCAATTGTGTTCGTTATGCCTGTCCATACCATAACCCCACCGCCACCAAGGGGCACTCTGTTCACAACGTTGACATCAGCAAACCGCTCGCCCACACGACGCCATACACACTGGGCCATCTGCCCGGTACAGTTGAAATCGGGATTCATCCGTGAAGAGCACAGTTCTCCAGCGTGCCAGCGGCCATTGAAGGTGAGCATTTGCCCACTGAAGTCAGTTACGACGCTGAACTGTAGTCAGGTCAAGACCCTGGTGAGGACGACGAGCACGCAGATGAGACGGTTTCTGACAGTTTGTGCAGAAATTCTTCGGTTGTGCAAACCTACAGTTGAAATGGTTCAGACAATCCTGCAGGTGAAGAAGCCGGAAGTGGAGGTCCTGGGCTGGCGTGGTTACACGTGGTCTGTGGTTGTGAGGCTGGTTGGATGTACTGCCAAATTCTCTAAAATGACGTTGGAGGCGGCTTATGGTAGAGAAATTAACATTAAATTTTTTGGCAACAGCTATGGTGGACATTCCTGCAGTCAGCATGCCAATTGCACGCTCCCTCAAAACGTGAGACATCTGTTGCATTGTATTGTGTGACAAAACTGCAAATGTTATAGTGGCCTTTTATTGTCCCCATTACAAGGTGCACCTGTGTAATGATCATGCTTCTTGATATGCCACACCTGTCAGGTGGCTGGATTATCTTGGCAAAGGAGAAATGCTCACTAACAGGGATGTAAACAATAAGCTTTTTGTGTGTATGGACATTTCTGGGATCTTTTATTTTAGTTCATGAAACATGGGACCAACACTTCATATTTTTGTTCAGTATATATGGCCTCTTACAGCATGGCTACATCACTTTTCATCTCTGTAGCAGACCCTGGGAACTTTAGTTTCTACTAATTGCAGTTACAAGTCATCATCCTTCAGCATTTATTTGGTTAAGAGCAGAGCTAGAATGTAAGGGCATAGCTGGCTTAGCTGGATTAAGATCATCTTCTACTTTATCTTAGTACAATATACAGTATCTCACTGTTGAGGGTATGCGGTTAGCACTGAGCAGACAGAATTGCAGAGCCATGCCTGGCGGCGTATAAAAGTAATACCTGGGCTTATTGTTGATGAATGGTATTACTATAGTGGTATCTCCAGCCCTATGTCACTCCCATTAACCTTCTCACTCATCATCATTACAACTACTGAGGGGCTGGAAGGAATGAGGAGTGTCTGGGACAGAGCTAGCCAGGAAGAATATGCCAATGTCTGAGAATGCCTAGAGTAGTCTGCAGCTTAATTGTGGGTCTCTGTTTCTAAGTCTTATCATCTCAAGGTGAGCAGGGTGCGAGCAGCACTCTTTCCGGGAGTGGTAACAACCATTAGTAAAAGCTCATCAGATAAATATAGTGTTTATTATGACATTTCAACCTCTAGGTCATCATCGGTTCTATCCGTCCATTATGAACACGTTCCGTCACAGAGAGACATAAATGCATCACAACACAGGAGATAAGAGTGACCTTTAACCCCGGCCCAGTTTATAGCTATAATTAGCAGGTCAGGGATCAGGGAGCGGCATCGTAAATTACACATCAATCAGGAAATACAAGGGGGACTACTTCACGCAGTAAAAGTGAAAGAAAAACATGTTGGAGAGTAACAGGAGAGTACAGCCATACTGTAGTATCCATCACTATGAGCGTCTATAAACCCATGCAAGAGGCTAACAGAGGGGAGATCATCTCCAGCCTGTTATAAATATTAGAGGAACCTGCCTAATGGTTGGGAGGTTTGCAGCATCACACACAATAAACCTTCATGTGATTATTCTCCTAAAATTCCCCCAGGAACATGTATTGTCTTACATACGTCAATACACAGGGAAACTTAATATCTCAACTTGTTCTCATCCAGCCGCCATTTGCTCTTTCGCTCTGTGAATCACGAGGGGAGATGGATTTATTGTAATGGAAACAACGGTCTGGATCTCGGCCTGTCATAGGGATAGGGGAAGGGAGAGGGGAAGGGAGCCTCAAAGCTGTCAAGGTAATCAATTCATCTGTTCTTTTCGGAGGGGGAGGAGATGTCAGAAGGGGGAGAGATACAGAGGGGAAAGTAAGAGAGAAGGGTAGGGAGGAGAAGGGAATGCGAGAGGGAGAAAGAGAGGCAGGACTGTATACATTATGGGATTCAGAACGACACCTCAGTATACTAATTGGGTTTTTCGAGTTCTACAAAACCTCCTTCCTTTTTTCCTTCCTCTCCTTTCCTCACTGTAGAGCTGAATCTGCTGACTGCAGTACTGTTTGGCCATCAGCGCCAAATGAACATGATAAGAAGAAGCCTGCCTAATGGTCGGGAAAGAAGAACACAACAGCAAGGCTAGCAGAACATGCAAAGATAACTTGAATGTGGTCAGTATCTCAACAGAGTCCATGGGTAATAGCAGCAATCGTCTCTTTCTCTTTCTGTCTTCCACATCTAGTTCAGACGGTAACAGCATATTCCAGGAGGAAATCAGCTCAGGAGAAATCTCACTCTCACGCTTCATCAAAAACAATATCTAAAAGCAATTCCCATTTTTGACAGTCTGGTTGGAGACACTAAATGAAATAGAAATGCAGGATATCCTGTTCCCTCACCAGTTGAGACATTCACAGCGTCATGGTAAAGCAGAGATAGATAGAGGAGAGGAGGGGTAGATTCTACAGCCTTCATATCACATAGCACAGCCCCTTGCTGCAGGCAGTCTAACTCCTCTACACATGCAATCAGACACCATCCTGGACACATATTTATTCAGCATCCTGGACACATATTTATTCAGCATTTGTCCATCTGCTCCCCCCCTTCCCCCCATTCCCCCCTCCCCTACTCGCTCACTCTCTGTCTCTATCCATTCCCCTCTATCGTTCTCTCTTTCTCTCCCCTCCCTCTTTCCGTTTCTCTCCTCACTCACTCTCTCTCTTTCTCTATCCAGAAATCAGCCACCTGCTCATGCAATTTAGTGAGATAAATCCCCCAGTATCTATTTTAATAGAGGAGTGTGCAGTCCTGTCTGCCTCTGCCTTCCTTCATTTCTGTATCCTGCCTGGTTTATCTCCCTCTCTGGCGTTCAGGTTGAATTCATGTCAGGTTTCAGACGGTGCACACCTATAGTACATACAGTATACAAGTCCACTGGTAACACCCACACATTGTGTCAATCAAGTAACATTGTAATTTTCAATTAAGCAAAGACAACAGGAATGCAGACGATCACACACTCACACACAAACAAATCTTTCTGTGAGTAGCATGCAGGCATAACTCCCAGCTCTAACTGTGGCTGGTTTGATTCTCCGCACCAGGAATGAGAGGCATGTTAATCAGGGTGGAGGGCTGCCAGCTTAGCCATACACCTCTCTCTCTCTCTCTCTCTCTCTCTCTCTCTCTCTCTCTCTCTCTCTCTCTCTCTCTCTCTCTCCTCTCTCTCTCTCTCTCTCTCTCTCTCTCTCTCTCTCTCTCTCTCTCTCTCTCTCTCTCTCTCTCTCTCTCTCTCTCTCTCTCTCTCTCTCTCTCTCTCTCTCTCTCTCTCTCTCTCTCTCTCTCTCTCTCTCTCTCTCTCTCTCTCTCTCTCTCCTTTTCTGTCTGTCAGTCTCTTTCGCTCCCTTATCTCTCATGTTAACGCCTTTCTATCTCACTCTATCTTTTTACAATGTTCTGTCTCCCTTTGTCTACCATCCCGTTCCATCTATCTTTCTTTCTCTTCTCTCCCTTGTCTTCCATTTCCCTGTCTAATAATGCATTTGTCTCTGTGTTGGTGTGATGAGATTTGTCCTGGGAGGGGTGGTGACGGTGGTAAATAGTTTATTTAGCAGGACTTCGTTAAGATCCCTCATTCCTCTTTCTCTCTCTCTAGCTGACAGTTTTATTGCCCTCCTCTCCTCTTCTCCTCTTGTCTCTCTGCTCACAGCTCCGTACAGCCCCTCTGCGCTGTTTACTACAGCGTTAACAGAGAGCGCGTTATGCTGAGCAAATCTGGGTGGGTGGGAAGTGGGTTGCTGTAGTGATATCAAGAAGTGTGTGTGTGTGTGTGTGTGTCTGTGTGTGTGTGTAGGGGGTTATAGATTGAACCATGTCAGTCAGTCTTGACAGGAAGGTTGTGGGGGCTGGATGGACGGGGAATGTTATATGACAGACAGAAAAGGTTGAATCCAGGTTTAGTGTTTACCGAGCCCATTGCTAGGGAGATGAGAACCTAGGGACAGATTTAGTCATAACAGAATCATAGACTGATAAAACTGCAGCAGCAGCCATTCACAGAAAGCAATAATCATACACATGTTCAGACAGACAGAGAGGGAGGGAAAGATGGAGGAAGAGAAGGAGGGAGGGGGAAGAAAGAAATGAGAGTGCAAAGAAGAAGAGAAGGGTGGAAGAGAGAAAATAAAGAAAGGGGGACTATGGGTGAGTCAAAAAGAGGGGGGAGGAGAGTGTGAAAGAGCGATGCCGAGTCAGAGAAAAAAGCGTGCCCATTCAATAGCTCAGTGTGAACACATATGTGTGGAGGGGAGAGTTCACAAGAGCCACTCACACACCAATAAACAATAGTGTGAGCTGAGTGATGGATTAAAGGAGATGCTTCTATGACCTGAATGACCCCGTCAGAGCCTCCAGAATTATATTATGGTTGACGGCTCCTTTTATTTATTTTAGTTCGCTGGCTTTTCCGCTCCGTCCGCACAATAAATAGGTTTCAAATGACATCCACAGACCCTTCAAAATAATATCACCAGGAGTTCCTGAGTTCTTTTATCGAATCATCCAATAATATCCCCAATTTACATAAGCCGCTGCACTCATGCTCCTCGCCAGTTGGAGGGATATTTGACAATGTCATTTACTACCTGGCATCTCAATGAGTGGATCAAATCAATAAAGCCATTTCACTCCAAACGCAATGGCCTCCACTTAGTTTGGCAATTCAATTCAATAAAGAAGAACAAAAAGTGCAGTAGAAAAGTCTCTGTGGGGTCCAGGCAGTCTAGGTGAGGCTGAAACTATTAGAGAACAATTCATAACAACAGCACTTTAACATGTACAGCTACTGAGTGGCGCAGTGGTCTAAGGCACTGCATCGCAGTGCTAGCTGTGCCACTAGAGATCCTGGTTCGAATCCAGGCTCTGTCGCAGCCGGCCGCGACCGGGAGACTCATGGGCGGCGCACAATTGGCCCAGCGTCGTCCAGGGTAGGGGAGGGAATGGCCGGCAGGGATGTAGCTCAGTTGATAGAGCATGGCGTTTGCAACGCCAGGGTTGTGGGTTTGATTCCCACGGGGGGCCAGTTTGAAAAAAATAATATATATATGTATTCACTAACTGTAAGTCGCTCTGGATAAGAGCGTCTGCTAAATGATGTTAAAATGTAGTCAGTCAGACAGAGAAGAGATGAACAGATCTGTCCTTCATACTTCACAGGAAGGTACTAAAGCCTACGCTGGTTAAGACACAACACAAGGCTGGGTGAGTGGCCTTCTGTCTATACAGTGTACAGGAATGCACACTCATTTATGACTAAAACAATCCCACACAGTCTCATTGCTCACCTCTCATCAAGTCTTGAAAGACCTATGCTTTACAACACACATCCATTGTTCGCCCAGTCTGCTCCTAGAGATTTAAGTGTATTACATTAAACAACAACATTAAATTGTTGTCCAAATCACAGAGTAAGTGATGTGCCATTGATTGGTGTTTTCCCAGGGCCTTCTGACAGGAGGTTCCCTGCTGCTTCTGTTGACAGATGCACCAATTTATGTACACATAAAGGAGAGGGACAAACCAAACCAAGACAACACACAGCAAGACCTGCACAGCTCTCTCAAGACACCCAGATTCCAGAGTGTTCCTTCCAAGTCCCTCAATAAAGACTTACAGTATAATAGATTTCCATTAATCCTGTGTCGCTCATTGTAGTAGCTAAATACAGTGGGGGAAAAAAGTATTTAGTCAGCCACCAATTGTGCAAGTTCTCCCACTTAAAAAGATGAGAGAGGCCTGTAATTTTCATCATAGGTACACGTCAACTATGACAGACAAATTGAGGAAAAAAATTCCAGAAAATCACATTGTAGGATTTTTAATGAATTTATTTGCAAATGATGGTGGAAAATAAGTATTTGGTCACCTACAAACAAGCAAGATTTCTGGCTCTCACAGACCTGTAACGTCTTCTTTAAGAGGCTCCTCTGTCCTCCACTCGTTACCTGTATTAATGGCACCTGTTTGAACTTGTTATCAGTATAAAAGACACCTGTCCACAACCTCAAACAGTCACACTCCAAACTCCACTATGGCCAAGACCAAAGAGCTGTCAAAGGACACCAGAAACAAAATTGTAGACCTGCACCAGGCTGGGAAGACTGAATCTGCAATAGGTAAGCAGCTTGGTTTGAAGAAATCAACTGTGGGAGCAATTATTAGGAAATGGAAGACATACAAGACCACTGATAATCTCCCTCGATCTGGGGCTCTACGCAAGATCTCACCCCGTGGGGTCAAAATGATCACAAGAACGGTGAACAAAAATCCCAGAACCACACGGGGGGGACCTAGTGAATGACCTGCAGAGAGCTGGGACCAAAGTAACAAAGCCTACCATCAGTAACACACTACGCCGCCAGGGACTCAAATCCTGCAGTGCCAAACGTGTCCCCCCTGCTTAAGCCAGTACATGTCCAGGCCCGTCTGAAGTTTGCTAGAGTGCATTTGGATGATCCAGAAGAGGATTGGGAGAATGTCATATGGTCAGATGAAACCAAAATATAACTTTTTTTGGTAAAAACTCAACTCGTCGTGTTTGGAGGACAAAGAATGCTGAGTTGCATCCAAAGAACACCATACCTACTGTGACGCATGGGGTGGAAACATCATGCTTTGGGGCTGTTTTTCTGCAAAGGGACCAGGACGACTGATCCGTGAAAGGAAAGAATGAATGAGGCCATGTATCGTGAGATTTTGAGTGAATACCTCCTTCCATCAGCAAGGGCATTGAAGATGAAACGTGGCTGGGTCTTTCAGCATGACAATGATCCCAAACACACCGCCCGGGCAACGAAGGAGTGGCTTCGTAAGAAGCATTTCAAGGTCCTGGAGTGGCCTAGCCAGTCTCCAGATCTCAACCCCATAGAAAATCTTTGGAGGGAATTGAAAGTCCATGTTGCCCAGCGACAGCCCCAAAACATCACTGCTCTAGAGGAGATCTGCATGGAGGAATGGGCCAAAATACCAGCAACAGTGTGTGAAAACCTTGTGAAGACTTACAGAAAACGTTTGACCTGTGTCATTGCCAACAAAGGGTATATAACAAAGTATTGAGAAACTTTTGTTATTGACCAAATACTTATTTTCCACCATAATTTGCTAATAAATTCATTAAAAATCCTACAATGTGATTTTCTGGAGAAAAAAAATCTCATTTTGTCTGTCATAGTTGACGTGTACCTATGATGAAAATTACAGGCCTCTCTCATCTTTTTAAGTGGGAGAACTTGCACAATTGGTGGCTGACTAAATACTTTTTTCCCCCACTGTAATTCTAATTTCTGAAGATTCTGGTACCGCACTATTGATAAACAGAACATGAATAGTGACAGAACAGTACCATCCACAGTGTGCTACTGGTACACATCCTAGCTGGTGCAAAGCGTGTACGGCTCAAATGCCAATTAAAGTTGAAGTATTGCACAAGACCTAGTAAACACAATTGATTAAACAACTTCGGCATGCTGTTTATTGACTATCTCCAAGGTTCAACTTGAGCAGAGTGCCCAGGGCCATACAGACATACTGTGTATTGAGCTACAGCCTGGGTCTCTTTCTGGGTGAAACAGGCCCCTACTATTCAATATCCCCCAGTAATGATTTCTTTAGTGCCTTCATTTACTATCAGTCTACTGGTTCAGTTTCTATCCCATTGAGCATTCCCAGGACTATTGTCTTACCAGCACAGATAAAGGAGAATGAAGTAGAATAAAGACACTGCTCTGGTTAGATCTGACTAAAATCCAACTTTGCCCAACATTTACCATTCTGCAACATACCTCACTTGGAGATCTGATGCAACTGAAGGACAGACGGGCACCTGTCAAGCAAGGAAAGTCTGATTTGAATCGGATACAGAGATTCGATATTCATCTAGAGGTGAGGATAGGACAGATGGAGAGAACAAGAGAGAGGGAGTGAGAAAGGGAGAGAGAGCCGATAGGGAAGGGGGAGAGAGAGAGAGGGTGCATAAATGACATTTAGAGTCTGAGAGAGATGACAGAGGGAGATAAGAACCCAAATAGAGAGAGCTGGATGGAAAGCGGTGGAGACAAATGGAAAGATAGGGGAAGGCAGCCTCCCCAGCGCTGTGGTAATATCGCTCTCTCTCCGAAACAATGCTGCTCAGGACAAGATAAGGACAGCCATCACAACCTGAGCCTCCATTTTTGTAACTCCTCCCGAGTGGCGGCTAAATAACACTGCCAAAATTCCTCTCTCGTCTGCTAGCTATCAAATTCTGCTATTGTTCAAGATAAAGTAAGAAGGAGAAAACTAGAAGCAACACTGGCGTTAAATGGAATTAAATGGAACATCAGTTTACATTGTGCTGTATTAAAGACAGGGTTTATGACAGCCTTAAGTCCTTAATGATACGGCCCCGGTCCATTTCTCTCAGAGCGGATGGCCAGAGCTGTAGACAAGGGATCAGCCTGTGAAATGTATGGGCTATGAGCTTTGAAATGGCTGCCCACCGTGGCCAAAGAGACATGATCAGAATAATTTCTTCTCCAAGAGACATGTTAGAGAGAGAGGAGTGAGGGTAGGGGGGATGGAGGATGTTTAATGGCATCAGTTTACAAATGAAACACAAAGCCATGGCGCCTGATTCCCAGAGTCAATCAGAGGAAGATCCTCCCTCTCTCTCTTTCTCCCTCAGTCTCGCTTTCTCTCTTCTCTTCAGTTCAGTCAGGCTTGCTGCGTCCACACTGCCAATGGATGCTATGGCAACAAGACATTTCCTGTAAGTGTCTCGGCATACGTGCGTGTCAGTGTTAGACGCGTGTGTGTGCCTGAATGTTTGTCTAATCCTATGCCTATTATTTTACTGGTGTGATATGATAGGGAATAAATGCAAAATGTGTTACGGCTGAGTATATAGGCTAAATATGCTTACATCACCTAAATAAAACATCAATGGGTGCAAACATATTCCATATCCACAAGCCATTTCAGTACATCTGCTTTGAAAATAAAGAATATAGAAACAAATAATCATTTTTGTCTGCTTTATGTTCGTAACCCATCAACAGTTTCTCTGACAGCTTTTGAACCATTATTCTGCCCTGTCAGCCTGGGCTGATTTCTGCCTTGGGCCTAGATTAAATGAGAATGTATTATCCTCTGCTTACGGTAGTGTACAAGTTGCCTCTAATGATCCCAAACTTCCCACAGCATCGCTGAGGATTCGCATTCATTAATTTAAACCCTTTGCAGAAGATGTGAAAATTGCAAAGTATTTTCTTAGGGTGAAAAAGCGCACTGTCAGAATGTTTTGATTTTGATCCGAGTTCTTGCTTACTGGAAAAACAGACCAAACCCAGTAACTAGTGAGCTCCAACTTGTCTTTCAAGGATGTGAAACACTGAGGGCAGAAGGCAGAGCTCCCATTGAAGTGTCCTGCTCCAGCTCCAGGTCTTATCTGAGGGCCCTGCAGGACAATCCCTAGCCCAGGGAGAGACAGCCGCTCTGTGGTAGAGGCAGCAGAGTAATGAGGCTGCTCCTATGGAACTATGGCAAGATGTTATGCACAGAAGTCTCAAGCCTAGAGAGCTGCTTTCAAGTGATCCCAAGAAGAGCCTGGCTCTGGCTTGCAGGCTGCGATGGTGATGTAAGTATGATGCATGTATTGGGCTGACCAGATGTTGAGATTTACATCCATTTTTACATTTTACATTTTAGTCACTTAGCAGACGCTCTTATCCAGAGCGACTTACAGTTAATGAAAACATTATTTCTTTTTTCATACCTCCTGTGGGAATCAAACCCACAACCCTGGCGTTGCAAACGCCATGCTCTATCAACTGAGCTACATCCCTGCCGGCCATTCCCTCCCCTACATCCCATTAATATGCCCTCTTACAGTGGGAGGGAGGTTTGCCAGAGAGCAGACATTGTTTTCTGATCTGAGATGAAGCCACAGTGTGTTAGAGAATAGTGGTGTTTTGATAGCAGGGAGTTTCTTCTCCAAGCTTTGATTGCATGAATACCAAAGGCACCAACTAAGTGACTGGTGAGTGTCAGATGGAACTCGTCTAAACAATGTACAGTTTACGCATTTCTCACAAATACCACTGAAATGTAGCCTGCAGTTTAAGGCTAGTTATATAGCATTACAGTAATGACAAGTAGGAGTTGTTGTTTAGAATGCAACCTGCAGAGTTTTGAGGATGACAAACAAGGTTGAGGTCTCTCTCTCTTCTCTCATCCCTTACTCAGTGCACAGCAACACTTACTGAAAACACATTTGAGGTCTGATCACGCTCTCCGGTAGCACATGTATCCTTGACTAAAGATGCAAATGACTGTTAAATCTATGGAAATGATGAGTATTAGGGAGGCGGTAGGGACCGGGCTCTCCAGGGCATGTTCTCTGCACTCCTGTACTGGCGGATAGAGAGGGGGCAGAGATTTCTCCCTGTGATCCACACTACAGTATGACAGCTTCCCTCCCACTGCTAAACACTTATTGGACGGCAGCCTTCCCAATCCTCCACAGCATCATTTACAATTATAATCAGACCCACCATCAATGAACAACCCCATCTGAGTCAATCAGAAGATGATTCAGTGTCAGCTCTTTGTTCTCATCCTCCTCCTACTCAGAAAGAGTGAGGCCATGTGTTGTGTCATGATGTTCTGTTATACGTCAACAGGAACGTTCGGGGATGAAACTCCTATCTCCTATTCAGTCGGTCAGATGGTCCAATGGTCAGTTGGTCAGATGGTGAGTGGCTGTTATGGGCTGGGGCGTTAACCCCCTGTGTCTGTCTGTCAGAGTGTTGGTCCAGCGTTGAGAGCCCCTCCTGCTCCAGCTCGGGTGTGTGAGCTAACCCTGTCACTCAGACTCCAGCATCTGCTGCAGTCTGTCAGTGCTGCGGGGTAGAGAGAAAGAGAGAGAGAGAGAGAGAGAGAGAGAGAGAGAGAGAGAGAGAGAGAGAGAGAGAGAGAGAGAGAGAGAGAGAGAGAGAGAGAGAGAGAGAGAGAGAGAGAGAGAGAGAGAGAGAGAGAGAGAGAGAGAGAGAGAGAGAGAGAGAGAGAGAGAGAGAGAGAGAGAGAGAGGATGAATGGCTGGAGCCCTGAAGGCTTGAGGAGAGGAGGAGAGGAGGAGGAGGGGTCGGTACTCTGGCACTCTAGCAGCCTGGCATCAGCCCAACCCTGGGCCTGTGTGGAGGTGGAGTGACACAACATCTGATCCAACCAATCATGGTGTACCGGCCCTCCTACCGAGCTGTCGATGTCACGTGAAGTGCGAACACGCAAAACCTGCTGCCCTCCTAAAACGGCATGGTGAGTGTCATCCAGCTAGCCCCGCTGAGCTGTCCACCCAGGCTCTAACGGATCTCTATTGATCATCCAATTTCTTCTTTATCTTTAATCAAAAGCCTGAGAAACTCTGATGTTTAATTAATGAGAAGCCGCGAGAGGCCCACTCTCAGGCTCCGAGAGCCCGAGTTAATTCATTATTAATGAACGCACGCTAATTATCCAAGTGCCGCGTCGTGCGCCGTGGCATTCGGAGGGGAGCGCGAGAAAAAGAGAGACGGAGAGAGAGAGAATCAGAGAGAGAGAGAGAATCAGAGAGAGAGAGGGAGGAGGCTTGTCACCTGTTCACTTCCTCCACATCCAATCCATCTCCATTTCATCACCACTCACATCTCCAATGCAATACAAACTTTCTCTCTCTCCTTTTTATCTCCTTATTAAAGCACTCAAACTTTTATATGCTCGGGGAGGGGGAGAGTGAAGTCGGGAAGATAGAGTGGAAAAGTGGGATGGAAATAAAGTGGAATAATGCATCAGGGCTCATGCTCTGTGTGTAAATATATATTTATATGTGGGCTCAACTTCTCCTTCAATATCCACTCATGAAATCATCAGAAGGTTCTTCAGAGAGCCACTGCTGTGGATCCCCGAACTCAATAAGAGATGGGTCTGGGACGGCCCGTTTGCTGCAGATGGATGGGCTGCTCCTCTCTAACATGGACCCATCTGTAGGTATAGTGACCCGCCTGCCACTGCCTAATGCCCATTGATTCATCACTAGGCTGTGTGACGGTGCTGCTGGGGAGGACTGCAGGGAAACTAGGACAGCAGATCAGATCCACAGCTCCAGCACCTGACTCACTGTTACTGGCTCCTGCTGCTGCGGAGACTCTCTGTAACAAGGTGTGTTCAGTGTCTATGGAGCACAGAGCATTCGACAGCCTTGGCCCCATGGTTTCATATCCAGATTATGAATTGTATTTCTACTGAATTTATTCAACATAGAATCCTACAAAATTGTATTAGAAAAACGTTATACAGTAGTTATGTGAGATGTTACTTTCTCTTCACATGCTCACTGTGCCTCACTTCTCTGGTGTCTGATCTGCCTTCCCTTCACCTCCTCCCTCTCTTCTATTCCCTTCTTTCCCCACACAGTGCAGAAATGAGATGGAGGAGAGGAGAGGAGCTGTGACTACAGCACGTTGCCCTCATCCTATAGCACACTCATCTCTTTGCCAAACACTCCCATTTCCCATCTATCATCCTGTCCTTTTATAAAAAACCCTGTAAACTCTCTTCTTCCTCCGCTCTGTCCTGCTCCTCCTCCTCACCCTGGGCAAGCTGGATCTCCTCTGGCCCTGTTTTCCTCAGTCTCCTCTGCACATCTCCCTGCACGTCTCCTCTGCACATCTCCCTGCACGTCTCCTCTGCACATCTCCCTGCACGTCTCCTCTGCACATCTCCCTGCACATCTCTGCTCGGCTTCTGTCCTTTCTTCCTATCCCTCTCTCCTCCCCTCTCTCTCACTCCCTCTCTCTTCGCCCTGGGCCTCCATTCACTCCCATCATCTTCAACGCACCGTCTGGTTCCCTACCCAGGATGCATTGCGCCTCCTCCCCCTAACCTAACCCCTCAACTGACTGTGACCTTGGCTTCTTAGCTGAAATGGAAGCCAGTCAGATAAAAATCAGAAACTCCCAGACCAGTCACATGATCTCAAATTACCCTCTAATGGTGCAAATGGAGGGATCCCTGTGGGACCGGAGCAGGCTGGGGCTGGCTGGGGCCAGAGTGAACGACCAGGCTGAACATTTACGAGTTAGTTAAAGGTCGACGATTAATCCGATCCCTGCCTATAACTCTGGTCCTATAGCATCAATAAACATAACACAACCTATGCAAAACGTTAATCAAATTCTCCCATATACTGTACATTTTGATAAAACTTTCAAAATAACAAATTCAGTTTTTGTGGGTGTCGTATGAAAATCCTTCATGAATATTACACACAGAAACACAGTTGCACCAATCTACAGGGAACAGGCAGTGGTTGGTAGATAAAGTGGTATCTCTTATGACACCATCCTAACTGACTCATTCTTCTCCGTGTGGCACAACATTGAAATGAAAAATGAACAAATCAACCATGCATGTGTTTGAAAAACTAATTTCCCCCCCAAAAGCTATAAAACGGTACCCTTTTACTATGAAATCGAAAGAGACGTTTGCTGCCCCCCCATGCAACCGGAGCCTGCTGTATAATATGCCAATATGTTAGAGTAATCAGGAGCTATCTGCTTTCCCTGCTTGTTTTGCCATTGTGAGATGTGCTCTCTACGGCTGGGTGCTAGGGAGTGGCACAGAGGAACTGTACCAGCCACTATGAAGACCTCATATCCTGCCTGGTGTCACAGTGTATCTATTCCCCTCTCAGCAGCGGCCCACCCATTAGGGTGTTAGGGGCAGTGCCCCACTTGTGATTGGTCAACAAAGAATATGTAAAAAACTTTTATACAAAAATTATTCAAAAAATATACTGTATATATATATATATATATATATATATATATATGTACAGTGAGGGAAAAAAGTATTTGATCACCTGCTGATTTTGTACGTTTGCCCACTGACAAAGAAATGATCAGTCTATAAATTTAATGGTAGGTTTATTTGAACAGTGAGAGACAGAATAACAACAAAAAAATCCAGATAAACGCATGTCAAAAATGTTATAAATTGATTTGCATTTTAATGAGGGAAATAAGTATTTGACCCCCTCTCAATCAGAAAGATGTCTGGCTCCCAGATGTCTTTTATACAGGTAACGAGCTGAGATTAGGAGCACACTCTTAAAGGGAGTGCTCCTAATCTCAGCTTGTTACCTGTATAGAAGACACCTGTCCACAGAAGCAATCAATCAATCAGATTCCAAACTCTCCACCATGGCCAAGACCAAAGAGCTCTCCAAGGATGTCAGGGACAAGATTGTAGACCTACACAAGGCTGGAATGGGCTACAAGACCATCGCCAAGAAGCTTGGTGAGAAGGTGACAACAGTTGGTGCGATTATTCGCAAATGGAAGAAACACAAAAGATCTGTCAATCTCCCTCAGCCTGGGGCTCCATGCAAGATCTCACCTCGTGGAGTTGCAATGATCATGAGCCCAGAACTACACGGGAGGATCTTGTCAATGATCTCAAGGCAGCTGGGACCATAGTCACCAAGAAAACAATAGGTAACACACTACGCCGTGAAGGACTGAAATCCTGCAGCGCCCGCAAGGTCCCCCTGCTCAAGAAAGCACATATACAGGCCCGTCTGAAGTTTGCCAATGAACATCTGAATGATTCAGAGGAGAACTGGGTGAAAGTGTTGTGGTCAGATGAGACCAAAATGGAGCTCTTTGGCATCAACTCAACTCGCCGTGTTTGGAGGAGGAGGAATGCTTTCTATGACCCCAAGAACACCATCCCCACCGTCAAGCATGGAGGTGGAAACATTATGCTTTGGGGGTGTTTTTCTGCTAAGGGGACAGGACAACTTCACCGCATCAAAGGGACGATGGACGGGGCCATGTACCGTCAAATCTTGGGTGAGAACCTCCTTCCCTCAGCCAGGGCATTGAAAATGGGTCGTGGATGGGTATTCCAGCATGACAATGACCCAAAACACACGGCCAAGGCAACAAAGGAGTGGCTCAAGAAGAAGCATATTAAGGTCCTGGAGTGGCCTAGCTAGTCTCCAGACCTTAATCCCATAGAAAATCTGTGGAGGGAGCTGAAGGTTCGAGTTGCCAAACTTCAGCCTCGAAACCTTAATTACTTGGAGAAGATCTGCAAAGAGGAGTGGGACAAAATCCCTCCTGAGATGTGTGCAAACCTGGTGGCCAACTACAAGAAACATCTGACCTCTGTGATTGCCAACAAGGGTTTTGCCACCAAGTACTAAGTCATGTTTTGCAGAGGGGTCAAAGACTTATGTCCCTCATTAAAATGCAAATCAATTTATAACATTTTTGACATGCGTTTTTCTGGATTTTCTTCTTGTTATTCTGTCTCTCACTGTTCAAATAAACCTACCATTAAATGTATAGACTGATCATGTATTTGTCAGTGGGCAAACTTACAAAATCAGCAGGGGATCAAATACTTTTTTCCCTCACGGTATATATATAGTAGTGTATATATATACACTACCGGTCAAAGGTTTTAGAACACCTACTCATTCAAGGGTTTTTCTTTATTTATACTATGTTCTACATTGTAGAATAATAGTGAAGACATCAAAACTATGAAATAACACATATGGAATCATGTAGTAACCAAAACAGTGTTCAACAAATCAAAATATATTTTAGATTTTAGATTCTTCAAATAGCCACCCTTTGCCTTGACGACAGCTTTGCACACTCTTAGCATTTTCTCAACCAGCTTCACCTGGAATGCTTTTCCAACAGTCTTGAAGGAGTTCCCACATATGCTGAGCACTTGTTGGCTGCTTTTCCTTCATGCTGCGGTCCGACTCATCCCAAACCATCTCAATTTGGTTGAGGTCGGGGGATTGTGGAGGCCAGGTCATCTGATGCAACACTCCATCACTCTCCTTCTTGGTAAAATAGCCCTTACACAGCTTGGAGGTGTGTTGGGTCATTGTCCTGTTGAAAAACAAATGGTAGTCCCACTAAGCCCAAACTAGATGGGATGGCGTATCACTGCAGAATGCTGTGGTAGCCATGCTGGTTAAGTTTGCCTTGAATTCTAAATAAATCACAGACAGTGTCACCAGCAAAGCACCCCCACACCATAACACCTCCTCCTCCATGCTTTACGGTGGGAAATATACATGCGGAGATCATCCGTTCACCCACACCGCGTCTCACAAAGACACTGCGGTTGGAACCAAAAATCTCCAATTTGGAATGCCAAGAGTGTGCAAAGCTGTCATCAAGGGAAAGGGTGGCTATTTGAAGAATCTCCTAAATAAAATATATTTTTGATTTGTTTAACACTTTTTGGTTACTACATGATTCCATATGTGTTATTTCATAGTTTTGATGTCTTCACTATTATTCTACAATGTAGAAAATAGTAAAAATAAAGAAAAACCCTTGAATGAGTAGGTGTTCTAAAACTTTATATACACTGCTCAAAAAAATGAAGGGAACACTAAAATACCACATCCTAGATCTGAATCAATGAAATAATCTTATTAAATTCTTTTTTCTTTACATAGTTGAATGTGCTGACAACAAAATCACACTAAAATTATCAATGGAAATCAAATTTATCAACCCATGGAGGTCTGGGTTTGGAGTCACCCTCAAAATTAAAGTTAAAAACCACACTACAGGCTGATCCAACTTTGATGTAATGTCCTTAAAACAAGTCAAAATGAGGCTCAGTAGTGTGTGTGGCCTCCACATGCCTGTATGACCTCCCTACAATGCCTGGGCATGCTCCTGATGAGGTGGCGGATGGTCTCCTGAGGGATCTCCTCCCAGACCTGGACTAAAGCATCTGCCAACTCCTGGACAGTCTGTGGTGCAACGTGGCGTTGGTGGATGGAGCGAGACATGATGTCCCAGATGTGCTCAATTGGATTCAGGTCTGGGGAACGGGCGGGCCAGTCCATAGCATCAATGCCTTCCTCTTGCAGGAACTGCTGACACACTCCAGCCACATGAGGTCTAGCATTGTCTTGCATTAGGAGGAACCCAGGGCCAACCGCACCAGCATATGGTCTCACAAGGGGGTCTGAGGATCTCATCTCGGTACCTAATGGCAGTCAGGCTAACTCTGGCGAGCACATGGAGGGCTGTGCGGCCCCCCAAAGAAATGCCACCCCACACCATGACTGACCCACTGCCAAACCGGTCATGCTGGAGGATGTTGCAGGCAGCAGAACGTTGTCCACGGCGTCTCCAGACTCTGTCACGTCTGTCACGTGCTCAGTGTGAACCTGCTTTCATCTGTGAAGAGCACAGGGCGCCAGTGGCGAATTTGCCAATCTTGGTGTTCTCTGGCAAATGCCAAACGTCCTGCACGGTGTTGGGCTGTAAGCACAACCCCCACCTGTGGACGTCGGGCCCTTATACCACCCTCATGGAGTCTCTTTCTGCCCGTTTGTGCAGACACATGCACATTTGTGGCCTGCTGGAGGTCATTTTGCAGGGCTCTGGCAGTGCTCCTCCTTGCACAAAGGCAGAGGTAGCAGTCCTGCTGCTGGGTTGTTGCCCTCCTACGGCCTCCTCCACGTCTCCTGATGTACTGGCCTGTCTACCTCTGCCTCCATGCTCTGGACACTACGCTGACAGACACAGCAAACCTTCTTGCCACAGCTCGCATTGATGTGCCATCCTGGATGAGCTGCACTACCTGAGCCACTTGTGTGGGTTGTCGACTCCGTCTCATGCTACCACTAGAGTGAAAGCACCGCCAGCATTCAAAAGTGCTGCAGGTGGCAGGTAGCTTAGTGGGTAAGAGCGTTGTGCCAGTAACCGAAAGGTCGCTGGTTCTAATCCCCGACCCGACTAGGTGAAAAATCTGTCGATGTGCCCTTAAGCAAGGCACTTAACCCTAATTGCTCATGTAAGTTGCTCTGGATAAGAGCGTCTGCTAAATGACTAAAATGTAAATGTAAAAAAAGTGACCAAAACATCAGCCAGGAAGCATAGGAACTGAGAAGTGGTCTGTGGTCACCACCTGCAAAACCAGTCCTTTATTGGGGGTGTCTTGCTAATTGCCTATAATTTCCACCTGTTGTCTATTCCATTTGCACAACAGCATGTGAAATGTATTGTCAATCAGTGTTGCTTCCTAAGTGGACATTTTGATTTCACAGAAGTGTGATTGACTTGGAGTTACATTGTGTTGTTTAAGTGTTCCCTTAATTTTTTTGAGCAGTGTATATACACTACCGTTCAAAAGTTTGGGGTCACTTAGAAATGTCCTTGTTTTCGACTCCGGGATGCTGACCTTCTAGGCAGAGTTGCAAAGAAAAAGCCATAACTCAGACTGGCCAATAAAAAAAAAAAGATTAAGATGGGCAGTCTGAGATATGGCTTTTTCTTTGCAACTCTGCCTAGAAGGTCAGCATCCCAGAGTCGCCTCTTCACTGTTGACGTTGAGACTGGTGTTTTGCGGGTACTATTTATGTCACGACTTCCGCCGAGGCTGCCCTCCCTCCTGGTTTGGGCAGGCTTCACACACACCTGGTGCTCATTCCCCTAATTAGTATGTGTATAAGTGTTCCCTCTGTTCCCCTTGTCTTTGTGAGTGATTGTTTTGTTGTGACAGCGTGTAGCTCGGTTGAGCTACATGTCACTGTGTTATTGCCAAGGTGGATGTTTTCCCTTGTACAGTTTTGTTTGACGCTTGGGGCGTTTGATTTATGCAAACGGATTAAACTCTGGACTTCGGTATTTTACCTCCTGTGCCTGACTCCTTCTTTCACACCTCGTCACAATTTAATGAAGCTGCCAGTTGAGGACCTGTGAGGCATCTGTTTCTCAAACTAGACACTCTAATGTATTTGTCATCTTGCTCAGTTGTGCACCGGGGCCTCCCACTCCTCTTTCTATTCTGGTTAGAGCCAGTTTGCGCTGTTCTGTGAAGGGAGTAGTACACAGCGTTGTACGATATCTTCAGTTTCTTGGCAATTTCTCGCATGGAATAGCCTTAATTTCTCAGAACAAGAATAGACTGACGAGTTTCAGAAGAAAGTTATTTGTTTCTGGCCATTTTGAGCCTGTAATCGAACCCACAATTGCTGATGCTCCAGATCCTCAACTAGTCTCAAGAAGGCCAGTTTTATTGCTTATTTAATCAGCACAACAGTTTTCAGTTGTGCTAACCTAATTGCAAAAGGGTTTTCTAATGATCAATTAGCCTTTTAAAATGATAAACTTGAATTAGCAAACATAATGTGCCATTGGAACACAGGACTGATGGTTGCTGATAATGGGCCTGTGGGTGTCATTCGAAAATCCTTCATGAATATTACACACGGAAACACAGTTGCACCAATCTACAGGGAACAGGCAGTGGTTGGTAGATAAAGTGGTATCTTTTATGACACCATCCTAACTGACTAATTATTCTCCGTGTGGCACAACGGCCGTTTCCAGCTACAATAGTCATTTACAACATTAACAATGTCTACACTGTATTTCTGATCAATTTGATGTTATTTTAATGGACAAAAAAAGTGCTTTTCTTTCGAAAACAAGGACATTTCTAAGTGACCCCAAACTTTTGAATGGTAGTGTATATTAGATCATTAATAGATGATGTTTTAAATGCTCATAAAAGTGTGGTAAATGTGTACATTTTCCTGTTTCAAAAATTAATTGTTAAAAACAAGCTCTTCAGTTACTTACTACTCTTCCCCTCACCCGTTCAGTCAGAACTTCTGGGTCTACTGTTTTCTCCATCCCAATGAGTCTCTCGCGCCAGGCGGCTTATTTCAACACGTGAGACTAGATCTGCTCTTTCAGGTACAGATGGCACTAAAGCAAATTGTAATTAACTTGTAATAAATAATCATAACAGTCATGGGAGCCTGGGACCTGATAAACCGGACAACTACATCCAACAAGAGTCGAAGGACCAAGGGATACACTAGCTAAAACCTTCTCATCGCGGATCTGGTAGGACAAAAAAGCACGGCCAATTTTGTTTCCCCCCATGGTGTTAATCAGGTTCTACTGTAGGTGACAGGGCGACATGTTGTGTGGACTAAAAGAGCATAAAACTGGGTGTATCACAAAGCATGATCATATTAATTAGCCAGCTACAGTAATTGTAAGAAACAGTTTGGTCGATTTCTTTATCAAATTAACCAGTTATCTACCTTTGATAGTTGGTAGCTGGTACTGTAGCTTGCTATCTAGTTAGCTCCCATGCCAATTTCAAGTCTTTCTAAACTAATATCTGACTAACTAGGAAATATTAAGTTATGAAAGTTAACTGGCTAGCGCATCATGCTTTGTGACATTATGTTAGCTAGCTATCCCCAGATAGATAATGTTTTCACTTATTGCATCTGAATGCTTGTTGTGCTCTCCCTGGTTTCCACTAGTTACCACAGCCACAAAGTCAAAATTGGCTATATATAAAAGATTCATGAAAACAAAAATGTGCTTTTTGATCTTAATTTAAGGTTAGGGTTAGGCATAAGGTTAGCAGTGCGGTTAATGTTAGGGTTTAGTTTAGGGTTCTTCTTCTTCAATGGTATATTGGCGATAACACAATTTAATGTGCATTCCGCCACCTCATGTGCAGGATGGAAACAGGATTCCCAAAAATGGAACAAACTACCAAAAAACTACCAAACCACCAAAAAATAAATAAATAAACTAAACTAAATCAAACAACTTTTCTGTTAAAACAGATCTGATCCTACACAAGCTCAAGGGGATCCTGGGAGGACACGCCAGTACCCCTTGCAACTCTTCAGATGTAAAATCCTTATGTCCCAAAAAGTTTTCTGCCGCAGCCACAATAATGTCCAGTTTCTTAGATTTCTTTGAGACTTGTGCTGTACAGTTTATAACTGTGGCAATGAACACCACGAAATCCACCTTTTTAACACACAGGGCATCTTTGGACTTGCAGCAAACATTTACTACAGGCTGTGGTGCGTCCACTACCATATCTTCACTAGCATCACTTGTTTTCTCAAATCTTTTAATCGCCTCCGCATAGGAGGTTCGATTGACCACTCTAACTTTTGCCACCTCAATCTCCTTCACCCTTACAGGGCACTCCAGGAACTCGGGATCATGATCCCTACCACAATTGTAACATCGTTGTCCTTCTACACACCGTTCTTCAATATACTCTGTCTGTCTGCACACACTTGAAACATGGCCAAATCCTTTACAATTCTTACGCTGCAATGGTTTGGGGACGAAAGCTCTTACAGCGTATCTTACATAACCAAGCTTCACATGCGTAGATATTGGCTCTTTATCAAAAAACAACAGGACCAACAGACTTTCTTATTTTTCTCCATTCACCCAGCGGGTCAGACGCCGGGCACCAACCACACCAGGAATTCTCTTCAGGGATTCAACCTGAACATTCGTAGTCACCCCTGAGATGACTCCTTTGACGGGTGCTCTACTCCGAAGTTCAAAACACAAACTTCTGTTGTCCAGATTCTTTTGAGGCTCACTGCAATTTTCCTCTGTTCTTCAGAAATACAATTAATCTAAATAAGACCACTCCTGGTCACTCTGACAGACTCCACTTTTCCAAGCGCATACATCACCATTATCGACACCACAAACAGGTCTCCCACATATGCATCCGTACTCAACAAACGCATCCCAACAAGAAGCAATTCATTATCATTCATACACATATCCTCAACTCCAACTTTATTTAATTTTTATATTTTTGGGATCATTTGTGAGAAGGAGGCAGTGAGACTTTAAAGAAAGTATCACTGCCTCCTTCTCACAAATGATCCAAAAAATATAAAAATTAAATAAAGTTGGTTCAACACAGTGGCGGGTCATTTTGACCCTAGGACAACGGGAGGGTTAATTCGAACTCATCATCCACTTTCCCCCTCGCCCTTAGTTTAGGGTTAAGTTTAAAATCACATATTAAGAAGAGAAATTGTACAAATAGGCGGGCTTTATGACTTTGTAACTGAGGTAACTAGTGACGACTGTTCTCCCTGGTGCACTCCTTTGTTCGTGAGCTGGCTGCTCTTTCTAAATAGTATGCTAAAGTGAAATAGGTGTATTTATGCTGTTGTTCAAATGCACAAATCGCTTTATATATCTTCTCAAAGAAACTACCAGAAGTTCGAAAACATGGCATCATATTTCTGTCATGCTGCTTTGTTGACAACTCCAACCACCTTGCACCCGGGTATTCAACCAATCGCTGTCCCCTCTAAAACAACCAGGCTGATACCGCTGATGGCTTTTCCTGTCGTTACTGTCACTCAGCTGCAGGCCGCACTGCCATTGTCCACACTAGACAGGAGATACAGGCATATAATAGGCCACTCTGTGCTAGAGATAGACAGTAAACATATTTGTTTTCAGTTGAGACTACTTCTGGGTAAAAAACACTCACATGGCTCAGCCTGAGCAAACACAGTAACACGCAGCCGGAGTCAACAGCAGAGTGGCAATAAGCATTCTGAGAAACCCTGGAGACTCTAACAGTGGAACAGTCTCCAGCCAGCTCCCTGTTTTTACTGCAGCCCCCCAGGCCTGCTCCACGACCCTGCCCCCATCCACCCCCTCCCTGACCATGGGCTAAATATAGTGGTGGGCTGGGGCCCAGGCTGTCTGATGGGCTCCATTATCTGCCTGTGGAGCTCTTGTGTTCTTCCATGATGACTGGTCTGCACCTGTCTCCCGCCCGGCCTCCCTGTGCACACGGCCACTCAGGTCAGCCTAAATATAGCCCCACTCCTAATCCCAGTACCCCTTTCAAACCTCACTTGGAGCTACACTAAATTACCAAAAGTATGTGGACACCTGCTCATTGAACATCTCGTTCCAACATCATGGGCATTAATATGAAATTGGTCCCCCCTTTGCTGCTATAACAGCCTCCACTCTTCTGGGAAGGCTTTCCACTAGATTTTGGAACATTGCTGAGGGGACTTGCTTCCATTCAGCCACAAGAGCATTAGTGAGGTCGGGCACTGATGTTGGGCGATTAGGCCTGGCTCACAGTCGCCATTCCAATTCATCCCAAAGGTGTTCGATGGGGTTGAGGTCAGGGCTCTGTGCAGGCCAGTCAAGTTCTTCCACACTGATCTCGAAAAGCCATTTCTGTATGGACCTCGTTTGTGCACGGGGGCATTGTCATGCTGAAACAGGAAAGGGCCTTCCCCAAACTGTTGCCACAAAGTTGGAAGAACAGAATCATCTAGAATATCATTGTATGCTGTAGCGTTAAGATTTTCCTTCACTGGAACTAAGGTCCCTAGCCCGAACCATGAAAAACAGCCCCAGACCATTATTCCTCCTCCACCAAACTTTACAGTTGGCACTATGCATTGGGGCAGGTAGCGTTCTCCTGGCATCCACCAAACCCAGATTTGTCCGTCAGACTGACAGATGGTGAAGCGTGATTCATCACTCCAGAGAACGTGTTTCAACTGCTCCAGAGTCCAATGGTGGCGAACTTTACACCACTCCAACCGACGCTTGGCATTGCGCATGGTGAGCTTAGGCTTGTGTGCGGCTGTTCGTCCATGGAAACCCACTTCATGAAGCTCCCGATGAACAGTTCTTGTGCTGACGTTGCTTCCAGAGGCAGTTTGGAACTCGGTATTGAGTGTTGCAACCGAGGACAGATGATTTTTACGCACTTCAGCACCCGGCGGTCCCGTACTGTGACCTTGTGTGGCCTACCACTTCGCGGTTGAGCCGTTGTTGCTCCTAGACATTTCCACTTCACAATAACAGCACTTACAGTTGACCGGGGCAGCTCTAGCAGGGCAGACATTTGACAAACTGACTTGTTGGAAAGGTGGTATCCTATGACGGTGCCATGTTGAAAGTCACTGAGCTCTTCAGTAAGGCCATTCTACTGCCAATGTTTGTCTATGGAGATTGCATGGCGGTGTCCTCAATTTTATACACCTGTCAGCAACGGGTGTGGCTGAAATAACCAAATCCACTAATTTAGTATATATAGTGTAGGTATAAGTGTAATTGATAGCTTAGGGTTACACTATCCCTTACCCCATACCTTTTACAGAGACACTATGACATTATACTGGCCATAAATAACAAATGCTCCCCCCCCCCCACATGATTTAATTTTTCACAGTGGCTAAAATGTGTCTGTCTTTAGAAAATCACAGAAGCAAACATCAATATTTGTATTGGTTGGAAAACTCTTGTTATGGAAACCTCTAACTGGCTGGATGAATGAGAGTTGATGTGTCTTTGCTTTATGCAAATCCTTATTGACAGGAGGCACAAGAGATTAGCAGCCTGACAGACAGTATTATATTATGGTCTGTCTGTCTCCTCTGCTCTGTCTGGTGGTGACAAAATGTCCAATACTGCAGGCAGAGAAAACCTCTGCAGCGCTGGCTGCAGCCCGAGCCCCCACGGGAGAATGACTTGCTGAGGTAATAAAAAGGGAATGAGATGGAGTGATTAGGAAAATGTCATGGAGTCCCTGCAAGGCATCTCAGACTCACTTGTTACAAATGCCAATCAGGGTTATCTCCTACAATGGCCAATCGCTCTTACCTGCAACGCAGAGAAAACAAGCCGATTCACCATAACTGGTTCGCTCTACCAATTCTGTGCTTTTTGAGAATTGTAACTTCGTCAAGAAAACCTTTTGATTTCACCAAATGTGTATATTCTGTCACAAAGACCACATGTTCAACTTAATTTTAAAAAAATCCCATCACAAGAGGTTAAATAGAAAAATTACTATAGTAAGTAAGTGCCTATTAAGTGCCAAATAAAGTAACAGGGTTGACCATATCAGGGGTTGACCGTAACAGGGTGGACAATTTCTTCTTAAACCAGCCATAAATCCCCTCATGACAGGTGGAATGGAAGCTTGTTGTGTGTAACAGGGAGTGGCAATTGAATGCAACATTTTAATTGTTGAAAATGTTCTAGCCTGTCTATCTGTAGGTAACAGGGTTGACATGTTTTCCACCACAAAATACCAGAAAATTGTTAACATCTTCCTAGAAGTCACAGAGGGTGCGCTGAGGGACATGTCAAAATGCTGAATTTTAGCACATTAGCAAGTCTTTATTCATATTCAAAATCAGATTTATTGAATTAATTTATCTATATTAAAAGGCACTTCATTTAATATAACAGGCTTTTAAAATGCAATATTGGTGCACAATTAAAGAGACCCAAAAGGCACTCTTTTCATGGAACAACCCAACTGTTGTTAGCTTTATTCTAGTGGGAAAGATAGCATATGCCTATATAAAAATACTATTATATAAATGGAAACAGGTAATTATGATTACAGAAGTTCCATTACCAGACCTCTATGGTCGTGTTATGCTGTATCAGGCCCAAAACATCCCAATGATAAAACTGTCTCCACCACACCACTGCACTCAGAGCATATTCTCCCCGGTCTCTGTTACCGTGGAAACTGTTAGCCATGTTGGAAAAGCAATTCTATTATAGCTAGAGGAGGATAGTTTCAGTTCCCTCAGTTAGCAAACAGAACTATAAAACATGACTTTAAACAGTCAGAGGGAGGGGGGGAGAGACAAGGATGGGGAGAGGGAGAGAGAGAGAGAGAGAGAGAGAGAGAGAGAGAGAGAGAGAGAGAGAGAGAGAGAGAGAGAGAGAGAGAGAGAGAGAGAGAGAGAGAGAGAGAGAGAGAGAGAGAGAGAGAGAGAGAGAGAGAGAGAGAGAGAGAGAGAGAGAGAGAGAGAGAGAGAGAGAGAGAGAGAGAGAGAGAGAGAGAGAGAGAGAGAGAGAGAGAGAGAGCGATAGTGAGAGAAAAAGAGAGAAAGAGAGAGAGAGAGAGCGATAGAGAGAGAGAGAGAGAGAGAGAGAGAGAGAGAGAGAGAGAGAGCGTGAGAGAGAGAGAGAGAGAGAAAGAGAGAGCGAGAGAGAGAGAGAGAGAGAGAAATAGAGAGAGAGAGAGATAGAGAGAGAGATGGAGAAAGAGATATGTGAGATGTGGAAGATAAATTGAAGAGGAAGAGAAAGTCTAGCAGTGGATGTTATGAAATGCAATCATACCTGGTCAGTGTGACCATGAGAGAGAGAGATGAGGTGTGGAAACATAAAGAACAGGATGTGTTAAACAACAATGGCATAAGATAGAGACCACCATTGCATTTAAATGACTCCTACTACACGTGATTTTAGACATTACTGCAAGTCTGAGCATGGAGAGAATGGAGAGCAGAGAGAATGGAGAGCTATGAGCCCTAATTTGGGTAAGCAGATTGTCAGATGTAACTACGCCTCCCTCTATCTATTCACATTCATTCAATGCCTCATCTTCACCACCCATCTCTCTCTCGTCCCCCCTCTGATAATGGACCTATTGAGTCACTCCATTTGTCTTCTGCCTTTATACCCTTTTCTTTCTTTCTCCCTTGCTTCTTTCTTCTCATTCTACTTAACACACCCCACCCGCTCTTAACACTACCCCCATTACTCCTAAGTAGATGTGTTACTAACAGAGAGGAGAGTGCCAGGCCTCCTCCATACTGGGTCTACAAGGGTTGAGGGAAATAGGGGACGAGGGGACATGGTGGAAGGCAGACAGCCAGTGAAGGTCACAGTGGTGCCTGGGGGACAGTGGAGAAAGGCGCGTGTGGAGCGAAAGGAGATACAGATGTAGGATCTTATTGTGATCACCCTGTTGCAGAATAACTTTGTAATATCAACTTTTGTGTATTTGAGGTTTAAAAGGGCTTCTGAAGTTTGACATTTCCATTTAGAAATGTCAGACTTGATTTTCCCATACGCAAAATGTATCAACCCCTACATAAATGTCTGTTAACTATAATCCACACAATAATTCACATTTCCTGTTGCTACAGGACTATTTTCCTGCTGTGTCAAACTGGCTCAAATTAAGATCCTACATCTGTAGTGGCTAGGATCAAATACTAATCAATACCAAGCACACGCTCTCTGAGGGCTTGGGCTCAGCCATGTCCTCTTCACACTATTCCTCTGATGAGTACAATATATTAGGTTACTCTCTTTTGGCCCATAGTGGGGGAGAAAAAAGCTGTCTCAATGACATCGCCTTTGAAATAGACGTTCCTCCCAGTAATGCTGCTGTATGCATTGTTCCGGAGTTGGCAATTATGTGTTATGGGGATGAGGCCACCAAATATTCTGTTGTATAGGCGTATGCCAAGGAGAGAGAGAAAGAGAGGGAACGAAGAAAGAGAAAGAGAGAGAGAGAGAGAGAGAGAGAGAGAGAGAGAGAGAGAGAGAGGAATGAGTGGTGGTTAGAAAGAGAGAGAGTCCAGGAAAGGCTTATTCTGAGAAAAGGTGAAACTAGATTGTGGTAAATCAGCTCTCCACCACTCGAGGGCTTCCTCTCCAGAGATTTTTCACCCTCTTCTTTCCACTTCTATTCCTTAACATTGAAGATAGTGGTGTGTGTGAGAGTTTGAGTTTGTGTGTGCGTCTGTGAGAGTGTGTGCCCGCATGTGTGCATGTGCGTCAGAAAGGAAAATAGGCAGAATACTTGGTTAGTGTGTGTGTGTGTGTGTGTGTGTGTGTGTGTGTGTGTGTGTGTGTGTGTGTGTGTGTGTGTGTGTGTGTGTGTGTGTGTGTGTGATTATAGGCATCTGTGTAAGGCCCAGGCAGGCTCTGTTCTTTCATCCCCTCAGCCAGATGAGTCTCATTGATCCCTGTATCTAGCAGAGAGAAACCCTCAATCCCACAGCTTCACGACCTAGCCCTCCATCCAGCCCTGTCTATCTCTCAGAGATCTGCCTTCATTCTTACTTATAGCACAATCACTCTCTCAGCCCCAGATGTCTCTGCATATCCCCAACCCCCTGTCCCTCTGACCACCCTAACTGCCCCCATTCCAGCTCCTATCCTACTGCCCACCATTCTAGCCATGAGTCCCTCTACTGTCCCCAGGAGGTGGAGGTGTCTATATCTCTCTCCCAAAGCCAGCCCCATGCAGCCACAACCCCAGTCTGTGTCTCTCCAAGCCTGGCAGCCCCAGCCCCAGTCTCTCTTTTTGTCTCCCCAGGGAGGTGGAGGGGGAGGAGAGGCAGAGGCAGGGAGAGTAATCTGCCGCTCCACAATATAGCTCTATAATCAGGGGCTTTGCAGGGGTTTCGCCTCAAAGTTCCCAGCACATACAAGAGAGCGATACTACCTGGAGAAAAGACAACGCCATCCGCCCATCCCCTTTCTTTCACAGTCTGAGCAGAGCAGAATGTGCTAACCTGTTCATAGGCCTGGGAGTGTTAGAGGAATACAAATGTGCAAGTAGCCTACGTTACAGGGCTCCATCAGTCCCTCCCTTCACTTGAACTTCCATTATGCAGTCCTAGTCAGTCGCATCTCCACTCTCAGACTCCCCAGCACAGTGTCCACATTGGGAGAATACATCCTATATTTGATCTTCATCTTGCTCTGTGACCTTCACGTCACTCCATAAAGGGTTTACCCCGGAGCTTGTCTATTGGTGGAGATTGAGACATTGCTGTAAGTCATCTGTAGTCTAAACTATTTTCTAAATTACAATGTAACTTCAACTGTTTTAGGCTGATATACCAGAGTCTGGCTAAGTGGTAAACAGGCCATTTAAATGCTTACTTTCACTTGATTAGTACAGTAAATGTACAGTCGTGGTCAAAAGTTTAGAGAATGTATTGGTCTTCACAAAGTTTGCTGCTTCAGTGTTTTTAGATATTTTTGTCAGATGTTACTATGGTATACTGAAGTATAATTACAAGCATTCCATAAGTGTCAAAGGCTTCTATTGACAATTACATTAAGTTTATGCAAAGAGTCAATATTTGCAGTGTTGACCCTTCTTTTTCAAGACCTATGCAATCCGCCCTGGCATGCTGTCAATTAACTTCTGGGCCACATCCTGACTGATGGCAGCCCATTCTTGCATAATCAATGCTTGGAGTTTGTCAGAATTTGTGTGTTTTTGTTTGTCCACCCGCCTCTTGAGGATCGACCACAAGTTCTCAATGGGATTAAGGTCTGGGGAGTTTCCTGGCCATTCCCCGAGCCACTTAGTTATCACTTTTGCCTTATGGCAAGGTGCTCCATCATGCTGGAAAAGGCATTGGTCGACACCAAACTGTTCTTGGATGGTTGGGAGAAGTTGCTCTCGGAGGATGTGTTGGTACCATTCTTTATTCATGGCTGTGTTCTTAGGCAAAATTGTGAGTGAGCCCACTCCCTTGGCTGAGAAGCAACCCCACACATGAATGGTCTCAGGATGCTTTACTGTTGGCATGACACAGGACTGATGGTAGCGCTCACCTTGTCTTCTCCGGACAAGGTGTTTTCCGGATGCCCCAAACAATCGGAAAGGGGATTCATCAGAGAAAATGGCTTTACCCCAGTCCTCAGCAGTCCAATCCCTGTACTTTTTGCAGAATATCAGTCTGTCCCTGATGTTTTTCCTGGAGAGAAGTGGCTTCTTTGCTGCCCTTCTTGACACCAGGCCATCCTCCAAAAGTCTTCGCCTCACTGTGCGTGCAGATGCACTCACACCTGCCTGCTGCCATTCCTGAGCAAGCTCTGCACTGGTGGTGTCCCGATCCCGTAGCTGAATCAACTTTAGGAGATGGTCCTGGCGCTTGCTGGACTTTCTTGGGTCCTGATGCCTTCTTCACAACAATTGAACCTCTCTCCTTGAAGTTGTTGATGA
The DNA here is from genome assembly GCF_020615455.1 of Coregonus clupeaformis. Taxonomy (NCBI): domain Eukaryota; kingdom Metazoa; phylum Chordata; class Actinopteri; order Salmoniformes; family Salmonidae; genus Coregonus; species Coregonus clupeaformis. Next base: position 44,530,587 of record NC_059211.1, on the reverse strand, counting down.
TCCGATAAATGGTTGATTTAGGTGCAATCTTACTAGCAGCAATATCCTTGCCTGTGAAGCCCTTTTTGTGCAAAGCAATGATGACAGCACGTGTTTCCTTGCAGGTAACCATGGTTAACAGAGGAAGAACAATGATTTCAAGCACCACCCTCCTTTTAAATCTTCCAGTCTGTTATTCTAACTCAATCAGCATGACAGAGTGATCTCCAGCCTTGTCCTTGTCAACACTCTCACCTGTGTTAACGAGAGAATCACTGACATGATGGCAGCTGGTCCTTTTGTGGCAGGGCTGAAATGCAGTGGAAATGTTTTTTTGGGATTAAGTTCATTTTCATGGCAAAGAGGGACTTTGCAATTAATTGCAATTCATCTGATCACTCTTCATTACATTCTGGAGTATATGCAAATTGCCATCATCAAAACTGAGGCAGCAGACTTCGTGAAAATTAGTATATGTGTCATTCTCAAAACTTTTGACCACGACTGTATTATCTAGTAACACGACTCCAGGGGTTGGCTGGATTTAAGGGAAATAAATGGCAATTGAATCAATAGTGTAAATAAGAGTTCATTAAATAATGCTGCAACCATTTAAATGACCATCATAATGGTCATTAAAGCGTGTAACTTAACAATGGCTCAGGAGGTACCACAATGCAATGTAATTCTTTGGCTCAAATATAAAATCAAATACAGTCTGGTCTAATTACATGCAGAATAGTTGGTGTGTTTTTCTAAAATCTAATATAACAATTCCACAGTAAAACTGTTTCATACTCAGTCAGTCTAAAAGTAGTTTGGGATTTGGCCTTCTATAATAATCCAGTGAGTTTGTGCACAACTTATTTGAAATGCCAATTAAATTAAATTACAAACATGCCAAATGGCTATTTGCTCCATGTGTTACAATGGACTTTGTGGTGGCTTAACTTAAAATTTTCACAGTAAAAATGCTTTATACTCAGTGTTTGTGTAGTCTCACTGGCGGCCGTCGAAAGAGACTAGTGTATCAGTAGCATGGGATTTGGTCTTCAACAATCCAGTGATTTTGTGAGCAAACTAATTACTTCAATAGCAAATATGTGCCAATATGCACCTTTGGGTTATGATTACATTTTTTATGTCATAATTAAAATATATGCAATACTAGCATCCATTACAAATGTATAACCATACTTTAACAGCGATGTTCAGAAATGATTTTTAACAGAAACCAGAAAGTGATCTTACAGTTTGAGCCATTCAATATCATCTGAATCCATCTCAGATTTTTTTCACATTTGTCCCTGAGTGACAAAGACCAACCATGGAAGACAAACGCCCCATTTAGTGTCCATGATTCCACCGGCCACCCCTAGCCCCAGCCCCAACCCCAGCCCCAGCCCCAGACCCAGACCTGGGCGGTTGTTCTTACTGTGTAGTGCACCTGCATTATTTCAGCAGCGTAAACATGACATGAGTTGGGGAGCGTGGCAACTCCTGTTTTCTCCATTTACTGTCACAGGGTGACAGTGAGAGATGGAGGAGGAGGAGGAGAGAGAGTGTGAGGCGAGATGGAGGGAGAGAGGCACGGAAAACACATTAACCCACTGCAGCCTCCCAAAAGCAGTATGCCTGCCTGACTGCCTTCTTGTGCTGGGCTGGATCTGTAAATGGGACGCAGTGAGTTTCTCAGTGGGAGAACATGTTATGGGTTCAGATAGAGCGGGCGGTTGGGACCGTGGAGGAGGATTGGGGGCTGTGACCGTGGAGGAGAGGAGGATTGGGGGCTGTGACCGTGGAGGAGAGGAGGATTGGGGGCTGTGACCGTGGAGGAGAGGAGGATTGGGGGCTGTGACTGTGGAGGAGAGGAGGATTGGGGGCTGTGACCGTGGAGGAGAGGAGGATTGGGGGCTGTGACCGTGGAGGAGAGGAGGATTGGGGGCTGTGACCGTGGAGGAGAGGAGGATTGGAAGCTGGGACCGTGGAGGAGAGGAGGATTGGAAGCTGGGACCGTAGTGGAGGAGGATTGGGATCCATCATGGTGGAGATCAAAGGCCTGTCTGCTCTCTCTGCCTCAGGCACTGACAGCATTAACATCAGGTAGAAAACCTCTCACTTCTCACTTTTTCCTCTCTTTACCTCTCTCTTTGCCTCTCTCTCTCTTTATCTCTCTCACTCTCTCACTCTCTCTACCTCTCTCTACACTTTATTTCTCTCTCTCTCACACACACACACACACAGCTGAGACGCAGTAGGGGTGGTTTAAATAATTAATAAAACAGAAGCCCCCACAGGCAGTGGGGATCAGCAGGCTGACCTTGATCCTGACAGCCCTCTCACTGGACACCTGTGCCTCTGTGCCAATCACACTCAGCTCTCTGTGAAGCAGCTCAAAGAGTTCCTGCCCAGAGCACACTGGGAGACACAGATAAAACCCCACTCTACATTGACTTTGGGGTTGAATGTGAAAAATTCATTAATATTTATTTTTAATTCACTTGTATTTATTTGGGGTAGTCCAATTGAGACCAGGGTCTCATTCCCAATGGTGCCCTGAGTACAAACATTTTCTCACAACAGGAAGAACAATTTACATTACAATTAAAACAAGAAGAATAAAATAACCACAAGGAACAACCTCTACACCACAATGTCAACAAATAAACCACTACAATCAATCAAAGCAACTGCAATCCTCAATGAATTCATTCAACACCAGAGTTCTAAACTGCCCTAGTGGCACCATGGAATCAAGATGCAAGGATTTTTGAAAGTTATTCCAACAATGGAAGGAGGATTTACCTAAATTAGTTGAGACCGGAGGGACCTCAAGAGTTAACCAATCCTGTGAGTGGGTTTGGTAGCTCATTCTTTTATACGTTAGCAACAAAGTTAGGTAAGTTGGAAGCTTGTGTAGTAGGGCTTTGTAAACAAAAAGGGAGCAATTAATTGATCTACGGGACTTTAATGAGGACCAGCCAACCTATTGTTACAGGATGCAGTGGTGAGTATTAAAACTGTCACCAGTGATAAAACGAATGGTGCTATGGTAGACGGCATCCAAAGGTTTAAGAGTCGTGGCTGCTACAATCTAGTAAATGTGTCATCATAATCAAGAACTGGCATGAAAGCTGACTGTACAATCTGCTTCCTGCTATTCAGGGAGAGGCAAGGTATATTTCTAAAAAAGAAGCCCACTTTAAATCTTAGTCTTTTAACTATCTCATCCGTATTTTTAAACATGAAGTCTTTGTCAATTCAAATGCCCAGATATTTGTAGGCAGGAGCCCGATCAATGGGAGAACCATCCAATGAATAAATGTGTAGTCCATCTGGAACATTCTTGCGCGAACTAGTGAACAACATGTATTTAGTCTTCCCCAAATTAAGTACAAGTTTTAAACCAACCAGGGCATTGTGTAAGGTCAGATTGCAGCTCTAACATGGCCTGGTCAATAGTTGGGGCAGTGGCATACATACCAGTGTCGTCTGCATACAGATGAATATTCCAAGTTTTAACAGATAGACCAATATTATTTATATAAACAGTAAAGAGAACAGGTCCCAGTACTGACTCAGACCTATTTCAGTCAATAAGAATATGATGGTCAACAGTGTCAAAGGCCTTGGAAAGGTCTATAAATAAGGCAGAACAATGATTTTTATGATCCAAGCAATTTAACACATCATCTAAAACAAGTGTAGCAGCTGAAACTGTGCTATGTCCAGGTCTAAAACCGAATTGGTGCACATTAAGAATAGAGTGAGAAGAAAAAAAAGTTATTAGCTGAAAGTTAGTCAGGGATTCAAAAACTTTGGAAAGGCAAGATCATTTGGAAATTGGATGGTAGTTATCTAAGTCAGAAGGAGCTCCTCCTTTATGTAGGAGGAGGACATGTGCCGCTTTCCAGATCTTAGGGATAACACCAGAAACAATTGTCAAGTAAAAAATATACTGTAGGTCAGTGGTTCTGCAACAAGTGGGGCAGAGAGCTGCAGTAAGAAGGGTTCAAGTGAATCAGCCCCTATGTTTTTTTTAACATCAACCCTTAGCAAAGCACTTAGTACATTATAGACATCAAAGGGTTGAAATGAAAATAAAGTATGTCAGTCTGTTAGTGCATCATTCTCTACAATCTGTTCTGAGGTGACTAAAGGACTCCCTCTAGTGCAGTGGTCACCAACCCGTCGATCGCAATCGACTGGTCGATCTCTAAGGCATTCCCGGTCGATCATCAAACATTTCTGTAAAAAACCCAACGATAAAAGACTTACGTTCCAATTTTTTTATTTGTTTCGTGCTGTTGGCGGTAGGTGCACTTCATTCAGCAGCCCTAGTGCCATGTAGGTAAAGTCTTCCCATTTTGAACCATTTCATGTGTATGAAGGTAGAACACTGCCTACTCGGCAGGCCCAGAGAGCAAATCAAGTGCACCTACAGGCCTATGCTGACCAATCCGATAGCTCAGATCACTGTTTCTGCACAGTTTCCTCGAGCCATAGACTGTCAAAAGAAGCCTTGAGGGCACAGCAAAGTTGATACTGTGAGATTTCAAAACTAGAGAGAGACTCAACGAATACAGCAAAGCGCTGCTGTTTTTCTGAGTAAGTTCATGTTTAAGTTGTTATTCAGCACTGTCAACACGTTGTTCAACACTTTTATAAGCCATAAAATGCGCTACAATGAATATAGCAAAGTGTTTCGATAAGCTTGCGTTGTTATTATTAGCGGCTTGTCTCTTTTTTTATATTGAGATTAACAACATGAAATGGTGCATGAGGCAGAAATAATGCAGTGCTACTTGAGTTTCACCATCAGCTGGAAGACTGTGTCCCATTTTCTCAGCGGAGGGAGGGAGATCGGAGGGACGGTGAGTCGGGTGAGAGGCAGCCTCACCGCTGCTCTAATCATCAGAGCAGCAGCCTCACCCTCAAACTGACCATCAGATGCAGGCCATTAGTCCAGTGAAATAATTTTAAAAAGCAAATTATTAAGCTCACTCTTCTGTGCCTTAAAAGTAATACAACAAATGATCTATTACTAGTGTGATCAAATACCTACAATTTTTAAATATGTAGTGATAATGTATTGGGCATATATCCTACTACAAACCTCATTGCTACAGATCTGTTTTTAATGTTGCATAGGTTTAAATTTTTTAAGACGTTAAAAAAAGACATCTGAGCAGTAGATCTCGGCTTGCATTTTTACTCAGAAAGTAATCTTGGCTCAGGAAAGGTTGGTGACCACTGCTCTAGTGGGATGAGATTAATTTTCAGAGATTATCCTTTTGAACAGGTGGCCAGCTGAAGCTAATTGGTTATTAAAAGCATCAGACATTTCCAGCCAGAGGCTGTGGGGGTGAAGTTTTGTTTCAAAGATTTGACCACTTTCCAGAAGTTGGCTGGATTTCCACCACTCTCTGATACACAATTCAAGAAATAGGTTAACTTTGCTTTTTTAACCAGGGATAGGCATCTATTTCTCAAATGTCTGAAGGACTGCCAATCAGACATAGAATCAGTCCGTCTAGCCTTAGCCCAAGCTAAATTTAGTTCCTGTAATTTCTTAGACAATTCATGCGTAAACCAAGGATTACATCTGTCTTTTACCCTTAGTTTTTTGTACGCCGCATGTTTATCTGCAAGAGAGTTAAACAGGGAAATAAAACAATTAAGGGCCTGATCTCATTGGCAAATATCCCATTGACTGTAAACTTATAAGCGGCATTTGTTAGAATAATATCTAATAGAGTAGATTGTTTTTTTATATCAAAACATTTTTCAGAGTATTGCAACATTCAACTGGAGATGGAAACTTGCACTAGTTGTGAGAGTGTGATTTGAAGGAGTCAGGCGCATGAGGGTAAATCACAGAATACAGAGTTTATTCCGTTGTACACGGTTACGCTGGATAGCGTCAACAGTCCAGTGCGCAAAACAGGCGCACTGGAACAAATACAGGAACATAGGGAAAATATACCCCGGCAATACAAAGTACAGGTAGCTCCACCGAGCTACACTCATCTCACATGCAACAATCACCCACAAGGACAAGGGGGCAGAGGGAACACTTAAAACACATACTAATGAGGGGAATATGAACCAGGTGTGTGTAATTGACAAGACAAGACAAATGGAATGATGAGATATGGAGCGGCAGTGGCTAGAAGGCCGGTGACGACGAACGCCGAAGCCTGCCCGAACAAGGAGGGGAGGCAGCTGCGGAGGAAGTCGTGACACTAGTGCTGCCAACTTTTGTAATACTTTGCACTAGCTTTACAAAGTATGTCTTTGGTGAAATCTGTTCTGTTTTATTTGTTTTATGTTAATGTGGCTAGAGTTGCTGTTGACCTGAAACATTTTAAAATTCAACAAATCCAAAACATCTGTTATGCCAGAATACCTCTGGCCCACAGACAGTAGCCAAATGCATTTAGATTTTTAAACAGGGATGGGGGCCAAACGTGGACTGTGATGGAGAGGAGACAGCACACACAGCTGCATGGAAATTAATCAGGACAGGTCTTTATCTTATCAAGGACCAGGCATTATTGGGTAATATACCCTTTTCTTCCTTCTAACCAAAAGGTCTTGGAGAGGACAAAGGAGAAACCACGTTTTTTGTTAAATATCCTAATGCTCCATTCAATTGCCAGGCAATTTAAATGCTAATTTGCAGGTTAGCCTACGTCTACAATAAGCTTCCTGTTGGACTCCTGGGTTATCAAGTGACAAATTGAGGGGATTCTCCCTATGCTTGGTCAATCTGGGCTGTTTGTCCAATTAGACTGAGTGTCTATGGGTTTGGCAGTGTGATGATGGAGAACACCTCTCTCACCTCTCCTCCCCCTATACACCATACATCTCCTCCTCTCAGCCGTGACATAAGGGAAATGGGGAATCTGCAGAGTAAACAGAACCTCTGACCCTGTTTATCCACAACTCCAGAACAGGATGACAGTTCAGCATCCCCCCTTCAACCGGCATATCAGAAGACAGCATTCCATTAGAACTTTCGGTCTGGAGCCAGAGGAGGTCACGGTATGCTTGAGTGGTGTGAGATAGAGGTCTCCTCTGCCTTAAAGCATGATACACATGGAAATAAAATGTTTCTGATGTCTGGAGGAGCTGAAAACAATCTGGTGGGATCAAGTCCCGTGATATGAGCTGGAGCCGCAGCAGGGGGAGGAACGAGGAACGTTGAGTTGTGTTCCTGCTGCTGGAACAGGAAACAAACGTCTTCTTAGTCATGAGATTTCAGTCATGACCCCATGAAAACACAGCTTTAGATAGCCGATACGGGCTGTACACAGTACTCGTACAGGAACACTAGCAGCAGGAAAAGGTGGTACACCATCCTGTACACAAGTCATTTCATTCACGCTCCATTGTGCCAAGGCACTTTCAGGTCGACTCTGTTTCCTTAATCAGAGCTGTTGAGCGCCAGGGCGCGATACTCAGGAATGAAACCACGAGCAGAGAGAACAAGAGGGGATCTCAAGTTAACAGGATGAATGGGAGCCAACCATAACAGCTGTTTATGGAAAATGTTCCTGAACGCTGTGTACTTCCCTGGCCTGGGCTTGCGGCACTCTGGCGTATCTACCCACACCTTGGACCCTGGCAGCCACAGACCCCATCCATACCACCGCCACCCATAGTTACCATGCTGCCTGCTCCCAGCATAAAACATGTGTAGCTGCACTGCACCCCCAGGGAAGTGATTGGGGACATTGCCCTGTGTAGGGTGCCGTCTTTCGGATGGGACGTTAAACAGGTGTCCTGACTCTCTGTGGTCACTAAATATCCCATGGCACTTATTGTAAGAGTAGGGGTGTTAACCCTGGTGTCCTGGCTAAATTCCCAATCCGCCCCTCATACCATCATTGCCACCTAATCATCCCCAGTTTCCAATTGGCGCATTCATCCCCTCTCCTCCCCCCTGTAACTATTCTGCAGGTCGTTGCTGTAAATGAGAATGTGTTCTCAGTCAACTTACCAAGTAAAATAAGGGTAAAATAAATAAAAACTCTGTTATTTGTATTTATATTCTTCCACCATAGCAAGAGAACAGGAGGGAGAGTGGAGGCAAGAATGAGCAGAGAGAAAGGAAACATACTCAGCAAACAGGGATAGAGGGATGGAGGGATGGAGGGATGGAGGGATAGAGGAATGGAGGGATAGAGGGATGAGGGATAGAGGGATGGAGGGATAGAGGGATAGAGGGATGGAGGGATAGAGGGATAGAGGGATGGAGTGATGGAGGGATGGAGGGATGGAGGGATAGAGGGATGGAGGGACAGAGGGATAGAGGGATGGAGGGATGGAGGGATAGAGGGATAGAGGGATGGAGGGATGGAGGGATAGAGGGATAGAGGGATAGAGGGATGTAGGGATAGAGGGATGAGGGATAGAGGGATAGAGGGATGGAGGGATGGAGGGATGGAGGGATGGAGGGATGGAGGGATGGAGGGATAGAGGGATAGAGGGATAGAGGGATGTAGGGATAGAGGGATGGAGGGATAGAGGGATGGAGGGATGGAGGGATAGAGGGATAGAGGGATGGAGGGATAGAGGGATGGAGGGATAGAGGGACATAGGGAAAATATACCCCGGCAATACAAAGTACAGGTAGCTCCACCGAGCTACACTCATCTCACATGCAACAATCACCCACAAGGACAAGGGGGCAGAGGGAACACTTAAAACACATACTAATGAGGGGAATATGAACCAGGTGTGTGTAATTGACAAGACAAGACAAATGGAATGATGAGATATGGAGCGGCAGTGGCTAGAAGGCCGGTGACGACAAACGCCGAAGCCTGCCCGAACAAGGAGGGGAGGCAGCTGCGGAGGAAGTCGTGACACTAGTGCTGCCAACTTTTGTAATACTTTGCACTAGTTTTACAAAGTATGTCTTTGGTGAAATCTGTTCTGTTTTATTTATTTTATGTTAATGTAGCTAGAGTTGCTGTTGACAGAGGGATGTAGGGATAGAGGGATAGAGGGATAGAGGGATAGAGGGATGGAGGGATGGAGGGATGGAGGGATGGAGGGATGGAGGGATGGAGGGATGGAGGGATGGAGGGATGGAGGGATGGAGGGATGGGGAGGGATGGGGAGGGATGGGGAGGGATGGAGGGATAGAGGGATAGAGGGATAGAGGGATGGAGGGATGGAGGGATGGAGGGATGGAGGGATGGAGGGATGGAGGGATGGAGGGATGGAGGGATGGAGGGATGGAGGGATGGAGGGATGGAGGGATAGAGGGATAGAGGGATAGAGGGATGGAGGGATGGAGGGATGGAGGGATGGAGGGATAGAGGGATAGAGGGATAGAGGGATAGAGGGATAGAGGGATAGAGGGATGGAGGGATAGAGGGATAGAGGGATGGAGGGATAGAGGGATGGAGGGATGGAGGGATAGAGGGATGTAGGGATAGAGGGATGGAGGGAAAGAGGGATAGAGGGATGGAGGGATAGAGGGATAGAGGGATGGAGGGAAAGAGGGATAGAGGGATGGAGGTATAGAGGGATAGAGGGATGGAGGGATGGAGGGATAGAGGGATGGAGGGATAGAGGGGTAGAGGGATGGAGGGATAGAGGGATAGAGGGATAGAGGGATAGAGGGATGTAGGGATAGAGGGATAGAGGGATGGAGGGATAGAGGGATAGAGGGATGGAGGGATAGAGGGATGGAGGGATAGAGGGATGGAGGGATGGAGGGATAGAGGGATAGAGGGATGGAGGGATAGAGGGATAGAGGGATGTAGGGATGGAGGGAAAGAGGGATAGAGGGATGGAGGGATGGAGGGATAGAGGGATGGAGGGATAGAGGGATAGAGGGGTGGAGGGATAGAGGGATAGAGGGATGGAGGGATAGAGGGATGGAGGGATATAGGGATAGAGGGATGAGGGATAGAGGGATGGAGGGATGGAGGGATGTAGGGATAGAGGGATAGAGGGATGGAGGGATAGAGGGATAGAGGGATGGAGGGATGGAGGGATAGAGGGATAGAGGGATGGAGGGATGGAGGGATAGAGGGATAGAGGGATGTAGTGATAGAGGGATGGAGGGATAGAGGGATGGAGGGATAGAGGGATAGAGGGATGTAGGGATAGAGGGATGGAGGGAAAAAGGGATAGAGGGATGGAGGTATAGAGGGATAGAGGGATGGAGGGATGGAGGGATAGAGGGATAGAGGGATGTAGGGATAGAGGGATGTAGGGATAGAGGGATAGAGGGATGGAGGGATAGAGGGATAGAGGGATAGAGGGATGGAGGGATGGAGGGATAGAGGGAGACGCCTCTCCGCGCAGAAATCTTGGGGCTTTATTCTGTCTCTCACATTGCTCAGTCCTTCCACAGCACAACATGTTCATTTGATTCAGCACAGTCCACATAATTGTCAGGGAACAAATGTACTTTTCTGCAGGGAGGCAGCGCAACATGCTGTCTGGTAAGTGAAGAGATTTGGGCCAGAGGAGCCGTCTGATAGGCTCATTAGGACTGCTGAGGGCCATATTTGCCTACAAGAATAACATTGCAATCCTTGATAGCTTTCTTATCATGTGTTTTCTCCATCAACCTTATTTACTGTCTCTCTGTATTTTCACAAATGCAATGAACTGATGCACATCTTGGCACACTGACCACACAATCTATGACTGGAGCGAGGACATCAGTAATAGCCCGATAGCCGGATCTGACCGTGCTTTAGTTAACTCCTCTTTCATTCTTGGCACTATGGCCTATTTATTGCCTTACCTCCATAACTTACTACATTTGCACACACTGTATATAGATTTTCTATTGTGTTATTGACGGTATGTTTTGTTTATCCCATGTGTAACTCTGTGTTGTTGTTGTTTTTATCGCACTGCTCATCTTGGACATGTCGCAGTTGTAAATGAGAACTTGTTCTCAACTGGCCTACCTGGTTAAATAAAGGTGAAATAAAAAATAAAATAAAAAGATTCCATGAGACGACAGTTGGCTAAAGCACTACCAGATCTGGTGGCTGGCTACCAGGCCACATCAGTATAGTAATGAAGACACAATCCAGCCATAAGCCCTGGCTTCCTCCCTGAGCACTGTTGCTGATCTGTGATGTCTCTTGCATAAGGAAACTCTTCATAAAGGACTATGTTAAAAACTGCAAACACTCACACCCTTTCAACCACTATGTTGGTGTGAGTGTTTAAATTTCCACTGCAATTAGCTGGAGCTGGTGTGGGGACAGGGGGATGGGGGGGCATGTGAGCGGTCTGTGAGGAGAAGGCAGATGCTCCTCTGCGTTTACAGTGTTTACAGGGGGACAGAAGTTAAATGAAAAAGCTCAGAGAGGCCGCAGCTCTGCAGTCTGCAGTACGTTTCTCCTCCAGTGATGAATGTGGCATTGGTTAATGCTGTGAGAGAAAAGGCTATAAACTAATTCACCCCGGCTCTCCGCAGTAAGCAGATATGTGTCTGGGAAGGAAGACACAATGTGTTTTTAAAGAGCTGGACTGCGAGCCCAGTGACAGAGGAGGGCTGTAAAGACCTGAGTAGAATTTAAGCTCAGTAGATCTCATTATCAAACCACACAATGTACAGTACCTTTCCTTTGAGGGGTGGTTTGGTTGGCTGGTCCACTTGGCAGTGCAAGAACAGTACTCCTCAAGCAGTATTGAAATCAGGCCATTCAAGTGCCATGACATTGAAGTCCTGCTTTGTGTTATTTTTCACTCAATGTATGCCTACAGTGAGAGCCATTAAGGGCACAGTATGTGCAGTATGTGCATACACAAAAGAAATGTATGCACGCATGACTGTAAATCGCTTTGGATAAAAGCGTCTGCTAAATGGCATATTATATTATTATGTTATTATGTGCAGGGCCAACTAGACGCCTCCCATTAAAAAACTAAAGGTGGGAATGGAGATGAACGAAAGCTATTACTAACACACACACACACACACACACACACACACACTCTGATTAGGTTTCTGTGTGTAAAGCATCTCAGCTAATGTGTTCTGCTCACTGTCAGGGCTCATTGAAGTGGCTGGCCCTGCTCAGTGCATTAGGAAGTGCATGAGTAGGAACAATGCAGCCCTGCTGTGACATAGTGGGCAGAGGACCAGGGTAAATACTGTAACCCACTGTCTGTCCAGCATCCCACACAATCACAGGAACTCTCACAGTGAATGCCTGGCCAAAGTGCTCAGGTACAAAATGTTGGAACAGCCCTCTGATGTCCATCAGTACTTCTAATAATGTTGCAGGTCAGCACTAAAAATAAACTACAGGTTTACGATATGGTGATGTATTAATCATGAATACTAATATGCACGGTCCTGAGCTCTGGATTAATTGCTTTGAAGATTTCCTGTATGATAATGACACATTTAATCACCTATCATCAAAGTACAGGAAGTGCGGACATATGCAGGATGGGATATCCATATCATTTCCCTCATCATCTCATTAGCTAATCCCTGTATCATTATCTTCAGCTCCACTCAGAGCACAGGCAGGTGGCAGCCAGCTATTATGTTCCATCATTGTAGCTCTATGAACAACAATATTTATTTTTTTATAAGGGCAATTTGCAGGCAGACTCTATTAAAGGAAATGTTTAGATAGGCAGAGGCAGAGCACAATCACGCATTCAGGCACTAAGCATTTCAGCATGAAGGCAATGGGCCAGCCAGAGCAGAGGCTGAGGAAAGAGAGTACAAGGTAGCAGAAATGGGCTGAACAGAGCAGCTCGGGTGAGGGAGCCAAGTGGGCAAGGAGGGCATAGGGTCATCCTCTCTCTGTTCACTTGGATAGTTGTCAGCCAGCGTCATCATCAGGAAGTTTCTCAACCGCTCAAAGTGGACTCACCGCGCACTTTGTCTCCCAGACACCCCAGTCTGCACTGAGGGAGAGTGCCAGACAGCCATGGGAGAGGAGTGAGGGAGTTGACATCAAACAACACCCCCTATCTCCTCTTCCCAAATTATCCCCCCCCCACCATCACCCTCACAAAAGTGGATTCACAGCAAATGAGGCACAGTAAAGCAGGCGGGGGTTCTTTTGGGACGGCGAGAACGTTAATCATTTCCACCAGCACTTTACATGAGCCCAGCATGCTCTGTCTGTTCAGTCCCCCGTGACTCTTATTTACCTTCAGTCATCAACATCTTCCTGCCGCGCTGCACACACACACAACACATGGAAGGGCACACACACACAGCCAGCCTAAATCCACAGTCAGTCGTCCTTGAATTCACGGTATGCACAAATGCCCACAAATGATAGAAAATGTGCTATATCAGATGATAAGAGGACATGTATCACGGACAGAGGTTACATAAATTGAGTAATTTATCGGCTGATGCATCATACTTCAGAAACAAAGGAAGAAGTGATACTGAAATCAGCATCACCTCCTCACACTAGATAAGATACTACTTTTAATATCCTTTATTGCTGATGGAAGAGCAAACAGCCTGAAACTAACTTGGAGTCCCTCTCTCCGGTGGAGGAGAGGAGGAGGCGTGAGAGTTTCCCCCTATTCCTGTTTATCACCCTGGTGAATCAGTGTAATTTTTTGGTTAATTAACTAAATGGTGTCTCCAGGGCTTGTCTGTGCTCCACTTGGTGCCAAACTGTATCAAGCCACCCAAGCGTCTCGGAACTTTGGAGACCGCCGCTGGTCTCAAAATGACTTTATAAAAGCAACAGGGAGAGGGGAAGTATTCACACACAAGCATGAACAAAAACAAACACAGATGCATGTACAAGTGCACACACACACTCCAGTAAAGAAAACTCTCTCTCTCTCTCATACTTTTTTTTGTCTGCTTTCCCTACTTCCTGGAACACTCGTTCACGTTGTGCTGATGGTGTTTGCTCCTCAGGGTAACGGTTCATCTGAACTCAGGCCAACATTGTCTCTTCCTCCTCCTACTCTGCACTCCAAACTCCTCCATTTCCCCTCCTCCTCCTTGGTCTTGTAAAACAGCCTTCTTCGGTGCTCCAACCAACTTCCACTGGCCCACTTCAAACCCTCACTCTAGGGTCGTTTATTTCTTTACTTTCCTGGCGTGCAGTACAACTCTGGAGATGTCCCAGGCTCCCCCTGCCTGTCCTGGCCGACCCAGTAGAGGCCCACAGGCAGAACATTACAGAGGAACTGGATCTCTGGCGTGGCCACAGGCCAAACCCCCGGGCCCAGGTCCGCCTCAGACCGCTGGACTGGAAACACACACGCACACTCTTACATAGACTCCACTCTAAGAGCCACTCAGCACAGCGCCGTCCCCAGGTCCCCGCGGAAAAACTTTGAGACGCTCGCTCGGCCACTCTCCTTCCGAGTGAACGCACACTGTACCAGGGCGAAGGCCTTTACCCCTCTCATTCACAGATATTGACCTGGGTACTCCTCTTGGATATTGATGCTCAGCGCAGCTTGGCTGAGTTTGTTGATGCAATCTATATAATTGGCAGTGATAGTAGGCCTGGTTTGGGGAGGGGGTCCTCTGGTTGTCAGGACTAATCTGGCCAGGCTATCTGTCTATCTAAGTCTTGCCATGGGCACTGAGCCTTCCAGAGGAGTGGTTCTATTATAGCCCAGTAAAAGAGCCTGGCTGTATGTCACACGCTGACACCCAACATTACATTAGGAGGGGTGGTGGTGGGGTGGTGGGAGGGGGTTCCTGGACTGGTTGAAAGGATGCATTTGGATTTCTATATTAAGCAGCTCTGCTAATGGATGGGGGATCGGGTTGTGCTCTATATTAAGGGGCTCTTATTAAATATACACTGAAACATGTGACACAATAGACAGTCCCAGACCAATTTCCCAAGCTATTCTGAGGGGAACAAACGAAAGCACTTCCTGAAATAACAGGCTATTTACGCTGTGTTCCGGTTGTAATGAAATACATAACCGCTGTAGCTCGACGATGTGATTGCTCTCAGGTTTTTCTGTTTTCGTTTCTGTTTTCCTCCTCTCTCTCCTCGCTCTCTGAAGTCTGCATTTTAAACAAACATGCTTCTCACTGGAATAATTATCATAAAATTGCTTAGGCCTACATAAAGTGTTATGTTTATGACGTTCCCTCTTTTCTTCAGTGACATCACTTACCAGAATGAATTAAGTAGTGAAAAGACCAGGAAAATATTTTCCTTGTTAGTTTTTCTGGGTTAAACACCTCTGTTGACAGCCTAGGGTTGCACCATCCTTCTCCCTAAGGCACAAAACCCACAAAAACAATGAATGCAACCAGCACAACACTCAAATTAATTCTTAAATATACTGTCACTCAACTTCAAGAGCTACAATCCCACTGCGGCACATCCTGATTGTCACATTGTCACATTGTCACATTGTCACATGCAGGATGTGTGCTAAGAGATAGTGGGCTAGAAAACTCATTTATAGACTTCTTTATACACATGTTTTACGTTGAGGTCAGGAGAAGGGTTAATTACACCATATCACAAGAACTTTCAGAATAACAGCATACCAATCTGCTTTTAACTTCTCTGATATACATAGAAACAACACTCTAAAGCAGATGCACAAACCTTTGAGGTGGCAAAGTATCTCTGTCAGAACAGGAGATGTATATTCCACTGCAGTATAAATTACTGATGGAGAGATAGCTATATTGACACAGGTGACTCAACCTTGAGTGGGCATTCTAATTTTCCAGACTAGTTGGCCAGGAATCCTGCGTTGGTTGCGGGACCTGCCTGCCTCTGTTAGCTGGCTCCGGACTGGATTTGAGTGTATAGTCATTCACATGAATGAGTATGGTAATAGAATGCAGAGGAATTACTGTCTGGCTGGCAACTCTATGAGCCTTACAATAATCATGCCATGGGTTTTCCTTCCACGCGATGCCTCACAACAATAACAAATCCTCTGTATCCAGACAGACGTACAGACAGACGTACAGACAGACAGACTAAATAACAATCTCCGCCTGTGAAACTAGTTTGACACGTCCAGTATCAGCCTGATGTTAATCATGCTCTCTAGTAAGGCTGGGATGGAGCTCAGACTGCTACTGTGTTTACAAACCATAAACTATCTCTAGGGCAGGATCCCCCAGAGTACGCCCTACTCTCATAGGGTTTAGTCAGGGAGAATTAATGTCAGCAGTTCAACAAAGTGCACCAAGTAGCAAAGCACGCATGGCTTTAAGATGTATTTCCACATCAGGAGTTTAAGCTTACAGCAATACTCTCCCACAGGACAAATATCCACAATATCAAACAAATGCTATTAAGGCCTTTTCTGTAGCGGAATCATTTTTGTTGCTGGGCTGTGTGTGTGTGTGTCTGGGCTCATGGTCTCCTTGGCAGTAGTAATGGGCTCTGGTTGGGCTCCCTGCCTTGCTGCTGTGAATGGAGGCAGGGATAAAGTGGGTCGGTGGGCTCTGTCGGGAGGTAATAAGCCACACACTGTGACAGCGGGTGGGGGCATGGCAACTCATTAATGCACCTTAGCACCAGCAGACGGGAAGAACAGGTTGGGCACAGTGCCACGGAGCAGTGAGGGGAAGGTCATGGTGTCCACCTTGCCCATGCCAGGCCAGGTAGAGGGCAGAGCTGACTGAGGCCCTGGTTGGCATGCGGGCACAGACATGCTGCACTGGTCAGAGGTGTGACTCATTAACATACACAGACTAATGAAGAGCCTGGAGTGAGACAGTAGGGCACAGATGAGGCTCTGGAGACACACACATGCACACAAAGACACACACCCAGCCTGTTTGGTTGAGCACTGCTGTTGGAAGTCTGGCACTCCTTCGCAGACTGAGAAGAGAAAACACTGTCTCATTTGAGGTGAAAAAATAGAAATGGATTATCCGATGGAAAAACCTCCAGCAACAGTGGAGCACACAAAGACTCATATTTAGACTCTTCATGTGAACAAAAAGCATCTCAGAGGCTGCTTGAGCCTGGATGCAGCGTGAACTCTCTAGGAAGAGCCCAGCACAGCCACACCAGCAATTACTCCTTATCAGCAGCAGGGAACAAGCATAACAATGCAGCCAACGCACAGCCCAGTGGCCAGTAAAATACAAACAGAATAGATTGCAGGCAGCATAATCAGCTTTTCCACATTCCTTGCTGCGAATGTGACAAAGGCTAAGTGACAAGTATATAAATATATAAAGGTGTTTTTCAGGCGGGCGGTGATCCCCAGCCAGCAAGGCAGCCAGTCGGTCAGCCATTAGGAGTATGTGGATACGTTGCTGGACCCGAATGAAGCTGGGGCTGCGCTGGAATAATGGAGGAGTGTTAGTATATTAATGAAGGGCTCTACACAGCTACCGACACAGGGATTTGCATGGCCTTTTCTGCTCAGCACTGGGCTGATGGCTGATTCAGCCCACACATTTACCCCCCACCCCCGCCTCCACCCCCACCCCCATAAAATCCCAGACAGCTCTTTTAGCACGAGTCGACTCCCAAAACAAAACGGCGTGTGTGGAAACCATAGAGACATCCATGGGAGACAAGGAGGCAGAGATAAAGAGATAGGATCAACCTGCTTTCCATACTGCCAGCTGGTAAATGTCCCGAAGACAGTAAATTAACCATCTGATTAGGATTTGAAAGACAATCAAGTAATGCACACTAGGCATTCACTTAACACTAAAAAAGCCGGGCCTTGAGGGAGCCAATGAGCAGTCATTTTAACTCTAACATTCTAACCGTCTAATAAATACATTTCATATATGCTATGGA
Source organism: Coregonus clupeaformis (assembly GCF_020615455.1). Classification (NCBI taxonomy): domain Eukaryota; kingdom Metazoa; phylum Chordata; class Actinopteri; order Salmoniformes; family Salmonidae; genus Coregonus; species Coregonus clupeaformis. The sequence goes on along the minus strand of NC_059211.1, from coordinate 44,512,861 downwards.
AAAAATGATCCTTTGGTTGTGTTTATAAAGGTCTTGGATAACATCAGAATACGAAAAAAATATTATTGAAAATAACACAATAGCATTTTCATTAGTATCTGTAGAAAATCACTTTTTGATACTCTGGGAAAGTAAAGGACATATCTTCTTAAAACTGTTTATAACACACAAATTATGTTTGTGATATAAAGATTCTTACAACATACATGTGTTAAATAGACTTATTTAGGAAGTCAAGGACAGAGGGGGGCGTGACTTTAAAAATGGCAGAGATATTAACTAGAGATACGCTGATAAAATGTTGTGCCAACAGTCGCTACATCTGTTTAGAAAACCGATCCATGTCTGTGTTAGTGAGTGTGTCATTTTTAAAGCATGACTTCAGGGCCTATTTTGGTTTTAGGTTCTGTCTTTAACATTGATGTACTGTATGTTACTATCAAAGCATCTTACTGTATCAACTGTAAAGTATTCCGTTTCAAAGAATTTTCAAATAATTTTTCACCTGGACTTGTCACAGGTCACAGGTCACACACACAGAGTGAGAGAGAGAGAGGGAGAGAGAGAGAGAGAGAGAGACAGAAAGAGAGAGAGGACAGGGAGAGTAATTGGCCCAGCTGTCCTGAGGGCCTTATCGTATAGGAGGGGACAGAAATCTGAACTAAGGAGCAACACTGGAGCCCCCGAGCTGTCCCTCTATAAGGCCCTGAGCCGTGCGGAGCTTCAAAGCCACTTTGTTGAGACAGTTAATGGTGCCGATGACAACAGCAGTGAGAAGCACCAAGCGGGTGAAATGGCCGGGCCAACAAAAAAAGTAGCAGAGGGAGGAACACCCCTGTCCAACGGCTATAAAAACCCATTCTAAAATAACTGCCATCTTTAACAATTGGCAGTAACAGCACTCTCCAGTGTTACTTAAACTAAGCTCTCAACCCCGGAGCAGCACAATTATACCTCTCGCTGAGGTTCATCAATACAGAAAAAGTGCCAAAAACAGTTGAATTCCCTAAAAGCCAGGAGCATGCTGTGTAAAGGGGGCAGTTGAGAATGTTTACAACCACATATTTCTAGGATGATTGGGCCATTCTTTCCTGGTGCCAACATGTGCTTACAATTTCCACACCAACATAATATGTTGATTCTATTCGTTGCTATTCCTTTTTCGTTGCTATTCTTCTTCAGTTGCGTGAACATGGAAAAACTCTGTCATTGCCTTGCCCTTGTTACCCCACCCTTAGCATTTCATGGAACATTAAATTATGACAGGCTACAGGCTACATGCCTGTGAGAGCTGGGTTCACAGGCATTTCAGCCTCTACTGATTATTTCTTTAGTTTAGACTCAGGGATTGAGTTTCCTTGGCTACGGCAATGACTAAGAGAGATAGAGCAGGCTGGAATTGAAACAAAACAGAGGGGACAAGCTATGCTATTTATATGGAGCAAGCAGATAATTGTTTAAAAGGTTAGACTACAAGCAGGATAAGGATAAACAACAGTGAAATCTGGGCAGTGCAGCAGTGTCGCTGCAGGCTACTGAGAAAGGCCATTTTCCAGGCCTGTCACATGGCAGAGGGGCTGTCTGCCCAGGAGACCCACAGCTCCAGCCAACGGTCTCCTAGTTAGCTGGGCATGCTCCAGCACTCACAGACCAACCACACAATCGCCAGCAAATCACCAGCAGGAATGGGGCAATCACTGAAGTATTATCGTAACACATACATTACATACAGACATATACAGTATCTCACAAAAGTGAGTACACCCCTCACATTTTTGTAAATATTTGAGTATATCTTTTCATGTGACAACACTGAAGAAATGACACTTTGCTACAATGTAAAGTAGTGAGTGTACAGCTTGTATAACAGTGTAAGTTTGCTGTCCCCTCAAAATAACTCAACACACAGCCATTAATGTCTAAACCGCTGGCAACAAAAGTGAGTAGACCCCTAAGTGAAAATGTCCAAATTGGGCCCAATTAGCCATTTTCCCTCCCCGGTGTCATGTGACTCGTTAGTGTTACAAGGTCTCAGGTGTGAATGGGGAGCAGGTGTGTTAAGTTTGGTGTCATCGCTCTCACACTCCCTCATACTGGTCACTGGAAGTTCAACATGGCACCCCACGGCAAAGAACTCTCTGAGGATCTGAAAAAAAGAATTGTTTCTCTACATAAAGATGGCCTGGACTATAAGAACATTGCCAAGACCATGAAACTGAGCTGCAGCACGGTGGCCAAGACCACACAGCGGTTTAACAGGACAGGTTCCACTCAGAACAGGCCTCGCCATGGTCGACCAAAGAAGTTGAGTGCACGTGCTCAGCGTCATATCCAGAGGTTGTCTTTGGGAAATAGACGCATGAGTGCTGCCAGCATTGCTGCAGAGGTTGAAGGGGTGGGGGGTCAGCCTGTCAGTGCTCAGACCATACGCCGCACACTGCATCAAATTGGTCTGCATGGCTGTCGTCCCAGAAGGAAGCCTCTTCTAAAGATGATGCACAAGAAAGCCCGCAAACAGTTTGCTGAAGACAAGCAGACTAAGGACATGGATTACTGGAACCATGTCCTGTGATCTGATGAGACCAAGATAAACTTATTTGGTTCAGATGGTGTCAAGCGTGTGTGGCGGCAACCAGGTGAGGAGTACATAGACAAGTGTGTCTTGCCTACAGTCAAGCATGGTGGTGGGAGTGTCATGGTCTGGGGCTGCATGAGTGCTGCCGGCACTGGGGAGCTACAGTTCATTGGGGGAACCATGAATGCCAACATGTACTGTGACATACTGAAGCAGAGCATGATCCCCTCCCTTCGGAGACTGGGCCGCAGGGCAGTATTCCAACATGATAACGACCTCAAACACACCTCCAAGACGACCACTGCCTTGCTAAAGAAGCTGAGGGTAAAGGTGATGGACTGGCCAAGCATGTCTCCAGACCTAAACCCTATTGAGCATCTGTGGGGCATCCTCAAACGGAAGGTGGAGGAGTGCAAGGTCTCTAATATCCACCAGCTCCGTGATGTCGTCATGGAGGAGTGGAAGAGGACTCCAGTGGCAACCTGTGAAGCTCTGGTGAACTCCATGCCCAAGAGGGTTAAGGCAGTGCTGGAAAATGATGGTGGCCACACGAAATATTGACACTTTGGGCCCAATTTGGACATTTTCACTTAGGGGTGTACTCACTTTTGTTGCCAGCGGTTTAGACATTAATGGCTGTGTGTTGTGTTATTTTGAGGGGACAGCAAATTTACACTGTTATACAAGCTGTACACTCACTACTTTACATTGTAGCAAAGTGCCATTTCTTCAGTGTTGTCACATGAAAAGATATACTCAAATATTTAAAAAAATGTGAGGGGTGTACTCACTTTTGTGAGATACTGTACATACAGACACAGTCACATACACCTATACAGGCATGCACACGCCAACAAACAAAAAACACATACACACACACTAGTGATGACAAAACACCAAGGCTATTGGCACACACACCAAGCAAAATTAAATGATGACCAAAGCAAATCACCACTATTATTATTATAAACTCCCACATAGAGAAATAGAGAAATCTCCAAAGCAGAGATCATTCCATGGCATCGTACCACCAACTTTGAAATAAAGTGAATACTGTCATCTCTAACTGAACTCACTCCCCATGCTGCAAATTCAAACTACCTAAGCTGAGGTGTAGATGTACCATTCTGACGATAAGGACTGTTCGAGCTGAACTGTTATAGCTGAACTGCCGAGCTTCAAACAGCTATCCCTGATATGTGAATGTGCGTCAGACGGGTGCTCTGAAAAATGTAAATACATTTACTGGAAGAACTCTGCAGATGTAAAGTTTGGTAACAGAATTACGGTAAAATCTCCTTCTGTTTTTTATGCGACCACGTTTCCCAAAAAACGTTTCCAAAAATATCTGCTCCGAATTAAGATTCAAAGATGTCTGCAGAAAAAATGGGGTGTCAGCTATGACATGACAACTTGAGTTTGAAAAAAAATATTTTGGTTATTGAATTACAGTAAGTGAAGTGCATTTACACCTGGTAACAGAATTACGGTAACGGAATTACATCATGGGTCCCTGATCTGTACTATGCAGAAATGATTAATTATGGATATGAATGTCATTCTCTTAATGGTGATGTATCCTGAATTGGTACACAAAGGTAGAAATACAGCGCAGCCCATCACAGTAGAGTTCAATACAGTACAGTAGAGTAGGATAGAGCACAGTACAGTATAGTACAGTAAAATACAGTACAGTATAGTAGAGTACAGTCAAGTGCAGTAGAGTACAATACAATACATTATACTGAACTCTAGTGTGCGCTACTGTACTGTACTGAACTCTACTCTACTTTTCTTTATTTTTTAAGGAACTCAGTCCGGCTTTCAGTAGAATGCACAAGATGAAATTTAGAAATTGGGTATTGCATCATTAGTTTTCCTCGTGTCATGTCAGTCATTTAATACCTTAAAGAGTTATTTATAACTTGTCAGAAATGTCCAGATCCACTAGCCCATGTCAGCTAACGTTTTTTAGCAAGGTTTTTTAGCCCATATATTTTGTAGTAATGTTCAAGTCACTCAAATATCACATTAATACAGTCGTGGTCAAATGTTTTGAGAATGACAGAAGTATTGGTCTTCACAAAGTTTGCTGCTTCAGTGTTTTTAGATATTTTTGTCAGATGTTACTATAGTATACTGAAGTATAATTACAAGTATTCCATAAGTGTCAAAGGCTTTTATTGACAATTACATTAAGTTTATGTAAAGAGTCAATATTTGCAGTGTTGACCCTTCTTTTTCAAGACCTCTGCAATCCGCCCTGGCATGCTGTCAATTAACTTCTGGGCCACATCCTGACTGATGGCAGCCCATTCTTGCATAATCAATGCTTGGAGTTTGTCAGAATTTGTGGGGTTTTGTTTGTCCACCCGCCTCTTGAAGATTGACCACAAGTTCTCAATGGGATTAAGGTCTGGGGAGTTTCCTGGTCATGGACCCAAAATGTCGATGTTTTGTTCCCCGAGCCACTTAGTTATCACTTTTGCCTTATGGCAAGGTGCTCCATCATGCTGGAAAAAGCATTGTTCATCACCAAACTGTTCTTGGATGGTTGGGAGAAGTTGCCCTCTGAGGATGTGTTGGTACCATTCTTTCTTCATGGCTGTGTTCTTAGGCAAAATTGTGAGTGAGCCCACTCCCTTGGCTGAGAAGCAACCCCACACATGAATGGTCTCAGGATGCTTTACTGTTGGCATGACACAGGACTGATGGTAGCGCTCACCTTGTCTTCTCCGGACAAGCTTTTTTCTGGATGCCCCAAACAATCGGAAAGGGGATTCATCAGAGAAAATGACTTTACCCCAGTCCTCAGCAGTCCAATCCCTGTACCTTTTGCAGAATATCAGTCTGTCCCTGATGTTTTTCCTGGAGAGAAGTGGCTTCCTTGCTGACCTTCTTGACACCAGGCCATCCTCCAAAGGTCTTTGCCTCACTGTGCGTGCAGATGCACTCACACCTGCCTGCTGCCATTCCTGAGCAAGCTCTGCACTGGTGGTGCCCCGATCCCGCAGCTGAATCAACTTTAGGAGACGGTCCTGGCGCTTGCTGGACTTTCTTGGGTGCCCTGAAGCCTTCTTCACAACAATTGATCCTCTCTCCTTGAAGTTCTTGATGATCCGATAAATGGTTGATTTAGGTGCAATCTTACTAGCAGCAATATCCTTGCCTGTGAAGCCCTTTTTATGCAAAGCAATCATGACGGCACGTGATTTCAAGCACCACCCTCCTTTTAAAGCTTCCAGTCTGTTATTCTAACTCAATCAGAATGACAGAGTGATCTCCAGCCTTGTCCTCGTCAACACTCTCACCTGTGTTAATGAGAGAATCACTGACATGATGGCAGCTGGTCCTTTTGTGGTAGGGCTGAAATGCAGTGGAAATGTTTTTGGGGGATTAAGTTAATTTTCATGGCAAAGAGGGACTTTAATTAATTGCAATTCATCTGATCACTCTTCATAACATTCTGGAGTATATGCAAATTGCCATCATAAAAACTGAGGCAGCAGACTTTGTGAAAATTAATATTTGTGTCATTCTCAAAACTTTTGACCACGACTGCACACATTACACTATACACAAACTTGTGAAACATAGACGACTATGATTGATTCAGATTTGGTCCAGTCACCAACAATGGACGTCTATGTTTGGGCCAAGTCAAAGCCGGTCCGGAACAGATAAAAAATCTACACCTGTAGACCTTGAAATCAAGGCCGGTCCAAACCAGACCAAAAGACGACGTCTGTGGATGTTGAAATCAAGGTCAGGGCAGACTGACCAAATTCCAACCACTTTTTAACATCCATGACCGTCCGGTGTCGGTCGGTGCTCAGCGCATTTGGAAAGTATTCAGACCCCTTGACTTTTTCCACATTTTGTTACGTTACAGCCTTATTCTAAAATTGATTAAATTGTTTTATTTCCTCAACAATCTACACACAATACCCCATAATGACAAACCAAAAACAGGTTTTAAAAACTGAAATATCACATTTACATAAGTATTCAGACCCTTTACTCAGTACTTTGTTGAAGCACCTTTGGCAGCAATTACAGCCTCAAGTCTTCTTGGGTATGATGCTACAAGCTTGGCACACCTGTATTTGTGGAGTTTCTCCCATTCTTCTCTGCAGATCCTGTCAAGCTCTGTCAGGTTGCATGGGGAGCGTCGCTGCACAGCTATTTTCAGGTCTCTCCAGATTTGTTTAATCGGATTCAAGTCCGGGCTCTGGCAGGGCCACTCAAGGACATTCAGAGACTTGTCCCAAAGCCACTCCTGCGTTGTTTTTATTTATTTTTATTTCACCTTTATTTAACCAGGTAGGCCATTTGAGAACAAGTTCTCATTTACAACTGCAGCCTGGCCAAGATAAAGCAAAGCAGTGCGATAAAAACAACAACAACACAGAGTTACATATGGGATAAACAAAACGTACAGTCAATAACACAATAGAAAATCTATATACAATGTGTGCAAATGTAGTATGTTATGGACGTAAGGCAATAAATAGGCCATAGTGCAAAATAATTACAATTTAGTATTAACACTGTGCAGAAGATGATGTGCAAATAGATACTGGGGTGCAATTGAGCAAAATAAATAACAATATGGGGAAGAGGTAGTTGGGTTGGCTAATTACAGATGGGCTGTGTACAGGTGCAGTGATCGGTATGCTGCTCTGACAACTGATGCTTAAAGTTAGTGAGGGAGATAAGAGTCTCCAGCTTCAGAGATTTTTGCAGTTCGTTCCAGTCATTGGCAGCAGAGAACTGGAATGGCGGCCAAAGGAGGTGTTGGCTTTGGGGATGACCAGTGAGATATACCTGCTGGAGTGCATACTACGGGTGGGTGTTGTTATGGTGACCAATGAGCTAAGATAAGGCGGGGATTTGCCTAGCAGTGATTTATAGATGACCTGGAGCCAGTGAGTTTGGCGATGAATAAATAAAATAAAATAAAATTTTATTGGTCACATGCGCCGAATACAACAGGTGCAGACATTACAGTGAAATGCTTACTTACAGCCCTTAACCAACAGTGCATTTATTTTTAACAAAAAAAGTAAAAATAAAACAACAACAAAAAAAGTGTTGAGAAAAAAAGAGCAGAAGTAAAATAAAATAACAGTAGGGAGGCTATATATACAGGGGGGTACCGGTGCAGAGTCAATGTGCGGGGGCACTGGCTAGTTGGGTAGTTGAAGTAATATGTACATGTGGGTAGAGTTAAAGTGACTATGCATAAATAATTAACAGAGTAGCAGCAGCGTAAAAAGGATGGGGTGGGGGGGCAGTGCAAATAGTCCGGGTAGCCATGATTAGCTGTTCAGGAGTGTAGTGAGGGCCAGCCAACAAGAGCGTACAGGTCACAATGGTGGGTAGTATATGGGGCTTTGGTGACAAAACGGATGGCACTGTGATAGACTACATCCAATTTGCTGAGTAGAGTGTTGGAGGCTATTTTGTAAATGACATCGCCGAAGTCAAGGATCGGTAGGATAGTCAAGTTTTACAAGGGCATGTTTGACAGCATGAGTGAAGGAGGCTTTGTTGCGAAATAGGAAGCCGATTCTAGATTTAACTTTGGATTGGAGATGCTTAATGTGAGTCTGGAAGGAGAGTTTACAGTCTAACCAGACACCTAGGTATTTGTAGTTGTTCACATATTCTAAGTCAGACCCACCGAGAGTAGTGATTCTAGTTGGGCGGGCGGGTGCAAGCAGCGTTCGATTGAAGAGCAAGCATTTAGTTTTACTAGCATTTAAGAGCAGTTGGAGGCTACGGAAGGAGTGTTGTATGGCATTGAAGCTCGTTTGGAGGTTTGTTAACACAGTGTCCAATGAAGGGCCAGATGTGTACAAAATGGTGTCGTCTGCGTAGAGGTGGATCTGAGAGTCACCAGCAGCAAGAGCGACATCATTGATAAATACAGAGAATAGAGTCGGCCCGGGAATTGAACCCTGTGGCACCCCCATAGAGACTGCCAGAGGTCCAGACAACAGGCCCTCCGATTTGACACATTGAACTCTATCTGAGAAGTAGTTGGTGAACCAGGCGAGGCAGTCATTTGAGAAACCAAGGCTATTTAGTCTGCCAATAAGAATGTGGTGATTGACAGAGTCGAAAGCCTTGGCCAGGTCGATGAAGACAGCTGCACAGTACTGCCTTTTATCGATCGTGGTTATAATATTGTTTAGGACCTTGAGCGTGGCTGAGGTGCACCCATGACCAGCTCGGAAACCAGGTTGCAATAGCGGAGAAGGTACGGTGGGATTCGAGATGGACAGTGATCTGTTTGTTAACTTGGCTTTCAAATACTTTCGAAAGGCAGGGCAGGATGGATATTGGTCTGTAACAGTTTGGATCTAGAGTGTCACCCCCCTTTGAAGAGGGGGATGACCGCGGCAGCTTTCCAATCTCTGGGGATCTCAGACGATACGAAACAGAGGTTGAACAGGTTAGTAATAGGGGTTGCGACAATTTCGGCAGTTAATTTTAGAAAGAAAGGGTCCAGATTGTCTAGCCCAGCTGTAGGGGTCCAGATTTTGCAGCTGTTGTCTTGGCTGTGTGCTTAGGGTTGTTGTCCTGTTGGAAGGTGAACCTTCGCCCCAGTCTGAGGTCCTGAGCGCTCTGGAGCAGGTTTTCATCAAGGATCTTGCTGTACTTTGCTCTGTTCATCTTTCCCTCGATCCTGACTAGTCACCCAGTCCCTGCCGCTGAAAAACATCCCCACAGCATGATGCTGCCACGACCATGCTTCACCATAGGGATGGTATTGGCCAGGTGATGAGCAGTGCCTGGTTTCCTCCAGACGTGACGCTTGGCATTCAGGCCAAAGAGTTCAATCTTTCATCAGACCAGAGAATCTTGTTTCTCATGGTCTGAGAGTCCTTTAGGTGCCTTTTGGCAAACTCCAAGCAGGCTGTCATGTGCCTTTTACTGAGAAGTGTCTTCTGTCTGGCCACTCTATCATAAAGGGCTGATTGGTGGAGTGCTGCAGAGATGGTTGTCCTTCTGGAAGGTTCTCCCATCCCCACAGAGGAACTCTGGAGCTCTGTCAGAGTGACCATCGGATTCTTGGTCACCTCCATGACCAAGGCCGTTCTCCCCCGATTGCTCAGTTTGGCTGGGTGGCCAGCTCTAGGAAGGGTCTTGGTGATTCCAAACTTCTTCCATTTAAGAATGATGGATGCCACTGTGTTCTTTGGGACCTTCAATGCAGCAGAGAGTTTTTGGTATCCTTCTCCAGATCTGTGCCTTGACACAATCCTGTCTCAGAGCTCTACGGACAATTCCTTCCACCTCATCGCTTGGTTTTTGCTCTGACATGCACTGTCAACTGTGGGACCTTATATAGACAGGTGTGTGCCTTTCCAAATCATGTCCAATCAATTGAATTGACCACAGGTGGACTCCAATCAAGTTGTAGAAACATCACAAGGATGACCAATGGAAACAGGTTGCACCTGAGCTCAATTTCGAGTCTCATAGCGAAGGGTCTGAATACTTATTTAAATAAGGTATTTCTGTTTTTAAGTTTTTCTAAATTTGCTAAAATTTCTAAAAACATGTTTTCGCTTTGTCATTATGGGGTATTGTGTGTAGATTGATAAAGGAAAAACATTTATTTAATTCATTTTAGAATAAGGCTGTAACGTAACAAAATGTGGAAAAGGTGAAGGGGTCTTAATACTTTCCGAATGCACTGTATATGGAAAGAGATGGGGCTCATGTTGTAGGTATCAGTAAGAGCCGGGAGAGGTAACATTAACTGGAGAGAGAGAGAAGAGAGAGGCAGATAGAGAGAGAGGGAGGGGTTGTCCAGACTGTTTTCACACTCTCGCTCTGACCACCAGACAACAGAAAGAAAGAAAACAGTTATGAGCTGGACAGAATTACGAGTTTTAATCACTTCATAATTCATAAACCAAAATGTATTTTAGTAAAAACACTATAACTCATTGGTAGGTCTACCTGTACTTGTTACTTCTGTGAACTTTCATTAGAAAATATCTTTAAAATATGTGGGTTTTTGGTAACGGAATTACAAGGCACAAGGCAATGTTTCTTAAACTTACAGAACGCAAATAATTTATCCAAAACTAAATGTAAGTATTGAAATTAGTTGACAGGGGTCTTTACTTCAACAATCGTGTTTTTATGTATTTCTAACACCTTTTAAGACTTTTTCTGGTAGATGTTTTCCAAGACCCCTTTTATTTATTTATTACCCCATCTATTTGAACAGAAATCAATTTCTAAGATGGAAAATTGCTAAAAAAAACAACAACATGTATCTATGCCTTCATCTCCCCAAAATATAGACTCTTAGCTTTCATTTGACGCTCAATTTGACATGCTCCAATGAACATCACATGTTGGTGCTCATGGGTATTTTAACATGGAAATGACCAGCCATAATCCTCTCTATCACAAATAACTTGCTCTTTGAGTATGCAGAACACTCACAGATTGATTTTCTACCTATAACCCAAACCACTCATCTGGAAAGATTGTGTAAATACCATTTAATAATCAAACATCCAGAGTCAATTTCCACCAGCTCTCTAATCCATAACGCTTAACTGCACAACTGGAGCTGATAGAGGATGTCAGGTGACAGATTGTGGCCTGTTAGAAGAGAGCATCAGACAGGGGGCCTTGGATGGGGTAGACCCTGGCTCGGACTCTGGCCCTAACCCAGACCATGTGATGCTCTGATTGGAGCCCGCCTGCTGTCCTGAGACCTGTTGCCTCCAGATGGCCCCTGGGCCACTCTTCTCTTCCCTCCATCCCTCCATCCCTCCATCACATGTTCCCTATCCTCCTCTCATCATCCCCTCATCTCTGACTCACAGCCCCTGGCTCTCTGACTAGCTCCACAGAGAGGGGGCAGAGCAGACGCTCAGCACAGCCAGACCCCTTCGATTCCTCACACCAGAGATGCCGGCTCCATACATTAATTGGTGCTCGTGAACTGTTGATTTAGTGCTTTCGAGGGCCCATTTCATCAGAGTAAGCGGTCTCCAGTGTCTATTCTGCCTCTGCCCACCCAGTGGAATCCTGCAGGTCTTCCACCCCTGCTGTAGTTCTGACCGTCATCCCCCTCCCATCCATCCCCCTCCCATCCATCCCCCTCCCTGGGTCTTTGAGAACATTACCTCACACTCATAGCTAGGCTTAACCCATCACACAGTACACCCAGGCCTTGGCACCAGTCCCTCCTCACCCCCTTCCCTCCCCTCCCCTCAGTACAGAGTCTCTTCAGCATGACTGCCTCACGCATGACTGGATCCCCCGGGTCACAGAATGCAGTAAGCCGTTAATTACTTCAAAGCAGAAAACAAGTGGCACTATGCATAAGAAAATAAATACAGCAATACAGGCAGGCAGGCAGAGAGGAACAGAATGGCCCGGTAATGAAGAGAACCACAGTACCTACTGGTAGACTACAGTACACTGACAACAGCAAGAGGAGTCCCTAGGCAAAGAACGACAAACAAGCACAATCTCACAGTTTCTCAGCAAACATAAAACTATCGGGGAGAGCAATCTAAGTATATAGTCCCTAAAACCCAAAGCTGATATAAATGAGGAGCATCATATCCGTGGGCCTACAGGGCATACTTCCACAGCTTAACACTGTGCTGGTGATGTTTGAAGTGTGACTCAGGATGTCTGTGTCATTGTTTCTCTGTACAATCACTTCCACTTCCTCCACATCCAACAACAAGGACCTGTTAGTCAGCACCAACACAATTAGAAAGAGCCAGGCTCCTTGCAATCCCCCTCATTGTGTGTGTGTGTGTGTGTGTGTGTGTGTGTGTGGGGGGGGTGTAGAGTATAGGGGGACCAATCTGTCCCCATCTCTCCTTGCGGTGGCCCCTCATTAGTCTCTCCCCTCGTTAACAAATCTCTATACGCTACAACGGCGATGTCAGCGGTCGCACACACACGACCAACCAGCCTCATGCACCGAGGGGAGAGAGACATGTGAAAACGCTTCAATGACAAGCAAACAGGCCGTGAAAAGCATTCCGCCAAAGGCATGGAATGATTTTCATGGCGAAGTAATACTGTATATTAACCATATAGGAGGATCTTTATTCAACAGCTAGCCTAGTCAGTCCTCAGTGAGACTGTAGCATTGTGCTCCACCATCATCTCAGGTTTATGTAACAGATACCCTTCACCTTCTCTGAGCCTTTTCAGAGGCCACAGACAGCAAATTAAAACATAGAAGACAAATGACTCAAAACGAGAGAGAGCAGCAATGTGAAAGCTGTTGAGGGAAAATGAAAGAGCTCTCATTATTGACTATTTCAGGGGACGTTCTCTTTGAACTCATTTATCCTCCTGCCTTGCTTTGGTATTGCACTAGATATACAAATTATCCAGCCGCACCTCTCCACAGGTCAGCGGCAGCCACCACCCTGCAAGCCCATTGGACCCTGGGAATAAAGGCTCCAGGGGTCACCGGCTAACCTTTTTATCCTGCTGCCATAGCAACCCCAGTACTATCCTTGGGCGAACATAAACAGCGGGAGCAGCGGAGGGCTGCTGTGTGCCGGGCGTAAATGGCGAGGTCAGATGGATAGAATACAAGGCACTGCTGATTCATGCAACAGGAGCCCCTGTCCACTCCTCGCGCTGCTCTCTGCAGCACGGCCTGCCACTCACCAAGCCTCTCTTTCACCTTCCCTTTCTCCTCACTTCACATGCTAAGTGGGAACATTGTTATGGTCAATTTGTCCCATTCAGTCCCAGTGGGCAGTGTCATTCTCCTGACAACCCACAGAGACCACACTGCTTGGGAGGGCCTGACATCAAGGTCCAGAGGAGGGAGAGGGGGTGAGAGGGAGAGGGAGGGGCGGCAGAGCAGGTTAGCCTTGGGGCCCCCAGGCAGGCAGCTCAATAGTATTGGTATTAGGCAATCAGTCAGAGGGTGGTGGAGATGTCGCCAGTTCTCTCACAGAGCATGTGATCGGGCTCCTCTGGCCAGGTGACGTAATCCCCAGGAGGGGGTGGCGGGGATTAAGTCCTCCTGCGACAGGACAGGGGCACCTGTTATTTTAGCACAGTAGGCACAACACTTGCTCTAGGGGGTGCCGGCGTGCGCGACTGTTAGAGAATGGAGAGGGTACTAACAGGGCCCCCATTCAACAAATCCTGGACGGCACTGAATCACACACACACACAGGGGCAGAGAGAAAGACAAACACACACACATTTAGGTGCACAGACGCACACACACACACACACACACAGGAAAACTAACAGACTGTGACAAACAAATTCTCCTCCTCTTTTTCTTTCTCCCACTTACAACCACACTCAGACAGATCCTGTAAATGAGTTGATCATTGAGAATTCCACAATGAGAGCAGTAGGGGTTCTTTGGCCCAGAGTGCAGGGAGGGAAGTAGGGAGGGAAGTTGTGGATCTCTCCAAATTAAGTAACTTTATAATAAATCACTGTGCTCTGCTTGCTGGGGATTAGCTGAGCTTCACTGGTCAGTTTGTTAAACTGTGAGGAGCACTGGAGAATAGGAAAGCATTGCACAAAAAACAGCGAAATCAACACCACCTTGGAGCAGCGAGAGTGTATAAAGTAACCATAGGCCTACTAATAGGGGTCTGTTTGCTCTTATTTAATACATCCTCCTCGGCTCTTGAGGAAATTAAAACTGAACGTACAATGAGGAGATCGCAGCGTTTATCAGACAGGTATTTCCTCTGTTCTTCTCACCTAATGTATTCCTTATGATATTTATTCTGTAATCAGTGCTAGTGGGATGATGAGTGTACAAGAGGAGGTCGAAGGCATTAGCCGGGAGAGAGGTGTGGGAGAGAAACTCCCTAGCCAGGAGAACGCACAGCACGCAACACAACACAGCACCAACAGATGAATCATTAGCCAGCTGCAGCCAGCAGCCCTCCCCTCTCTCTTTTCTTCGCGTTTCTCCCATTTTTACTACTTCTCTATTCTTTTTCTATTTTCTCCATTTCTCTCTCTCTCTACACACAGGCAAAGAAAACAACGGCATGAGGCTGGGACTGTAGAACAATAGCCCAGCATCTGGGCATCAGGAGAGTAGGTTAGAGAAGGTAGGTAAGGTCTGCAACCTGTGGCAGAGTCCAGTGAGAGAGAGAGGGCTTTCAGGGGATATTAAAGAGCCCCTTGTCCTTAGAGCCTGATTGACACATGAGAGTGAGGGGAGGGCTTGTGCTATTCCCTTGGCTATATCTTTCACAAAACTGTCTCCTCTACCTAGCCCCCTTTTCTCTCCAGCTCTCCTATCATCTCTCACACTTGGGCTCATTATTGGAATGCTCTGACCCTTGGGGACTTCACTTACTTTTCTCCCTTTCCAGTCCACAAACCGCAGTGCCCAACAAAAGGCAGCTCAAAGGCAATTTGAATTTGAAACCGGGAGCACAACAAAAACCTGCAGCTTTCTCCCAAAAGAAGAAACGTTGGGGAGCTCAGTGTCAGCAATTCAGAGTTAGCCCTCACATAAAAACTCGAATTTGATTTTGACACTAGCCAGACAGCAAACTCAGTGTACTGTAAAGGCAGCAGCAGCTGCTGCAGAAAGAGAGGGACAGAGGGAAAGGGACAGAGAGGAGCCCGAGGGGAGGACGGGTGTAGTGACACCGGGGCCTTGGACAGGATCACAGAGCAGCATACACAACCACCAGCAGCGCCACTAGACAGACACACCAATCACAGCAGTCACAGAGAGGGCTGCTGCTCTCATAGCTACTGAACTCTTCATGTGAGAGAAGAGTAAAAGGAGTCATTTTTGTGCATTTAAATTTTTGTATTACATGTAATCAATAATAATAATAATAATAATAATAATAATACTCCTAATAATAATAATAATGATAATAATACAATTTTAGTGTTCAATTCATTGTAACAGTAGGCTAGTTGGGAAAATACATTATCATAGCCTGCTATTGCACATTCTTTTGAAAATAGCAAAACAATGCAGTGTCAGTTACTTTCCTAATAAATATGGAAGTCATAGACATTAGCATACCTTCTTATAGTCAACAATTAATAAATCGTACTGTCTGTCTGTTACAAAAAAAACGGTATATGGCTTGGACATGGAGCTACGCAGTATGAAGTCGAGAAACTACACAATGCTAGAAGATCCAGGTAATATTAGGCTATTGAACAAAAGTGTAGCCTATAATTATGTCACAATTATTTGTGTCGACATGTGTGGCTGGTTGGTGACACTCCTCTGATGGCAAATGCCGTATAATTTCAAGTATGTTCCCCACATTCGATTCAGACGTTTTCAAACCCATCACAATGCATCACATTTCATTATGTTCGGAACACCACTATACCCAAAGCATCGGCACGGTGCGACCGGAGGCAATGTCCCATAGCGCGCACCACCACCCTCAACCACCGGACCCCAACGTTGGACAGCTCCGCTCACTTACCGCTGATTGTCGAGTAAAAGGTGCGCCCGGAACGCGACGATTACACAGTTCTTGCCTCCACACAGTCTGATGTCCGCTGGATTAATATCCAGTATGTAAGAAGAGGAGAGAGAGGTCCGAGGTTTTCGTCAATCCCAACGTCGTTTGTAAACTACTACTCTTCTCTGTCGCACTTGTCTCTGGAAAAAACTGATCCCGTACGGCGGCGTGACATCCCTAAGACAACTGTCTCTCGGGTTGTGTATCCATATACCCCCACTAACCCCCAGCACACACAACACCACCTGTCCCGGGTGGAGAAGACACCACAAAGCGGTTCTTATGTCGCGCCACGACACATGGCATTCCCGTAGAGCTCTGCAGCAATATTGCTCCTCAGACAGCCGTCCGGAATTCCTAAGTAATTTGGGATTGCTGGTAGCAGTGGCTGATGTAGAAGGACTGATTGCAATAACAATCCATGCAGCACCCAGTGGCACTGAACCAGCTGTACCATAAGAAAATTACATCTGTTTCGCTCTCCCGGCCTGCGCTATAGCAGTTGCGTTATCAATCATCTATCCCCACAATAGTTATTTTGTGCTCGATGTAGCTGCGCACGACTGCTGCTCTTGCCAGTAGAATGTCATTCATTGCTGCGTCTTTTCACTTCGGGTCTCATTGAGAGAAAGGGCTGTTCATCAGTTTGCTATGCGCCCCTTTCCAGTATGCTTATGCTTCAGGATTCTGCGGGGAGAAAACTCCCATTCATCAGTTTATGAAAAATAGATATTCTTTCTGTAGCTTACCCCTCAGAAGCTTTGTGAAGGTAGGAAGATCACAGGGTGTTTCTTTACAAGCGGTGGAATACAGAATATTCAGTAGGCTACTGCTCCCTCCTGTCACCCACAGGGACAGAGGCGATAACAAAACCTGAAGCAGAATTACGCAGTTACAGGAATGGAATTGATTAATAGACAATCATGTTTAATTAGGCAAATTATTTTATTCTTAAATTAAACAATAAACACCATATCAATCAATTGTAGGCATGGGCCTCTTTGTAACTCCAGAAGAACAATAAGGAATGAGTTCCAAATAGTCAGATGGGACTTTTGGAGTCTTCAAACTATCTGCTAGAGCCCGCTCTCGAAAAGGTTATATTGTATCATGCTCGATGAATATCCTCTGATGGATAGCATAATATGATTTACCACTTTCCAAAAAACATTAATTATAGAATTCTAAGGACATTTTTCGATATGTCAAGTATGAACAGAAAACTTTGTGTCCTAGGTCAAACTATATAATCTCTTGATGGTGCTAATGCAGCACATATTTTCTAGTAAAAAAATCTGATAGACATTAGCCAAATATATTAACCTAACACTATTATAACACTGCCATAACAGATATAATACGCAGCCATGACAGCTGATGTTAGTTTATAGTACCGAACTACACTGTCATGATACAAACTATTGTTTAGATCAGCTGATTGAGTATAGGCATACAGTGCCTTCAGAAAGTATTCACACCCTTGACTTTTTATAATATAATAATATGCCATTTAGCAGACGCTTTTATCCAAAGCGACTTACAGTCATGTGTGCATACATTTTTACGTATGGGTGGTCCCGGGGATCGAACCCACTACCCTGCCGTTACAAGCGCCATGCTCTACCAATTGAGCTACAGAGGACCACATTTGGTTGTGTTATAGCCTGAATTTAAAATGGATTACATTTAGATTGTTTGTCATTGGCCTACACACAATACCCCATAATGTCAAAGTGGAATTATGTTGTTTGACATTTTTTACAAATTAATATAAAATGAAAAGCTGAAATGTCTTGAGTCAATAAGTATTCAACCCCTTTGTTATGGCAAGCCTAAAAAAGTTCAGGAGTAAAAATGTGCTTAACAAGTCACATAATAAATTGGATTGACTCACTCTGTGTGCAATAATAGTGTTAAACTTGATTTTTGAATGACTACCTCATCTCTGTACCCCACACATACAATTATCTTTAAGGTCCCTCAGTCGAACAGTGAATTTCAAGCACAGATTCAAGCACAAAGACCAGGGAGGTTTTCCAATGCCTCACAAAGAAGGGCACATATTAGTAGATGGATAAAAGAAAAAAGCAAACACTGAATATCCTTTTGTGTATGGTGAAGTTATGAATTACACTTTGGATGGTGTATCAATGCACCAAGTCACTAAAAAGATACAGGTGTCCTTCCTAACTCAGTTGCCGGAGAGAAAGGAAACCGCTCAGGGATTTCACCATGAGGCCAATTATGACTTTAAAACAGTTACAGAGTTTAATAGCTCTAATAGGAGAAAGCTGAGGATGGATCAACAACATTGTAGTTACTCCACAATACTAACCTAATTGACAGAGTGAAAAGAAGGAAGCCTGTACAGAATAACATATTCCAAAACATGCATCCTGTTTGCTACAAGGCACTAAAGTAATACTGCTAAAAATGTGGCAAAGAAATGCCTTTATGTCCTGAATACAATGTGTTATGTTTGGAGCAAATCCAATACAGCACATTACTGAGTACCACTCTCCATATTTTCAAGCATAGTGGTGGCTGCATCATGTTATGGGTATGCTTGTAATCGTTCAGGACTGGGGTGTTTTTCAGGATAAAAAATAAACGTAATAGAGCTAAGCACAGGAAAAATCCTAGAGGAAAACCTGGTTCACTCTGCTTTCCACCAGACACTGGGAGATGAATTCACCTTTCATCAGGACAATAGCCTAAATCACAAGGCCAAATCTACACTGGAGTTGCTTCCCAAGAAGACAGTGAAAAGGTTCCTGAAGGGGCGAGTTACAGTTTTGACTTAAATCTACTTGAAAATCTATGGCAAGACCTGACAATGGTTGTCTAGCATTGATCAAAAATCAATTTGACAGAGTTTGAAGAATTTTGAAAAGAATAATGGGCAAATGTTGCACAATCCAGGTGTGGAAAGCTCTTAGAGATTTACCCAGAAAGACTCACAGCTGTAATAGCTGCCAAATGTGCTTCTACAAAGTATTGACTCAGGGGGGTGAATACTTATGTAAATTAGATATTTCTGTATTTCATTTTCAGTAAATTAGCAATTTCTTTTTCTAAAAACATGTTTTCACTTATTTTTTTTACATCCATTTTGAATTCAGGCTGTAACACAACAAAATGTGGAATAAGTCAAAGGGTATGAACATTCTGAAACCACTGTATACCATTAGTCAACTAGTTTTCCTGATTAACAACTTGTGTCATGACCGTGTAAAGGCAGCTGCCAAAGTACCACTCAATGTACAGGCTAAGTTTCCTGTACGAGTATATTTCCTGGTAGGACTATAGAATACAGCCCAATGGATCACTGCACCCACACAGCAGAGGACAGGGCAAGCAGCAGCATCATTATTCAAGCAGTGCAATGCTTGTGCCAGGGCCTGAATAGTGATGAGTTCTCCTCTCACAGACACACAGCACACCTGAGAAGAGCAGGTTTGATAGGAGGATAGGATCGCAGCCTAAACTAAGGTCTCCACAAGGTAATATCCCATCTGTGTTAAACAGGCCAGTCACTTTAAATGTTACAGTGACCCGAGGACACTTAAATCAATTAAAATGTAAAGTATGGCTGTAAGGATATGCTCTGGTGGGCTAGCCTTTCATGAAAACGTTTTACTAAGTGAGTGTGTGTGTGTGTGTGTTTGTGTGTTTGTTTGTGTGTGTGTGTGTGTGCGCATGTGTGTTTTATTTCCTAACATTCTGAAGGGCAAGTAAGGCAAGTACACTTGCAATTTCAGTCTGATGTGGTATTCTCTGGACTGGACTCCTTAAGCTTTTTTCAAATTAATAAATTAGGACAAAGAAACTTTGCGCCGAATTCAGCAGAAAAATTGAGCTTCAGTTCATTTGGTCTATTTGATCTCTTGTCAAGGACGGAGGAGAATGGGGAACTGACAATAAATAAATAAACAAAAAACATGTTTTGTTCTTCCTCCCTTTCATCCCACACAGTGTCTCGGAGCAGGCAGGCAGATCGCTGTAGACCTGCGCTAGATAAGACAAGAGCTGAGTGGGATGGGAAAATGAAATGGCTTAGCAAAAATCGTGACCTTTGATGGAGAACACTGCGCTTTTTAATCTTTCAACAACGTGGGGAGAAGGGGCAGGGCAATGCAGTGCAGGCTTCCTCTAAGAGGAGAGGAGATGCTAAAACTAGATCAGTACTGAATACAGCAGTAATTATTGTTCTTCTGCTGCAGAATGTGCCTGATATGAATGAACCCATAGGGCAGGTGTCATTATGGCAAAGGATATGATGTTAATAATGCATAGTTCATTGGCTATTGTCAATGTAGATCGGCCTACTCAATTTTGTAGTATAACATTTACATTTTAGTCATTTAGCAGACACTCTTATCCAGAGCGACTTACAGTTAGTGAGTGCATACATTTTCATACTGGCCCCCCGTGGGAAACGAACCCACAACCCTGGCGTTGCAAGCGCCATGCTCTACCAACTAGCTAGTATGAGCACTAAAAACACATTGTCCTCAGAGAGGTAAAAACATACAGTAGTTCAGCTATGGGCAAAGATACTGAGATATAATAAGTTAATGTGATCAGGTTCAATTGGATTATATGCTGTAACAAGTTGACCAGCAGTCTCCATCTGCCTATCTCCATCTCTCCTTGTGATCTGATGCCGTATTTGATAAAAGGAAGATCCAATCAAAACCACTCAGACATTGGTGAAGTTGTTATGTGTCATGTAGGGCGTAACTTTGTGTTGGATATTGTGGGGTTCAAGGTCAGCATCAATGGGTTCCAGTGTCAACACCCCTCTAGAGTGGTACGGGGCATTCCCCCATGATATACAGTACAGTGCATTCGGAAAGTATTCAGACCTCTTGACTTTTTCCACATTTTGTTACGTTACAGCCTTATTCTAAAATTGATTACATTGTTTTTTCCCCTCATAAATCTACATACAATACCCCATAATGACAAAGCAAAAACCGGTTTTTAGACATTTTTGCACATTTATATTGAAAACCCCCCGGAAATATTTGCATTTGCAGAGTTTCTCCCATTCTTCTCTGCATATCCTCTCAAGCTCTGTCAGGTTGGATGGGGAGCGTCGCTGCACAGCTATTTTCAGGTCTCTCCAGAGATGTTTGATCGGGTTCATGTCCGGGCTCTGGCTGGGCCACCCAAGGACATTCAGAGACTTGTCCCGAAGCCACTCCTGCGTTGTCTTGGTTGTGTGCTTAGGGTCGTTGTCCTGTTGGAAGGTGAACCTTCGCCCCAGTCTGAGGTCCTGAGCGCTTTGGAGCAGGTTTTCATCAAGGATCTCTATGCTCCATTTGCTCCATTTATCTTTCCCTTGATCCTGACTAGTCTCCCAGTCCCTGCCGCTGAAAAACATTCCCACAGCCTGATGCTGCCACCACCATGCTTCACCGTAGGGATGGTGCCAGGTTTCCTCCAGGCGTGATGTTTGGCATTCAGGCCAAAGTTCAATCTTGGTTTCATCAGACCAGAGAATTTTGTTTCTCAAGGTCTGAGAGTCTTTAGGTGCCTTTTGGCAAACTCCAAGCGGGCTGTCATGTGCCTTTTACTGAGGAATGGCTTCCGTCTGGCCACTCTACCATAAAGGCCTGATTGGTGGAGATTGTTGTCCTTCTGGAAGGTTCTCCCATCTCCACAGAGGAACTCTGGAGCGCTGTCAGAGTGACCATCGGGTTCTTGGTCACCTCCCTGACCAAGGCCCTTCTTCCCCGATTGCTCAGTTTGGCCGGGCGGCCAGCTCTAGGAAGAGTCTTGGTGGTTCCAAACTTCTTCCATTTAAGAATGATGGAGGACACTGTGTTCTTGGGGACCTTCAATGCTGCAGAAATGTATGATACCCTTC
Organism: Coregonus clupeaformis; assembly: GCF_020615455.1. NCBI lineage: Eukaryota > Metazoa > Chordata > Actinopteri > Salmoniformes > Salmonidae > Coregonus > Coregonus clupeaformis. The sequence goes on along the minus strand of NC_059211.1, from coordinate 44,490,903 downwards.
CCCAGATCTGTGCCTCGACACAATCCTGTCTCGGAGCTCATGGCTTGGTTTTTTCTCTGACATTCACTGTCAACTGTGGGACCTTATATAGACAGGTGTGTGCCTTTCCAAATCATGCCCATTCAATTTACCACAGGTGGACTCCAATCAAGGATGGTCAATGGAAACAGGATGCACCTGAGCTCAATTTCGACTCTTATAGCAAAGGGTCTGAATACTTATGTAAATAAGGTATTTCTGTTTTTTATTTTTCATGAATTTGGAAACATTTCTAAAAACATGTTTTCGCTTTGTCATTATGGGGTATTGTGTGTCGATTAATGTGGAAAAAGTCAAGGGGTCTGAATACTTTCCGAATACACTGTATATATTTTTTAAAATAGCTTTGAAATGGTGGTTTCTGGTTAATTTTGATTGGAAAATACATAAAAAGAACTCCTGATAATTTGGTCAATATACCCAAATCACAACTGAAATACCAATATTTTTCTATATTACTTTAAACTGTGTTCTTCTTCTTAGCAGTTCAGAAAGTCACCACCACACCCCTTCTTTAAGTACATTTAAATGTCAAAACCCATTTTCTATCTTTGTACCCTTCACCATGCTTGGCTAGTACATGGTCTTGAATAACTAATTTCTTATTCCCAATAGCGGAGGTGCATAAAGATGGCGGCACCCATAGGAGTCGAGGCAATCTGAGTTCAGAAAATTCTTACTTGGTTACACAATTTAATTGGAATATTAATTCATAAAATGATTACGTGACAATCAAAATATAACTCTTCCATATGGAATAAAATGCTCAAGCAGTAGACTTCAAAATATACCAATCAGTATGGCATCATGCTCAAGCAAGACTTCAAAAATACATAGCAACAACTCATTGTCATTCACCATTAAATAAAAAACATACACATTCAATAACAGTCAATAACCGGTTGCAACCTTATAAAAAGGAGGGCATATACAGTGTCTTGCAAAAGTATTAATCCCCCTTGGCGTTTTTCCTATTTTGTTGCATTACAACCTGTAATTTAAATGGATTTGGATTTGGATTTCATGTAATGGACATACTCAATTCACTTAAGATGAGGACAGTCTCAATTCACTTAAATGCACCAAATACCTGTTTACGCCTGTCACTGCCAGCAATAACATTCTGGCATATTGTTTTCCTATCTATAGTATCCAGCTTCTCCTGGTGGATATGACAGACGGCAACATGGTTCAATTTGCTTTTTGTTATAGTAGAGCGCAGCCACGTCTTCAACCTACATGACAACCAAATGAAATCAGAATGCAGGCAACAACATTTGTTATAGCACTTGGGCTACAGTTAGCAAAGATGAGTTGAACCGATAGTTCCAATCTGTGTGCAATGTAAATAGCTGTGCAACATACCCTATCAGACTGCCTTATAACTCAAATTCTCACCTGATGACCTTTTCGTCCTCTCCCTGCTTCAATATGGCAGTGCCCTTTCTCTCTTTACTGTCTCATACCCCTGCCATGACAATCAATTAAATCAGAATGTAGGCAACAACATGTGTTATAGCACTTGGGCTACAGTCAGCAAAGATGAGGAGTTGAACTGATAGTGCCTTATAAATCAAATTCTCACCTGATGACCTGCTCCTCCTCTCCCTGCCTCTACAGTACATGGGCGGCATGGGCGGACTGGGACCAGAAATTGGCCCTGGCATTTCAAACACACCAGATTATTTTTTTCCTGTAGGTCCCCACACCGGCCCCCATTATTAGCCAGATAATGATCATTTTGTGCAACAACAAAAAAACTAGTTAGACAGGCCCACTGTGCTAAAAATGCACCAGCCCATCCACCCCCGATGGGCGGTGCCAGTGCTCCCTCTCTTACTCTCTCTATTGCCTGTCTTTGAACCCTGCCATAATCATCCTCATTTTAATTTGAAAGTTTTGCGACTAAATACACCCTTCAAGCTAGTTGACCACCAATTTTCATTACAATTCATGCAAGTTAAGTTAGGTTATGAGAGTGTTTTTTTAAATTATGTATTTACATTTTGTGGGATATGCTGCAAATCATAAAATTTGACATACGCGACAGACCACAAATAATTTTATATCAAACTTTTAACCTCTAAAATATAGCTAATGGTTTTACTAATGTTGATAGCTTATTTGCTAAATGTTGATAGGACTACTTAGTAATGAGAAATAAAGAACTTGTAAGTGTTAGATAATACATATCATATCATGAAAACAGCTGAATGTTGTCAAGCGTGGACCATCCACATTGCTTGCACCAGAGAATGAAAATTCTCTGGTGCAGTACTGTATCTTCCCCTTCACCAGACAGAGGCTGATGAATTACGCTGACAAAATATGCAGGTATTTGGCGTTTTATGTGTTAGTGTATGCAGAATACTGGACTGACTGTTCTCAATGTGTGTGACTTAAATGTGTATGTGTATGATGATGCCAAAATACAAATGTTCATTCTGGATGAACAATTAAGTTATATTCTATTCTATTCTAGGTTTCGGTACCCAGAGGAGACAATCTCACCAGTAGGGAAGACATGGTGGGAAATGTTCAGGAGGCACAAGAACCTGAGCATGAGGCTGGACACCCTGGACAGGTCGAGAGCTGAGTGTGCCACAGTAGTTCTTGCAAGCGGGAGCGAAGGGCACTGTGTCCCTGTGTTGTTGCCATTCATGCCCTCCCCATTGAGTAGTAGACTATGTATGTATCAAGGTGACATCTAGATGGTTATCAATATTAGTTATGTCTTGTGTAGGCTCCTATCCTACTTGAAATAAAATCATGGCAGGGGAAAAAAATGGCCACATTATCTATTGCCGGCGACACCACCATGATACAGCTGCCCAGTATGAAGCACCTCAGATCAGCAGTCACGTCTATACACCAGTGCACTGGTCGCCGGCTCAACAGTCTTGAGTGGCAACAAATCCGCCCAATTAGCTGATTCTCTTTCCATACACCCACTCCTTTCGACACACCCATCCGCCCATACGCCGGTCACCATATTCTGCCAACGCAGCTAAGGGTGCTCAAATCAAATCAACTGACATTTTATTTGTCACATGCTTCGTAAACAAAACTGTGAAATGAGTAGTAGACGCCATTGCCATGTTTCTTTACACACAGCATAGAGAAACAGAAAAGGGAATTGTCCATTACTCTCATACATAATTTCTCTTGCACAGCCCTGATTTATCCTGACTGTTGCCCATAATTATAAGCACATGCATAAATTGAATCAACAGGTATAATGACCCACTTTACAATGGATATATTCTCCATTGGGTATTAACTAGAGCTTTACTAATGCTAATGCAATTACTGGTGATTTTCTATTAGTAGACGTCCAGAGCTGATAAAAGTGTTCTGCTTCTGATGTCTGACCAGGCTGGATGACCTTGTTATTTCTCTGAGAGGGGCATTGTCCGTGAGGATCATTATGCTTAAATCTATGCCAGAAATATGTTTATTTTTCTGTATCTCTAATTATACCTCTTGAGCTGTCTGTATATGCAAATATGCTTCTCTGTGAAAATCTGGGTAAAAGATTGAAAGGAACGTGAGTCTTATATAATACATTTAGTAATTGCTAGCTGAGATAGTTAGACAACCTAGCTACTCTAACTTGATTGATAGCTTGAAATGGCTTCTTGGTACATACACTACTGGTCAAAAGTTTTAGAACACCTACTCATTCAAAGGTTTTTCTTTATTTTTACTATTTTCTACATTGTCGAATAATAGTGAAGACATCAAAACTATGAAATAACACATATGGAATCATGTAGTAACCAAAAAAGTGTTTAACAAATCAAAATATATTTTATATTTGAGATTCTTCAAATAGCCACCCTTTGCCTTGATGACAGCTTTGCACACTCTTGGCATTCTCTCAATCAGCTTCATGAGCTTGTCACCTGGAATGCATTTCAATTAACAGGTGTGCCTTGTTAAAAGTTAATTTGTGGAATTTCTTTCCTTCTTAATGCGTTTGAGCCAATCAGTTGTGTTGTGACAAGGTATGGGGGGTATACAGAAGATAGCTCTAATTGGTAAAACGCCTCAAATAAGCAAAGAGAAACGACAGTCCATCATTAATTTAAGACATGAAGGTCAGTCAATCTGGAAAATTTCAAGATCTTTGAAAGTTTCTTCAAGTGCAGTTGCAAAACCATCAAGGGCTATGATGAAAATGGCTCTCATGATGACCGCCACAGGAATGGAAGACCCAGAGTTACCTCTGCTGCAGAGGATATGTTCATTAGAGTTACCAGCCTCAGAAATTGTAGCCCAAATAAATTCTTCACAGATTTCAAGTAACAGACACATCTCAACATCAACTGTTCAGAGGAGACTGTGTGAATCAGGCCTTCATGGTCGAATTGCTGCAATGAAACCACTACTAAAGGACACCAATAAGAAGAAGAGACTTGCTTGGGCCAAGAAACACGAGCAATGGACATTAGACCGGTGGAAATGTGTCCTTTGGTCTGGAGTCCAAATTTGAGATTTTTGGTTCCAACCGCCGTGTCTTTGTGAGACGCGGTGTGGGTGAACGGATGATCTCTGCATGTGTATTTCCCACCGTAAAGCATGGAGGAGGAGGTGTTATGGTGTGGGGGTGCTTTGCTGGTGACACTGTCTTTGATCTATTTAGAATTCAAGGCACACTTAACCAGCATGGCTACCACAGCCTTCTGCAGCGATTCGCCATCCCATCTGGTTTGGGCTTAGTGGGACTATCATCTGTTTTTCAACAGGACTGTGTAAGGGCTATTTTACCAAGAAGGAGAGTGATGGAGTGCTGCATCAGATGACCTGGCCTCCACAATCCCCCGACCTCAACCAAATTGAGATGGTTTGGGATGAGTCGGACCGCAGAGTGAAGGAAAAGCAGCCAACAAGTGCTCAGCATATGTGGGAACTCCTTCAAGATTGGTGGAAAAGCATTCCAGGTGAAGCTGGATGAGAGAATGCCAAGAGTGTGCAAAGCTGTCATCAAAGCAACGGGTGGCTATTTGAAGAATCTCAAATATTAAATATATTTTGATTTGTTTAACACTTTTTTGATTACTACATGATTCCATATGTGTTATTTAATTGTTTTGATATCTTCACTATTATTCTACAATGTAGAAAATAATAAAAATAAAGAAAAACCCTTGAATGAGTAGGTGTTCTAAAACTTTTGACCGGTAGCGTAGTTATGAGGTTGGGACCCTATCTGGGCTAGCTAAAGCCAACTTCATAAAATTGCCAGGTGGCTAGTAGTATTACAGAGAAACAACAACAATAAATTACAATTAAAAATTACAATATTTTTTAAACAGGTCGGTCAAATCTAAGGGGGCATGACGCCTCTGATGGTAGCCATGGTTTGCGTGGAGCATGCAGCTAGGGATGAGATGATGAAAGACAGCACAGGGGGAAGAGGTGGAGGGCACTGGCATACCACACAACCCCCGCAGCCCCTACAAGACGGGGGGGGGCACGGGCTCTGGACTTTTGTTGTTGTTGTTGTTGTTGTTGTTGTTGTTGTGTTGGGGTCCCCCTGGAAGTCACCCCCATAGAATTAGGAATTAGAATATTAGAATGGACATTAACCTTCTTATGATGGGATAAAGAGCGTCTGCTAAATGACTAAAATGTAAATGTAAATGTAATAAAGGTCAGCCATTTTGGTCAGGGAGTTGGTCAACCATGGTTTGCCAGTGCTGTGATAAGATTTTGCGTAAAATAGTTAATTTTAAGAATTTATCTGCACTGTATGTTTGTTAGCTAGCTAGTCATCCAGTTTTAGAGAAATTATTCCATAACATTTTCAAATTAACTGCCAATATGCCAACATTCTGGTTGAAATCAGTAGATGATAAGACTTTAGACAAGTTGTAAATGCAACAAGTACTGCTATTGCATCATTTACATTTTACATTTTAGTCACTTAGCATCATATAATAGCACTCTCAGATTTCCAAGAAAACAAAATTGTTTACATATATTTTAGAGGTTATTTATACAGAAAATGTGTATAAAACCTGAATAAACTGTATTTATGACACAATTTCTGATATATCACAAGCATTTGTTTTATTTTCCTGCATAAGTAAAACCAGGATTATGCCTACTGCCATTCATTCCAATTAGACTGGTTTGGATTTCTCCCTGACCAATATGGCTGCCATTTTAACCCCATTCTGGACATAGCCCCCCGCTGCTAAATTTTACCTCAGCCAAATGGCAAAATGTGTAGAATAGCAGGAAATTAGCTTTAAAAATACAAAATTCTCTCAGCCTCGCTTTAAAAAGACAACATTTTTATTTTTGCCCCATGGCAAAATGTGTAGAATTGTACGAAGTTAGCCGTTTCCCCTTAGAAAAAACATTCAAAAAATACCTTGTGGGGGGCTCCGCGAAACTGCGGTACGCCATTGGAGGAGGGCCAACATAGAGGAAGACTTATTTTACAGTACCTCACCTAGCTATAGTCACGCAGCGTACTGCAACACATCCGTCCTTTGTTTGGGGACAACACAGTTGTAGGCCATCACTGTCAGGACAGATCCAGTCACATCCCAGCCAGACAATGTATATTTCAGGGCTAGTCGTCTCCCCCGTGTTCCCAGTGCACCGCTGCTGTTGCCACTGACCCGTTGGCAACCCCCTCTGCCCAAATAATCACACTATAATAAACAGAGGTACTCCAGAGTTGCCTGTGTTTCAGACATGATGAAAATTCATAAATTAGGAGGATATTGTTTCCCAGGGAGGAAACTGTGGCTTATTTGTTACTTTTCATTTTGTATGTTGTTTTGGGGGCTTAGGGTTTCTCATACACTGCTTTTCTAGTTTGTTGTTTTAAAGAGCCAACAGAGACTCAGTAGAATCATATTGTCAATATCGTACAACCTGGAAACATGGAGCTTATTTAAAGTCTCAGGCTGTTCCAACTTCCTCAACAGAGGCCTTTGTGATTATAACTGAAAATATTCAAGAGAGGGACACTCACACAGAGCCAAATACATTGAGTTAATGACTATGATGAGTATTCATTTTAAAAGAATAAGGATGAGTTCATGCTTCTTGAAATGTTTTAATTTAATGCCCCCTGATGTACATAATTAGGACAGTTTTTCCATCCACTATTTCTAAGACATGATTTTTAATGTGAACACATTGTACAAAAGTAGAATAGGAAAAATAGCCTTTAGAAAGAGCAAGAGAGTATTGGACACACTAACCTCAAAGTTGTTTCAGTTTTCATTATGCATTGATAAGCCACATCATTAAACCAAAAACATGTTTAATCATTGGTGAGAATTAATCAATATGTTTATTTATTCATTAGAACAGGAGGTATAAAAAGGAACTGCTGCTAAAAGGAAAATGACCTGGTACTCTCTTAGAGGATAAGGGTAGATGGAGGCAGGCAGGGCCACAGTATACTAACAGTACAGTATGCGTGTGGTTGACTTGACCGCCTCTAATGCATGGTCAACCTCTGCTCTCTATATCACTTCCACATAAGCTATGTTCCTGTTCATGTCTGAGACCTACATCAGCTCAGCCAAGGTTACGCTTTATTAATATGTTATTACACCATATATTGCCAGGACAAAAGTTCATATCAAGTTTCAACCTTGAGATGATTTATAATGGTATGTTCCATGTTACTGAAACCTGATGTTGCAGCCAGGACGCCCGAAATATGTTGCAGTGCATTGGAAATAGGATTTCTGCTGATGGTGTAGAGGGTCGATCTTACTTAAACAGACTTGAAATGGGCATAAAATGGCCAGATGGTAAATAATTCAAATAGTTTTAAGATGCAGCTCCTTTGACCTTAGAAACAACATTGAAGTGTTGCATTTGCAAAAAAAAATTAAATGCAAGTGTGGGGAAGAATTTGAAAAAAACATATTTTTTTATGTTCTTCGTGTAACACACCTGTACCATCTGTTTCTTATGTAAACATGAATCATTACTTTATAATTGTACTGCATTTTTGCTTTGCAGAGTGATCACACTGAAATTATCTCACAAAGCCTCCCTTGATGGATAGCCTAATATTGGACCAATTAATCTTCCAATGCAAAGAATACAGTTAATAAATTCTACCTGTTTGGGCTTCCTTGAAACATTTATGGTGGACGTGTCCTCATTACTAGTCAGTTTATTGGGTTTGGGTAAAAAAAAGAATCCTGATCTGATTTGTTAAACCCTGGGGTTGGTTAATTTAACCCAGACATTTTCAGTAATGCTAAGGTAATACACAATCTTGGTGATAAAACTAACAGCTGCTGCACCATACAACCCTGGCAACCTGGCTTTGTTGCTAATTTAGTCTCCTCATCTAGAACGGTATGTCCTCAGGCACAGGGAAAGTTATATTTTTCCTAAGGGATCAGTAATGTTCTTGTTATCTCCTAATCTTAAATTACTCAATATCCAGAACAATTTGGGCCACAATCAATTAATCCAGTGGAGCAGAGTCAGAGTTAAGCAGAAACAGATGACACTACGGACCTCCAGGGCACATGCTGGTAAACACAGTCTGGGGAAATTGAAGGAGGAGGAAGTAGGGGGACACTGGGGAACATTCAATCCCCACACTCTCCAAAAACACACAAACTAATAATAAGATATATATGAGAGAGGAGGAGGAACACAGACACCCCACTGTTCTCCATCTACCAGACTTGTGTTCACTCTCTCATTCGTTAATATGTCTGCATGCTGTGTGAATATGTTTACTTTCAGAAGGGTTGGTGATTATAAATGTAACCACAGAATTAATTTAACTTCAAACATGAACCAAAATGTAACTGCGGAAGCCATTCAGAGTATCTCTGATAGCAATATTAAAGTAATCTCTCTCAGCATGTTGGCCTAATAGCTGTGAAAATATAAAAGGGCAGATAATGAAAATTCTAATGGGTCATATTCTATCGTGATTAAAATCTCCTAATGAAATGGGGGAGTTTTTGTGGAAATGGAATCCTGCATAACAAATAATGGTAATAGAAATGATTGTGTCTGGCAAGCTGGGATAACATAATGCCAGCCACCAGTAGCGGTGCATGGGTCAAATCACTGGGGAAATCAAGCCAGAAAAAACAAACATATTACAATCTATGTGTTGTGATAATTGCATTGTTTGCTCTATAAGCTGAAGAGTTCATATGCCTTGCGTCCGTGATATATAGGCCTAAGGCCGAAACAATAAGAAGACACAGTGGCAGAATAAATTCAACCACACCTTTGTTTCATCACAAAACTGGAGAGCAACCTCTGTCCAGTGAAGTCCACAAAGCATTTTGCATGTAACAAACAGTTACATGACCTACAGCATGGTCAAGTAAGTTAATGTTTCCGACATTTTCGGACTCCTAAACAACTATTGATTTAGAACCACGGCGAGTTACCGCAAGTTGCAAAGAAAACAGGAGGTGCCTCCACTATTCCAGCACCATTTCAACTTCAACATTTCAACATCATCAAATCACCTATGCTTAGTCTAATACAGTGACAACTAAAATATAGCAAAAACTATTTAGTCCAATCAATGTAAGCTAAATATGATTTGGCTGTCCATGGTTCCGATTTGTGTGTGTGTGTGTGTGTGCGGGCGTGTGTTTGTGCACGTAGAAAAACATGTTGACTCACCCTACTTGTAGAAAAATGTCAATGCCAACCTCCTCTCTTTAATGTTGAGGAAACGGTCTATGACTGTCATACAGTACATGCTTTTAGTTTTTGTTGTCCTAGGATACCTGGCTAAAATGCTTGCTCGCTAGCCTAACTTCCTTTCATGGGCAACGTTAGCTAGTTAACATTAGCCTTCTACATCTAGCTAGCTACATATTGAACTTCCATCTTCTCAGTCCAGGGACACAATGTATGAATTTATGGTTGGATCAGAATCGCCTTTATAATCATTGGCCAGTACGTAAAGTAGTAAAACCACAAGTCCAAATCCCTATCTCCATCCATGGCTAATTTAGGAAATGGCCAATTTTAGCTAGCTAGCTAGCTAGCCACCGGAGGACAACAGCACAACGAGATGCAACCATTCAAGTTGTTTCTGTCAATTATGTATTTCTCTTGATGCGATGTGATAGGAGTAAAGCCAAATCCAAACTGGCTCTTTCTGACCAGACAGCATCAGATAGATGGCATACACATACAGAGAAAGAGGGGCGCTGTTTCGCTCTTGTAAATTACATTCAGCCTCTTGCGAATTGAAGGAAAATTATGAAAACACAGAAAATTATTTTATGTTTTTCTCTTGGTCAATTTTTTTGGGAAACCTGGCTTCCCTTGGCATCCATGGATACACGCCACTGCCAGCCAAACAGAGATACACGTTGTTCTAGCGTTTAAAGCAATGTGAAGAACTTATATCATATGAACTCCACATGTCAGGGAATCATGAATATCCGTTTTACCTTCCTATGGACAATCCTAACTAGATTTCTTTCATAGAAATAGCCTAGATATGTATCCCCATACATTTTATGTAAGCCTCACACTTGCATTTATAAATGCGTCTGCATGCCCTTCTCTTTCATAGTGGATGTATTCTCTGTTCTAAAATGTAAAAAATAAAAATAAACTTGTCGTTATAATTTGTTTAAAAGGATCCTCTCAACGAGTCTTCAACATGGGTGCCAAGCAGACTTGAAAGACCTTGCAGAGGTTCAGCCACGTACAGTGAGTGGGTGAGGCTGCAGCACATTGGCCTCTCTTTGTGGGTAAAGACTGCCCTCTTGAGGTGTAGCTACCCATTGCAATTACACTGCGTGACACAGAAATACAAAGCCACTCTTGTTGCTGTAGTAATTATTACTTGCGTTTTAATCACGGCAACCCAGAACCAAAATATCACGTTAGCTACTCGATTAGGTTCTAGGGAAGAGGTAAGAGATACGAAACGCTGTCTACTACGTCAGACTTTCCACGAGAGATTGCATTTATTTTTATTTTATATAACCTTTATTTTTATCAGGGAGTCATACTGAGACCAAGATTTATTTTACAGATGAGTACTGAATTACATACATTACAGAAAATACACACATCAAAATATAAATACAAAATGCAAGAGAAAGAAAAACACGGTCATAAAAAACAAATACTGAAATTATTTACTTAATTACTAAGATTACATTTCCTAGTCAGAACTAGGAAACTCGGAAATGTGCGATTTATTTATTGGTTGTAGTTATACACGTGTCGGTTCAACGATTCAGGAAGTCCGAGTTTCGTAGTTCGGACTAGTACATGAACACGGCACTAAGCCTACCTGCATTGGCAATTCCCGCCATTGGTGCAGGTTGAAAGCAGCTCATGAAGCGTCCACATTAACCTAAATGTAGCATGCGCAAAACAAACCATCCCCATAGGCAATTGCTTTCAAGACATAGGCCTAAATCTTTGGTTGGCCGATGTTCCTATTTATTGCAGGTAGGCTATAAAACATAAACGATATATACAGCTACTTTGCATAGAACTAAAAACCATACCACGTGAATTCAGGTAAGAACCACAACTGCAACTATTGTTAACGTTGTAGGGTAACAGTTTATGGGCCTTAAAGATTTACATGATTAAATATTGCCAGGTCTAAATCATTTATTGACCCTTAAACCAGATTTAATTGAAAATGTGAGGCACCTGTTTACATTGAAGGGTAAGCCTAATAATCACAACAGATGTTTCTGTGATTTTACCAGGCTTTATGAAATCAGGCATTGTGAAATCAGTTAAACTCCCATTTGTGTGACATTTTTCAACACCTGATGATGCAATGTGAGGTTGTGTTACCCCTCTATTTATAATCAAAGTGATTACTGGAATAGGCTAATAAAGTCTCATCCTCAATTATGACATGAACACAACACTAACATTAATATAAATTAACAAACATTATAGATAACTCTGGATATTCCTAAATATATCATATCATCATACAGGCACAACTATTGATATCATAATTGTTAGGCTACATGGTTTCATGTAACAACATTCATTGGCTACTGTTGCGTATAGCTAGTTTCGTTTCAGTTTACAGTGATTGGTTAACTTTCAGGAACAATTTGACAACCCCGCCTTTGCTCAGCCTATGTATTGCCAACTGTGCTATCAGGGCTTGGTCGGGACACGGCTAGCTGGGCTAAACTTCGCTGCCAGGTCAACGGAGGACAGGAGCATACCAAATATTTTTTATCTGTGAGCATACTATCAGTGAGGTCAGTGACTAAATTGACAACCTGTCGGGAAACTAATATTTTGCAAAGCATGAAAGTTGTAGTAATGTTTCCTCTCTCCCTACATTGCAGAGCTGTTAACATGCGCTAACATTAGGATAACAACTTGTAACCTGCTAGTTTCGTCTTTGGCCAGGCTTGCTTGCTAACAAACTCTTCTGTTATTTTAGATGTCTGCCTAAGTGCCTGTTTAGATGTATGTCTATTTAGTTCGAAGTTAATCAAACTACAGTAGGCTAGTGTTCACGTTCTCTACCAGAGAAGCTATTAATTATACAGTACTCTGAAAATCCCTTTTATGGGGTAAAGTTCAGCAGAACTATGGGCCAATTTTTCAAAACAATTTTAAAGACAGCTAATTTTCAAATTGTCATTTGGGTACAGTCCTCTTATGCTTTCCTTCTTTGTAAAATGGTATTTTTCATACATTCACCTGTCATAACTGTAAATGATTTGTCTAGGACTGGACATGGAATTCTGTAGGCTGCTGGGACCATTCATTTTATGGCTATGACCCAAGTCTTTCTTCATACAGTCAGTCAGTGCTTGCATACCAACCTACTACCACCTAGGCCTGCTCTACTGGCTTCAGGGGTCACACACAGAGGGGTAAATCCATTTGAATTCAAACACTTTTTGACAGCATCCCTTTTGATTTGAACGAAACCTCCCATACATATTTGCACCTTGTAGAAGTGTTCAGAAAATATAAATGGTTGAGTTTGATATAATTTAAAGTGGTGTTCACACGCTGCCTGCTGGTAGGAGGCTCCGCTATGCTGTCCTCAGCATGGCCAGGTCCAGGCTGGGCCTTTCTCTTACGCAGCTGCATCAGTATGCACATGTAGAACTCCCTAGTGGGGAAACTCTGCTCTGGGCATCATGTCCATGTAGTAGCAGACCTGGTTCCACCTCTCCTGGTCAGAGAGCTGCTGGTAGTACTGCATGCACCTTTGCCAGTACTCCTCCTGGCTGTAGCACCCTGGGTGACTGAATGCAGGTTCCTGCCATGGACCATAAGCCCAGGAGAGGGGCCTGCTGAGCTCATGAGCTGGGGTGTACAACTGCTTCTTTCCCCTACGTCAGAAACGGCCTTAGCAGAGGGGTGTTCTTGGGCTGCTGTGGAGATGAGGCCTGGTCAGGAGCCTGAGGGAGGTTTACGGTTCCCAGTTAGGTCAGTGTCAGTCTCATCCGGCTGGACCTTCAGACCCTTTAGAGAGCTCAGACAGCTGATGAGAGAGGAGGCATCTGGAAGATCCTTCATGGGGCCCACGTATCGGATATGGGTGTCTGGATCGGTCTCCTTTACCTTTGGGTAAGGCTGAACGATTTTGGAAAATAATCTAATTGCGATTTTTTGCCCCCAATATTGCGATTGCGATTTAATATGCGATTTAATTTATTTATCCTTTTTCCCCTACAAAACATAATGAATGATTTAAATATGACCAACACAATAGTATATACATTTAGTGTGAAATGTTCTTTCCCATAGGCTGGGTCTATTTGTTAGAATTAAATTCAAACATGTATGACTTGAAATAAATGACATTTTTATTGAACTGCTCATTACAGAAACATCTGTGGCTTTGCCACTGTGCATTTAAATAATTTAAACAAAGGCATGAACTTTGTAAACACTGTGTGCAAAAGGTACAGTCTTAAGAAAAAAATAATTTTAAATTGTATGTATCTTACTGCTCCCAAGTCAGTAACATTTCACACACAACTGAAACAAGGAATTTGCTTTGAAAATATTTTGTAAAATCAAAGTAAATAAAGTTATAAATAAAAAATGAGAAATGCACTTTTAATTTAGACAAACTATTTTTTATAAACGATTTGAATATTATAATATAAAATAGATGAGCCTCACTTATCTCAAGTACACAACAATAACACACCACACAGACTAAAGTTCACTACGAGTATGGCACTGCCAGCCAACTTATCCAACAGTTCTGATCAATAAAATGGACTGTAAGACTCTGGTACGGCTCAGCTGTGCGGCTTGACCACATATCAGTAGTGCTAGCAAAAAAACTCCACCGTTTTAAGTTCCGCGGCGACTTTCTCTTTGCACTTTTTGTACAGCTCCGGTATGGCAGTCTGACTGAAGTATGTGCGGGAGGGTATACTGTAACGTTTATCAAGCGTATGTATTAATGCCATGAACCCAGGCTTGGTCACCGTGCTGAGAGGCATCATATCTTTGGCTATGAACTCGGTTATTGTCCGAGTGATTTCTCCGTGCCGTTTTGAATTACGTTCATACGGAGTGACACTTTCGAACATTTCTGTCAGTGATCCCTGTCTTGAGGTATTTGGCTTGTCTTCGCGCACTGATGCTCGGCATTTTGGTCATACAACTGTCATGCATTGATTTGTGGTATTTTTTTAAGTGCTGAAACAGGTTTGTAGTGTTACCCCGTGAAGTAGCAATCGGAGCACGGCATGCTCTGCACAACACCTGACGCTGCTCAGCATCTTTCTTTTTAAAACCAAAATAGTTCCACACCACCGACGTGCTGTTCCTCTTCGATATTAAAGTATCAGCTGTGTCAGTTTCTGACTGTTCCGTCGAGCAAGAGGCCATTGCGCTGGACAGCATGAAAAGTCGCGTCACGTGACCACCTCAAATCGCGCACGTTGCGATTAGAAAATCGCGTTCAGTCAAATCGCGATATTATCGCGAATGCAATTAATCGTTCAGCCCTACCTTTGGGGCCTGCTCTGAGGTGGGCGGCAGCTTGACTGTGCCCACGTAGGTCAGGGGATCCACCAGTGAGGCCTGGTGAACAGGGCCAGGCACCAGAGCCACAGGGCTGGTTGCTACCACAGTATCGGTTTGACCTGAAAATGACACATTCATATTGCTGTTGCAATAAAATAAAAAACACTTATCTAGACAGTAGGGATTTCAAATTGCTTCGTGATGTTTCTGCTTTGAAGATCTAAGCTTTTGGTGACATCAGAATACTGTTTTTCACTGTCTCTATGGCAATTGTATGCACAATTGCGCCGGAGGGGATGGCTGCCGTTTTACGGGCTCCTAACCAATTGTGCTATATTTTTTCGCATTGTTTGTAACTTATTTTGTACATAATGCTGATGCTACTGTCTCTTATGACCGAAAAGCGCTTCAGGATATCAGAACAGCGATAATTCACCTCAAACTGGATGAAGATTTTTTCTTTAATGAGTCTAACGCGAAGGATATAATGTTGCTCCCGGACAAGGCCCAAATCCCTGTCATTCGCATGAAGGAGATACCGGGGGCGCAGATCAGGGTGCCTTGTGAGAATTAGTCGGCGAGTGGGTAACCCGCCTCTACTATCCGTTCTATTGGCCAACGTGCAATCACTGGCACTCCTAGTGGCCGGGGACTTTAATGCAGGCAAACTTATATCCGTTTTACCTCATTTCTACCAGCATGTCACATGTGCAACCAGAGGGGAAAAAAACTCTAGACCACCTTTACTCCACACACAGAGATGCGTACAAAGCTCTCCCTCGCCCTCCATTTGGCAAATCTGACCATAATTATATCCTCCTGATTCCTGCTTACAAGCAAAAACTAAAGCAGGAAGTACCAGTGACTCGCTCAACACAGAAGTGGTCAGATGACGCGGATGCTACGCTACAGGACTGTTTTGCTAGCACAGACTGGAATATGTTCCGGGATTCATCCAATGGCATTGAGGAGTATACCACCTCAGTCACCGGCTTCATCAATAAGTGCATTGACGACGTCGTCCCCACAGTGACCGTACGTACATATCCCAACCAGAAGCCATGGATTACAGGCAACATCTGCACCGAGCTAACGGCTAGAGCTGCCGCTTTCAAGAAGCGGGACACTAATCCGGACACTTATAAGAAATTCCGAAATGCCCTCAGACAAACCATCAAACAGGCAAAGCGTCAATACAGGACTAAGATTGAATCCTACTACACCGGCTCTGATGCTCGTCGGATGTGGCAGGGCTTGCAAACTATTTTGGACTAAAAAGGGAAACCCAGCCGCGAGCTGCCCAGTGACGCGAGCCTACCAGAGGGCTAAATACCTTTTTATGCTCACTTCAAGGCAAGCAACACTGAAGCATGCATGAGAGCATCAGCTGTTCCGGACAACTGTGTGATCACACTCTCCGTAGCCGATGTGAGCAAGACCTTTTAAACAGGTCAACATTCACAAGGCCACAGAGCCAGATGGATTACCAGGACGTGTACTCAGAGCATGCACGGACCAACTGGCAAGTGTCTTCACTGACATTTTCAACCTCTCCCTGACCGAGTCTGTAATACCTACACTCGCATACCCCGAGAGCATCTGGTCAGAGGGGTGGTGGCACAGGAATCCTCATCTCTCCCAAGTGGTCATTCTCAATTTTTCCCCTAACCCATCTGTCTATCTCCTCATTTGAATTCCACGCTGTCACAGTCACTAGCCCATTTAAGCTTAATATCCTTGTCATCTATCGCCCTCCAGGTTCCCTTGGAGAGTTCATCAATGAGCTTGACGCCTTGATAAGTTCCTTTCCTGAGGATGGCTCACCCTTCACAGTTTTGGGGGATTTCAACCTCCCTACGTCTACATTTGACTCATTTCTCTCTGCCTCCTTCTTTCCACTCCTCTCCTCTTTTGACCTCACCCTCTCACCGTCCCCCCTACTCACAAGGCAGGCAATACGCTTGACTTCATCTTTACTAGATGTTGCTCTTCTACTAATCTCACTGCAACTCCCCTCCATGTCTCCGACCACTACTTTGTATCCTTTTCTCTCTCGCTCTCCTCCAACACTACTCACTCTGCCCCTACACAGATGGTAACGCGCCGCCGCAACCTTCGCTCTCTCTCTCCCACTACTCTCTCCTCTTCCATCCTATCATCTCTTCCCTCTGCTCAATCCTTCTCCCTCCAATCTCCTGATTCTGCCTCCTCAACCCTCCTCTCCTCCCTTTCTGCATCCTTTGACTCCCTGTGTCCCCTATCCTCCCGGCCGGCTCGGTCCTCCCCTCCAGCTCCGTGGCTTGATGACTCATTGCGAGCTCACAGAACAGAGCTCCGGGCAGCGGAGCGGAAATGGAAGAAAACTAAACTCCCTGCCGACCTGGCATCTTTTCACTCCCTCCTCTCTACATTTGCTTCATCTGTTATTGCTGCTAAGGCCACTTTCTACCACTCTAAATTCCAAGCATCTGCCTCTAACCCTAGGAAGCTCTTTGCCACATTCTCCTCACTGCTGAATCCCCCCCCTCCTCTCTCTGTGGATGACTTCGTCAACCACTTTGAAAAGAAGGTTGACGACATCCGATCCTCGTTTGTTAAGTCTAATGACACTGCTGGTCCTGCTCACACTGCCCTACCCTATGCTTTGACTTCTTTCTCCCCTCTCTCTCCAGATAAAATCTTGCGACTAGTGACTGCAGGCCGCCCAACAACCTGCCCGCTTGACCCCATCCCTTCCTCTCTTCTCCAGACCATCTCCGGTGACCTTCTCCCCTACCTCACCTCGCTGATCAACTCATCCTTGACCGCTGGCCATGTCCCTTCCGTCTTCAAGAGAGCGAGAGTTGCACCCCTTCTCAAAAAACCAACACTCGATCCCACTGATGTCAACAACTACAGACCAGTATCCCTTCTTTCTTTTCTTTCCAAAACTATTGAGCGTGCCGTCTTTAGCCAACTCTCTTGCTATCTCTCTCAGAATGACCTTCTTGATCCAAACCAGTCAGGTTTCAGGACTGGTCATTCAACTGAGACTGCTCTTCTCTGTGTCACGGAGGCTCTCCGCACTGCTAAAGCTAACTCTCTCTCCTCTGCTCTTGTCCTTCTAGACCTGTCTGCTGCCTTTGATACTGTGAACCATCAGATCCTCCTCTCCACCCTCTCCGAGCTGGGCATCTCCGGCGCGGCTCACTCCTGGATTGCGTCCTACCTGACCGGTCGCTCCTACCAAGTGGCGTGGCGAGAAGCTGTCTCCGCACCACGTGCTCTCACCACTGGTGTCCCCCAGGGCTCAGTTCTAGGCCCTCTCCTTTTCTCCCTATACACCAAGTCACTTGGCTCTGTCATATCCTCACATGGCCTCTCCTATCATTGCTACGCTGACGATACACAACTAATCTTCTCCTTTCCCCCTTCTGATAACCAGGTGGCGAATCGCATCTCTGCATGTCTGGCCAACATATCAGTATGGATGACGGATCACCACCTCAAGCTGAACCCTGGCAAGACGGAGCTGCTCTTCCTCCCGGGGAAGGACTGCCCGTTCCATGATCTCGCCATCACGGTTGACAACTCCGTTGTGTCCTCCTCCCAGAGTGCGAAGAGCCTTGGCGTGACCCTGGACAACACCCTGTCGTTCTCCGCTAACATAAAGGCGGTGACCCGATCCTGCAGGTTCATGCTCTACAACATTCGGAGAGTACGACCCTGCCTTACACAGGAAGCGGCACAGGTCCTAATCCAGGCACTTGTCATCTCCCGTCTGGATTACTGCAACTCGCTGTTGGCTGGGCTCCCTGCCTGTGCCATTAAACCCCTACAACTCATCCAGAATGCCGCAGCCCGTCTGGTGTTCAACCTTCCCAAGTTCTCTCCGTCACCCCCCTCCTCCGCACACTCCACTGGCTTCCAGTTGAAGCTCGCATCCGTTACAAGACCATGGTGCTTGCCTATGGAGCAGTGAGGGGAACGGCACCTCCGTACCTTCAGGCTCTGATCAGTCCCTACACCCAAACGAGGGCATTGCGTTCATCCACCTCTGGCCTGCTGGCTCCCCTTCCTCTGCGGAAGCATAGTTCCCGCTCAGCCCAGTCAAAACTGTTCGCTGCTCTGGCACCCCAATGGTGGAACAAGCTCCCTCACGACGCCAGGACAGCGGAGTCACTCACCAAAAAAAACAAAACAAATTATTGTAAAGTGGTTAACCCACTGGCTATAGGGTGAATGCACCAATTTGTAAGTCGCTCTGGATAAGAGCGTCTGCTAAATGACTTAAATGTAAATGTTTCAAGCAGACCACCATAGTCCCTGTGCCCAAGAAAGCGAAGGTAACCTGCCTAAATGACTACCGCCCCATAGCACTCACGTCGGTAGCCATGAAGTGCTTTGAAAGGCTGGTCATGGCTCACATCAACACTCCAATTCGCATACCGCCACAACAGATCCACAGATGACGCAATCGCACTCCACACTGCCCTTTTCCACCTGGACAAAAGGAACACCTACGTGAGAATGCTGTTCATTGACTACAGCTCAGCATTCAACACCATAGTGCCCACAAAGCTCATCACTAAGCTAAGGACCCTGGGACTAAACACCTCCCTCTGCAACTGGATCCTGGACTTCAGCCACTCTTATCCTCAACTAGGGGGCCACTCAGGGTTGCATGCTTAGTCCCCTCCTGTACTCCCTGTTCACCCACGACTGCATGGCCAAGCACGACTCCAACACCATCATTAAGTTTGCTGACGACACAACGGTTGTAGGCCTGATCACCGACAACGATGAGACAACCTATATGGAGGAGGTCAGAGACCTGGCAGTGTGGTGCCAGAACAACAACCTTTCCCTCAACGTGAGCAAGACAAAGGAGATGATCGTGGACTACAGGAAAAGGAGGGCAGAACAAGCCCCCATTCACATCGACGGGGCTGCAGTGGAGCGGGTCGAGAGTTTCAAGTTCCTTGGTGTCCACATCACCAACAAACTATCATGGTCCAAACACACCAAGACAGTCGTAAAGAGGGCACAACAATGTCTTTCCCCCTCAGGAGACTGAAAATATTTGGCATGGGTCCCCAGATCCTCAAAAAGTTATACAGCTGCACCAGCGAGAACATCCTGACCGGTTGCATCACCGCCTGGTATGGCAACTGCTCCACATCCGACCGTAAGGCGCTACAGAGGGTAGTGCTTACGGCCCAGTACATCACTGGGGCCAAGCTTCCTGCCATCCAGACCTATATACTAGGCGGTGTCAGAGGAAGGCCCAAAAAAATTGTCAAAGACTCCAGTAACCCAAGTCATAGGCTGTTCTCTCTGCTACCACACGGCAAGCGGTACCAGAGCGCCAAGTCTAGGTCCAAAAGGTTCCTTAACAGCTTCTACCCCCAAGCCATAAGACTCCTGAACAATTAATCAAATGGCCACCCGGACTATTTGCATTGACACCCCCCCATTGTTTTTACAATGCACCTACTCGCTGTTTATTATCTAGTGGTAGGACACACAAGCTCACAGAATGGGACCGCCGAGTGCTGAAACGCATAGTGAGTAAAAATCGTCTGCCCTCAGTTGCAACACTCACTACCGAGTTCCAAACTGCCTCTCGAAGCAACATCAGCACAATAACTGTTCGTTGGGAGCTTCATGAAATGGGTTTCCATGGTCAAGCAGCCGCACACAAGCCTAAGATCACCACGCGCAACGCTAGCATTATGGATGAAAGTAGATGGTCTTGCAGGAGGATCTCCCTGTTCCATCAATGGTACAGACTGATCAACTCCCTGAATATAGAAAATCGGTAGTCTGTGTAGCAGCAAGTTTGGTTTCATGTGAGTTCATAATAAACTTTGCCGCATTCTTGGCCCAAACGTTCAATTGTGATGTCATCCAATTTTAAATTTGAATAACGATCACATTCAGAATCACCATGACATTATGAAAAAAGTTCTGCAGGATTTTCATATTCAATTTCAATTTTTGCTAACATTTTTCAGAATCTACATGTTAAAATTGTAAAATTTTGCCAAGCATGTTTTGTTTTTTAACGTACTGAAAAATCACATGATCAAAATGTCACATCATTATTATTATTATAAAGACAAACATCAAATTGATGGCCTACATGAGTAACTTTGGTCAGCAGTGAACAGAGCCAGGGCCCAGACAAACATGTAGTAGAGGAGCTCCTAGCTCTACTGTTTGTAATATTAGCAATTACTGTATCTGCCTCCATAATGATATTAATATTTTGGCTGTGGGAGACATGCTGTTTCCAATTAAGGTAAAGTAAGACTTCAATCATCCTTGTTCAAACCAACTTCTGTCCAGTGACGTGAATCATTCTATAATTCAGCCCTATCCAGTTCCATCCTGGCTGTATCCTGTTGCTTGACAAATGAAACAGACATGCCTGGGTTGTCTACTAATGGATAGATTGAGGGACACCACAATAAATCCCCTCACTGCTGTTCAGCTGCATAATGAATGTCTGTCTTATGAAGCAAGTAAAAATTCTGTCTCATAAACCAAGTAATTTGAGGTGAATCTCCTTCTGTCTCTTTTTCATGTCAGAAATTTGACACATCCTGCACAATGGCTGACAGCGGGAAGACTGATGAGCCCAGTGCAACCACAGCCCAGCCAACTAATGGAGACCAGCAGGTGAGGAGCACAATCACTATGACATTAGTTTACCCTACAACACAGCTCTGATGAAGGGTCTGATACACTAATAACATTGAAACCAGCATTCAATATTTCACTCAGAGTTGATAAATTGGAAATATGTAAGCACTCCTCAAGTATAATATGCGCATGTACACACAAAAACTCACCAGGTACAGAGTTGAGTGATCAGTACAAAGCAAACAAAATATGCAACATGCAATTGTTGAAAATGGCAACACAAAGGCTGTTTCCCCACTTCTAACTCAGGCTAAATCATAACCATTGTGTTTTGTTCCCAGAGTGTTGTGTCCCGCGTGGGCAGCATCCCCCTGGTGAGCTCTGCGTGTGGTGTAGTGTCCAACGCCTACAGCAGCACCAAGGACAGCGTGCCCCTGCTGAAGGGGGTCATGGAGGCTGCCGAGAGCGGGGTGCGCACCCTTGGGGTAGCCGCCACAACTGGCTCCAAGCCACTCCTTGACAGACTGGAGCCACAGAGTGCGTTCTGCTGCATAGTGACCACAGACGGACATCACAAAAAAACAATATATATATTAGTGGATAACTTTTTTTGTTAGGAGTTAATTAATTATTTGTTGCAGTTTCTGTGGTGAATCATTATGCCATGATGGGACTGGACAAGGTGGAAAAACTGCAATTCCTCCAGCAGCCAGCTGATAAGGTGAGTCTCCAAATCTAGTGTTGACTAGTCAACAATGCTTCCTCATGCATCCAATTCAACTAAAGTCCCCAAGAAAACACTTTACTTGATATAAGACCTTATATATTCATAACAGCGTTTTAATGAGCTGTATATTGTCTCACCCTCAGCTAGTTTCAGATACAATAGGCATGATGCACCAGTCTGTGAGCGGGGCAAAGGAGGCCATGGCTGGGGCCAAGGAGACCATAGCTGGGGCTGTAACCGGGGCCAAGGAAACCATGACTGGGGCTGTAATGTCGGCAGTGTTTGGGGGTGTGGAGATGACCCAAGCAGCAGCCAGTGGATTGTTCAGCTCATTCATGGTGACCGGTGTGGGCCAGATGGTCAGCAGTGGGGTGGGCCTGGCCCTCAGCCACTCTGAGAACTGGGTGGACCATAACCTGCCTCTCAGCGACAGAGAGCTGGGTCAGTATGAATGAGAAACTAGTAAACCCTGAATGGACTGTACTGAAATGGAATTGAACCCATCCCTGGTGTGGTTGCTGCTGAGTCAGGTCTAGAGCTGCAAGATGGTTCATTTATGTGTAGCTATGGATATGTAGACAGGGCGACACTAAAATCAATAGCTCTGATCTCAGACCGACCGTGAATTATTGTTTATAGATCATCTTAATTTTTTCCCCCATACAGCTGCTTTGGCAGAGCCTGCAACAGGTGAGGTGGCTACTGCACCAGTGGTGGGCTCTAGCTACTTTGTCCGTCTGGGCAAGCTGTCCTCCAAGGTGCAGGAGCGGGCCCTGGAGCAGTCCCTGGTGAGAGCCCGGCACGCCAGAGACACCACATACGCCACCATGACACAGATCACCAGCACCCTGGACCTGCTGGAGAAAGCCCGCTCCACCCTGGCCACTGCAAACCACCAGCTGGGAGGGGCACCAGAGCAGCTGCTGCAGCGCTGGAAGGAGTGGCAGGAGAAACAGCCTAAAGATGGAGTGGTAGAGACGGGGGAGGTGGATGTTCCCAAAGACCAGACTGAGGTAGGGAGTCTTGAATTAGTATTTTCTGTCCAAGTAGCCATGTGATTGAATGTACTTGAACCTTTTATATACACTGTTTTATAGTTTCCACAGCTAACCGTAATTGTCTATGTTTGTGTAGCAGTTGGAGTGGCGAACCCTCTTGATGGTACGTGGTCTCAGTGACCAGTTGCGGTCTGCGTGCTCTGGGGTGGTGTCCAGCGCCCAGGGCTTACCCGGTGCTGTCCAGGACCAGCTGGCAAACGCACGGAAAGCGGCTGAAGAACTGCACTCCTCCCTGGGCAACACTAGCACCCTCACACCCCCCCTCCTGGAGCAGACCCGTCACCATCTAACGCAGGTATACAAAACTCTGTTGCTCAATTTTTCCTGTGTGCATTCATTATGAATACACCAGCTGCTGGTTTCTCATTATTTATTCAGTTTCAATATTTCAACCAACACATTGTATATACATCATCATAACAGATAATTATGAATCACTCTGAGGTTATTTGTGTTGATTGACACATTTAAACGTTCACAGGTGCGACTGTCTCTGGATGGTGTCATGGAGTATCTGCTCAATAACACTCCTTTCAACTGGCTGGTGGGACCCTTTGCACCCCAGATCACAGAGAAGGGGGAGGGCGGGTTGGCTGCGAATAAGGGGGGCCCTCAGAACTAGGGTTAGTGTGTGAGGCAAGAGCAGGACCGAGATGTTGGAGTAGATTACTCCAAAAAGGCTTGTGCTTTTCATCTGCTTTCAATCACTGAGGCCTTAGATTAACGTGTGGCTGACATGCCTGCATCTTTTTGTACAGTGCAGTAAATTATGTGCTTTCTATGCACTTACTGCCCACACTTGTGCGTCCATAAGCTATGCTGATGATAACATATGGAAATCACAATACTGCGTTGTAGATTCTCCAGAAGGGGATGACTACTAAAACAGCCATATTTGGGGTCTAGCACACACTCCAATCGGTGAATGTTGAGAAACTATTTAAAACAAACACTAATTTTGTTTTTCTAACTGTATGAAATGCAGTATAAACTGCACATGCGACTGATCTTTAATCCTCTCAAATTTACAAAAAGGGGTCATGACAAATTGGTGTGTGACAGTTGTCTGTCCTCTCTGCTGTATGTGTAAGCTCCAGCAGGGTCTTGCTGTTGTTCCTGTCCTGATACAGTAGGCTAAATAAAGTCATGTTGGCTCTGGCCCTGGGCTTCCATTCCATTATTTTAGCTAATCCATTTTTTTATGTTATACAGGATTTAATTTACCTGCATCTTTCACTCATTATAGTTCATACTGCCTAGTGAATATTTAGAATTAATTATGTTGTACTTTGCTGTCATTTTTTATTATTCCAATAACTCAAAACATGTTTTCCAAGAACCTGTAACTTATTATAACCCTGTTGTTGTCATAGCTGATATTGACAGTAATGTTCAATGTCACAAGACTCATTAGCAGACATTTTGGAATATATTTATATCATGCTTATTTCCATAATGTTATTGTATTTGGCTAATGTGAAATAGGGACACGCGTGTGAGAAAAATTACGCTTAGAATGACGTCACGGTCGTTGTTTCGAATGTCGGGAGCTAGCGCTGGTTAGGAGACCGCGCGCACAGAAGGTATCGATTATTACTACATTTGTGGAGAGCAAGGAAGGTCGTCGACATCCGCAGCACTTCGTATTTCAGGTACTGCTTTGCCTTAGTAAAATATTGGAAGTTTCGTTAATGTAAACCGATCGATCCGGTCAGATGCGTTCTCTGACTAGCTTAGAGCTTCATGCTAGCTAGCCAGCTAACGTAACGTTAGTTTTTAGCCACTTGTGCGAAAGTCGTGTTACTTTTGAAAGGTAATTCGTCTGACTAACTTAATTATTGACATTTCATTACCCAGGTAAGCTAGTTAATATTTACATCCAGGACATAAATGACTTCGCTTGTCCTTGTTTTCAATCACCTAACGTTAGCAAGTCTCTAGGGCAGGCTAACGTCTTAATGAGATGAGGACGGAATTGTTTTCGACTGCAGACAAACCCGACCTGGGTTAACAATCAGCTGTAGTTACTAATTTAGCTAGCTAATTTACCAGCCAGAGTTAGTTTGCTTATTATTGTCAGTATATGGCAAGAAGTCTAGCAAAGTATCGAACTAGTTAGCAAGACAATGCAGACATTTTTGTGTTCTTTGTTTTCAATTTTGCTTGTCCCGAATACAGCCACCGACGTTTTCCTCATTTGTGTTGCTCGTACTATGTAAACCGATTCAATGGCACATGCACATTCGTGCTGAGTTAGTTGAGCAACACAAATGAAGAAAAAGTCGGTTGTATTCGATACAAGATTAATAGGGAATTGCGATATGTACAGTGCGTTCTGAAAGTATTCATACCCCTTCCCCTTTTCCACATTTGATGTTACAGCCTTATTCTAAAATTGATTGAATTAATTGTGTTAATCTACACACAATACCCCATAATGACAAAGCGAAAACAGGTTATAATTTTTTGCAAATGTATTAAAAATAAACTGAAATACCTTGTTTACATAAGTATTCAGACCCTTTGCTATGAGACTCAAAATTGAGCTCATGTGCGTCCTGTTTCCATTGATCATCCTTGAGATGTTTCTACAACTTGATTTAAGTCCAACTGTGGTAAAATCAATTGATTTGGATATGATTTGGAAAGGCACACACCTGTCTATATAAGGTCCAGGGGCGGTGTGTTCATTAGGGCGATATGGGCGACGCACTGCCAAACGGGAAAAGGAAGGGATTTTTTTCTAATCAATTATATCACGGCAACAGTAGTTATGAGTGTTCTAATCTAGACGTCTGATCTGCCACTAAATGTCCAATCAGGCTAAAGTCGTGCTTCAAATGCCCCCCCCCCCCCCTTTTGGGGCGATTTCAGTCAGGTTGAAAATCGCCCAGAAGTCTCTCATAGACTCCCATGTAAAATCTATTTTTTTCAAATATCAGAGCTTTCAATACAATCTCTATGGGTTTCTGAGGGCTTGCACTTACGCGCTTTCGTCATACGTAACATAACCATGAACGTAACTAAGAAAAGAGCGGGTAGCAGCGTCATTCAATTCACGTACTACTATCAAGATGGCTATAGCGTTCAGTGCAACTCGATTGTCTCTTTGAAATAAGTTACTTTTTGTCGGCGAACAAATCAAGATAAATTGGCAACGAAACAATTAGGACCTCCCAGACCAAATTTAATAATTCAACAGGTTTCTACTAAAGGCGGAAAGTCCTACACCCGAGGATTTTCCAAAAATTGGTACTGAACGAAAAAACCTGGCTAGCAGGCTGCGATGTAGCTAATGCAGTCTTCTGCTACCCCCTGCTTACTCTTTCACCCTGAAGGCGGCACGGCAGACAGCACCGCTTGGACAGCGACTGGTGTGTAACGGACATGCACCATCTTTCAGGAAAGATTAAGAAACATGAGCTGTCAAAGACCCACATGGATAGCTGTTTGAGATTGTCTGCTTTGGGGAGAGTGAACATTGCTACTCAACTGGATGAGGGATACAGGCTAGCTGTCCGCCGCCACAACGATGAGGTTAGTGTTGATAATCACAAGTTTACTGGAGAACTGAAACTGACAAGGCTGACAAGATAGGACCCTTTTGTCCATTGTTATTGGATAGGAACAGAACTTATAACCAGCTCCTGACCTAAATAGATCTTAGCACAACATTTTACTCAACATATCATATTCCATATTCACTATAACAAATATATTTACTACGACATTAGCAAGAACCGCCACATCCTCAGCCGGCTAATCCAGTGTGTGAAGTTTTGCGGAGTGTTTGAGTTAGCTTTGCGAGGCAAAGATGAAACTGAGGGCTCCACCAACCCTGGTAAGCCAACACTTTTGAGATCAGTCAATAAATGCTTCTGGTATTGACTTATATGCTGCCCCTGTCTTCATGTTGTTGCTGGACATATCTTTTTTTAAATGTGTGTAGGTCACCTAAATCATCAGAAAAATTGCCCCCCCTGAGAATTTTTTCAGGAGCCGCCACTGATAAGGTCCCGCAGTTGACGGTGCATATCAGAGCAAAAACCAAGCCATGAGGTCGAAGGAATTGTCCGCAGAGCTCTGAGACAGGACCTTTGTGTCAAGGCACATATCTGGAGAAGGGTACCAAAAAATGTCTGCAGCATTGAAGGTCCCCAAGAACACAGTGGCCTTTATCATTCTTAAATTGAAGAAGTTTGGAACCACCAAGACTCTTCCTAGAGCTGGCCAAACTGAGCAATCGGAGGAGAAGGGCCTTGGTCAGGGAGGTCACACTGACAGAGCTCCAGAG
The DNA here is from genome assembly GCF_020615455.1 of Coregonus clupeaformis. NCBI lineage: Eukaryota > Metazoa > Chordata > Actinopteri > Salmoniformes > Salmonidae > Coregonus > Coregonus clupeaformis. The sequence continues at coordinate 44,463,170 of NC_059211.1, read as the reverse complement.
TTCCTCTGTGGGGATTGGAGAACCTTCCAGAAGGACAACCAATCAGGCCTTTATGGTAAAGTGGCCAGACGGAAGCCACTCTTCAGTAAAAGTCACATGACAGCCCGCTTGGAGTTTGCCAAAAGGCAGCTAAAGGACTCCGACCGTGAGAAACAAAATGCTCTGGTCTGATGAAACCAAGATTGAACTCTTTGGCCTGAATGCCAAGCGTCACGTCTGGAGGAAACATGGCACCATCCCTACGGTGAAGCATGGTGGTGGCAGCATCATGCTGTGGGGATGTTTTTTAGTGGCAGGTACTGGGAGACTAGTCAGGATAGAGGGAAAAAAGAACAGAGCAAAGTACAGAGAGATCCTTGATGAAAACCTGCTCCAGAACGCTCAGGACCTCAGACTGGGGTGAAGGTTCACCTTCCAACAGGACAACGACCCGACGCACACAGCCAAGACAACGCAGGAGTGGCTTCGGGACACGTCTCTGAATGTCCTTGAGTGGCCCAGCCAGAGCCCGGAATTGAACCCGATCAAACATCTCTGGAGAGACCTGAAAATAGCTATGCAGTGACGCTCCCCACCAACCTGACAGAGCTTGAGAGGATCTGCAGAGAAGAATGGGACAAACTCCCCAAATACAGGCGTGACAAGCTTGTAGCGTCATACCCAAGAAGACTCGATGCTGTAATCGCTGCCAAAGGTGCTTCCACAAAGTACTGAGTAAAGGGTCTGAATACTTACGTAAATGTGAAATTTCCAATTTTTTTATACATTTACAAAAATGTATAAAAACCTGTTTTTGCTTTGTCATTATGGTGTATTGTGTGTAGATTGATGAGGGGGGGAAACTATTTAATCCATTTTAGAATAAGGCTGTAACGTAACAAAGAGGAAAAAGGCAAGGGGTCTGAATACTTTCCGAATGCACTGTAGCTACTTGTTTTCCCACTGTCAATTGAATCTGACCATTCAAGTGAAGTGAACAAGTTGGTTTTGTGGTTTGAAACCTACTGTACGTTATGGGTGCCAAATTCTAAACCTAATTTAACAGAATAAGTACAGCCTCTGGATTGGGTAGCCTCCCTGCTAGTAACAAGAAACAGTATTTGTATTGTATCGCACAAAATGTATCACTCATCACCAGTACTAGACAGATATCTGTCAGTATCATCTCTAATAATCTAAACTAATTATCAATCATTCGCACCTACTCCTAGCAGAACCACTCAAAACTGCTCTCCTGCTCGAATGCTGGTCTCCAAGCACTTTTAGCCTTTTTAGGAATGTTCATGTAAACAAATGGCCACTAGTTTGACTAACTCTTCAACCCCATTTCAGGAATATCCTCTCTCCCCCACCCCCCCCCTCTCTTTGTCAGAGAGCATGGCTCAGGAGACCAATCAGACGCAAGTGCCAATGCTTTGCACTATGGGCTGCGGTTTTTATGGTAATCCCCGCAGCAACGGCATGTGCTCGGTCTGCTACAAGGAACACTTGCAGAGACAACAGGGCGGGGGCCGTTCCAGCCCCCCAGGTGAGAAAGGCTCGGTCACGTCATCGCCAGTGGGGTTCCCGGGAGCAGCTGGTGTGTCGGTGAAGCGCACGACGGCGGAACCCAGCACGGAAGGGGTCACTCCTGCCGAGGAAAGGACATCCAGGTATGCTGACAGAGAATCAGCTTGTCTCTGCAAACAAACACACAGACTGCTCAATGGAATCCATTCAATTGACAGTAAGCTGTTGCTCAAGAGGCTTTGGTTTATCATTGTGTTTTGGAGTTCCCTAGGCTTCCTCCTGGGCTGAATATTGGATTATGGTTTGTTGTTCACCTCATTATTGGTCTGAGTGTATGTGTGTGTGTGTCTATAGTCCCAGCCCAGTAACCCAGCAGATGACAGCCATGAGTATCTCCCAGGATACTGGAGCCACTGACTCAGACCGGGCTGATTGGAACGAGGAAGAGGAGGAGGAGGAGGGGACATCCAAAAACCCAGGTTAGAACAACGGGGGAGAAAAAGCTTGATACTTTCTTGGTTTCCAAACTGTTTTCCATGTCTACATCATCAGTAACGTTATATGGCATGCCTCCTGCCTTGTCTTGTAATACATAACTACACTACAGCCACCCGAGGGTGAACAGCAACAGTCCTATATGGGTATCTATGTTTAAAGTTCAGTCAGATGTTATATTTTAACAGAGCCAGTGGGGGAGGGAGCCCAGCCCTCGTCTGATGGTGATCAGACCCCTGACAAAAATAAGAAGAAGAACCGATGCTTCACCTGCCGGAAGAAAGTGGGCCTCACGGGTAAGACTGAAGAGGGTTTTAAGCTGGGTGGACACTACACGTTTTTAGCCTGATCTACAGGCTCCCGATCGGCTCCTGGCGCATTTTCCCAAATTGGAGGAAATCGGAGCAAACCCGGAGTAAAACTTAGTGCTGCAGCCCGTAAAGTGTAAGTGCATACCTGATTTGCGGTTGATTGCTGTCATAGGCTCCTGGGCACTTACGGCGTCCCAATACTTTTTCGGCATGTTGAATATATTCTGCCTCAAATCGGCCATTATCGCCAACTGTGAGCAGTGCTCAGAGCAGATGCGAGGCATGTCCCTCCGTCAGCCAATCAGTTACTCAGAACAATAAATTATTCTCTTCACCTACCTTACAAGTTCATCTCTAACCATTTTCTCTAACCAGTTTCCGTCCAACCTTTTTATGTGAGTAAAGTACATGTCGGATAAAAAATTGTTATGACAGACCTGATGGAAACTGAACATTTTTCGGTGAACATTGCAAATGTCAACAAAACCAAATACGCTAGACAAGGTGAGATCTTTTTGTGTTGGTAAAATAAATTCTGCGAGTAATGTTTGGTGGAAACGCTTTTATGAGCAAATATTGATATAACCATCATATGGAAGTAAACGTGGAGTCACGTGATGACATGTTGTGTGGTCCCCCACTATGACTCGTCGGGAAAGCATGCCGTTTATTAGGAGGCTACAGATAACTTATTTTATGATGAACTTCACACAGTGGTGAAAGTGCAAGGTGATGAGCTTGATGCTCCTTTCCAATAAATATCGAGGGTCTTATTCTGGTGACATGATCATCGATGCTTGGCTGCCATTTGACAAATAAAAATCTTGCTCTTTTGTCCATAATAATCTCATGTAGGCTATACGTGCGCTCTAGCCAACAGCGCGCAGATTCAACTAGAGTGCACGTGCCAAGACCAGAGTGGGCACACTCTATTATATAAGGCACTTTTTCTTTGTGAGAAAACCATTAGTAGAATTAAATGCAATGGAAACCCATTTAACTTGTATTTTTTTATTCGGTACACGGGAATTTAACTGCAAAAGGGATTTTATGTGCACTACATCATCACGCACAGCCTTTTATCTGCAACAAGTCAATTTGATGGACATACATCTCTGGTGGGAAAATGCACATTGTTTCTATGCACATTTTTGAATATTTGCATGGAAATCTGTCTCCTGGGCTATGTTACAAGTCTTATTTAAACCTGTTCTTACCTCGAGCTCTTTCTGCAAAATCGACAATCCATATTGGCCTCTTTTCCGTAACCAGTCACATGCCCAAATTTGCCTCTTTCTTGCTTTTGTCTTCGCTTTTTCGGAGCATGACAATCGGTAGTGTCATTTTTGGGGGGCATACCGGAGCTCTTTTTTATATTATTATTATTACATCATCAATTGGTACCGAAAGGTAGGCTAAGCCTGTTGTATGATATAATTTTTGAATATACAGTCATGGTCAAAAGTTTTGAGAATGACATAAGTATTGGTCTTCACAAAGTTCGCTGCTTCAGTGTTATGAGATATTTTTGTCAGATGTTACTATGGTATACTGAAGTATAATTACAAGCATTCCATAAGTGTCAAAGGCTTTTATTGACAATTACATTAAGTTTATGCAAAGAGTCAATATTTGCAGTGTTGACCCTTCTTTTTCAAGACCTCTGCAATCCACCCTGGCATGCTGTCAATTAACTTCTTGGCCACATCCAGACTGATGGCAGCCCATTCTTGCATAATCAATGTTGGAGTTTGTCAGAATTTGTGGGTTTTTGTTTGTCCACCCGCCTCTTGAGGATTGACCACAAGTTCTCAATGGGATTAAGGTCTGGGGAGTTTCCTGGCCATGGACCCAAAATGTCGATGTTTTGTTCCCCGAGCCACTTAGTTATCACTTTTGCCTTATGGCAAGGTGCTCCATCATGCTGGAAAAGGCATTGGTCGTCACCAAACTGTTCTTGGACGGTTGGGAGAAGTTGCTCTCGGAGGATGTGTTGGTACCATTCTTTATTCATGGCTGTGTTCTTAGGCATAATTGTGAGTGAGCCCACTCCCTTGGCTTAGGTGTTTTCCGGATGCCCCAAACAATCGGAAAGGGGATTCATCAGAGAAAATGGCTTTACCCCAGTCCTCAGCAGTCCAATCCCTGTACCTTTTGCAGAATATCAGTCTGTCCCTGATGTTTTTCCTGGAGAGAAGTGGCTTCTTTGCTACCCTTCTTGACACCAGGCCATCCTCCAAAAGTCTTCGCCTCACTGTGCGTGCAGTTGCACTCACACCTGCCTGCTGCCGTTCCTGAGCAAGCTCTGCATTGGTGGTGTCCCGATCCCGCAGCTGAATCAACTTTAGGAGATGGTCCTGGTACTTGCTGGACTTTCTTGGGCGCCCTGATGACTTCTTCACAACAATTGAACCTCTCTCCTTCAAGTTCTTGATGATCTGATAAATGGTTGATTTAGGTGCAATCTTACTAGCAGCAATAAGCCTGTGAAGCCCTTTTTGTGCAAAGTAATGATGACGGCACGTGTTTCCTTGCAGCTAACCATGGTTAACAGAGGAAGAACAATGAGCACCACCCTCCTTTTAAAGCTTCCAGTCTGTTATTCTAACTCAATCAGCATGACAGAGTGATCTCCAGCCTTGTCCTCGTCAACACTCTCACCTGTGTTAACGAGAGAATCACTGACATGATGGCAGCTGGTCCTTTTGTGGCAGGGCTGAAATGCAGTGGAAATGTTTTTTGGGGATTAAGTTCATTTTCATGGCAAAGAGGGACTTTGCAATTAATTGCAATTCATCTGATCACTCTTCATGACATTCTGGAGTATATGCAAAGTGCCATCATCAAAACTGAGGCAGCAGACTTTGAAAATTAGTATTTGTGTCATTCTCAACTTTTGACCACGACTGTACATGGCATGCAATGCATCATCCAGATGTAACGATTGCCTATACCTACACATAGTGGCTCAAATTAACATTTTCTATCTAAAAAATTTTTTTATTAAAACACCAAATTATAAAGAATTATAGGCCATAATCACTGTCAATCTTGAATGATAATTATTCACGTTATACGGGTGAAGCGTCCATGCTGCATCTGCATGCCAACCATTTGATCCCAATCAGTTTCATGGGAATATGCATTTCGATCTTATTCAACTTGAATGATGTAGGGCAGGCTAAGTAGTAATTTTAGAGTAGAGGGAGTTAAGAAGCATATTAAAGGCCCAAAATCTTGATTTTCTTTTGTTTTATATATATTTCCACACTAAGGTTGGAATAATGCTGTGAAAATAGTCCCCTGTAGCTCAGTTGGTAGAGCATGGCGCTTGCAACGCCAGGGTTGTGGGTTCGTTTCCCACGGGGGGCCAGTATGAAAATGTATGCACTCACTAACTGTAAGTCGCTCTGGATAAGAGCGTCTGCTAAATGACTAAAATGTAAAAAAAGAAAAAGAAAATGTTTTTTTTTGTTTTTTCAATATTTGCGTATGTGTATTTCATATTGCCTATTCTAAGCGTAGGCTACAGCTTGTTGTATGTAGGTAGTCTACCTATCACATTGCTGTTGATGTAGAGAGCAACATACTGCAGGCTAGTGGTGCATTTCACGGTCCACTGCATTTCACAGTGTACTGCTGGCTTGCGCTCTACTGTGGCGTTGGCCTCTCTTGGAAGAGCCTTGTGCTCACCACCCTCTAAGTAGGCACACTAGTACTACACATCTCAGGTTCTCGTCTTGGTCCAGTTGGTTGGAACTGACCTTGGAGACTCTTGAGACGTCGATATGGTTGGCTGTTAACTTTGTCCATCTCCTCACTCACTAGGCTTCGACTGTCGCTGTGGTAACCTGTTCTGCGCCATTCACCGCTACTCGGACAAACATGACTGTCCTTACGACTACCGAGGTGCTGCCGCGGCCCGCATACGCAAGGAGAACCCTATCGTGGTGGCTGAGAAGATCCAGAAGTTATGAGGACTAAGTAGAAAAGTCTCTGACGTGCAAATTTGGAACAATGGCGGCATGTCATAATACCAGCTAAAATGGTTTCATTTGTTCATGGTAGGATAAGGTGGGTGGGGTGGCAGTGTCACAGCCCCTGTCCGGACGCTCCCTTTATTACCATCTCCCTCTCTCCTAGAGTGACCGTTTGAGTGTGAATGCCTGTGTGGTGAGATGGTCTGCGTGTGTGTTGTTTGCTTGAGAGTCAGGGAGAGTGCAGTAGGGTTTGGTGGGCATTTAATTTTTACTGTTGAGTTAATTTTTATATCACCCCTGTGTGGTGGTTAAAATGAGACAGAAGTGACATGTTTAAGGGCATGCTACATCTCCGATAAGGACATCAGGATGTCGACTTAAGATCAATACTGGGAGTTTCTGTGTACCAGCAATATATTTTTGAGGGCTTCAGATTAATTTACTCCCAGAGAAAAACACCTTTGTCCAGTTTCTGTCAAATGGGCCTTTGTTTTAACTGTCAAATGGGCCTTTGTTCACCCATAGGTGAATCGTTCATAACATGTCAAACAAATTTTCAAGAAATGTTGGTCTTTGATATATATTGACTTATCATACTGATATTGGGTGCATGAACAGTTATTGGAGGGGGTTATCGAGAGAGCCTCGACATAGCTGAGTGAGTTCTGTTTTTTTTGTTTTTTCCTGTATGACATCAGATCTATATTAATATATTGTAGTTTGCTTGAATTGTGTGATTGGATTCTATTTATTTTTTTATGATCATTTGGTTGGTTTGTGTACTGGAGGATTGGCAGCATGTCAGCAAATCATTTGATTTGTACTCAACCTTTCAATTCTATTATAGCATTTACATCTGATTATGTAACCATTTGAAAAATACAACTTCTGATATGTGATTGAGTAGAGTCCTGTTAATAAATTCAGATTAGGACTGTGCAGAAAATTCCATTATTATGGAATCAAAGCACAACAATTAAAGTTTCAACTGCAGAGCACAAGACATTGAATGTGCAAGTTAACTTACTCAGTTTTCTTCAGCATCCGGGTCTTTTATAGTTTAATTTGATCTCTGCAGGTTTGCTACAGAGAATAAAGCATGTTCTGCCAATCCAGGCAGGACATAATGTAGTGTTCTCCTTGAATGCCCTCTTCTGTTCCATAGAGCTTACGCTCCTTGTTCCCTAACCACCAGCAGACCACTGATTTATATGCTGAATGATAACAGAACTGGTTAATATGTATTAATATGTGTGTATTAGTGTTCATTACTACCCTAAAGAAAGAAATGCCGTGGCACTGCTTTCTTTTCCTTTTATTTTCTTTCACCCACCGGTAATTCCTGTGTCTTCAAACGAGGTGGAATTTTGTCAAAGGGTTAAAATCACCCTGGAAGACATATTTATTCTCGACAGTGTCATGCTAGGTTGCTTTCCAGTTCTTCCTGACTGCCCACATTCAGTGAATCAACAGACAGTCAAACACAACCCTTATATGTCCAAAGTACTGGTACTGTCTCAATCCTCAGCAAGGGCCTTCGTGTCGCTGTGGTTGTTTTCAGGATTGGTCACACCAGTTTGTTTCCAAACAATTTGTGGCAGTTTTGCGTTTTTTAGGTGAATCAAACATTGATTTTTCAGATTCTTCATGCTTTTTCTTGTTTCATAACATAGTGGATGTCATTGAAAAATATGATTTTGTGTGGAAAAAGCGGATACTGAAAAACAGCAAATGAGACACCTGGCAAAACAACAAGGCCCTTTTGAGAGAAAGTCTGAACTGAATGAGCTCTCTTATATGAACAGGAACTAATCGGAACTTGAGGCCAGGCACCACAGGCTGAAATGACGTTTTTGCATCAATGTTGAGATTTGTTGTTATTTTGGTCCATTTATTATTATTTTCAAAAAGTAAACCATTTCAAACTTGATGAAAATTTATGTTTTCTTTAGTTTATCATACTACTGTCATCAACCTTTTTAAATTAATTTTAACCACTAAAATGGACATGCATCACACATTTCAAAGCCCATTTCATAAAGATTGTTACAAACTGGACTACATTTAGTAACTTACTTTGAAGAGTTGGTGATTGGGTCTAAATAGGCGTTTGGTAGTCTTAATTCAGTGTACTTGTCTTTAACTGTCATTCCCCTAAAGTCAAACACTTCCAACACGGCAAAATTTTTTTTATCTCAGCTTCAGAAGCATCTGCAGTCACCAAATGTTGTGTGGTTATCCTAAAAAAAATAAAAAAAAAATAAAAAAAACTACATGACCAAAAGTATGTGGATACCTGCTTGTCGAACATCTCATTCCAAAATCATGGGCATTAATATGGGGTTGGTCCCCCCTTTGCTGCTATAACAGCCTCCACTCTTCTGGAAAGGCTTTCCACTAGATGTTGGAACAGTGCTGCGGGGACATGCTTCCTTTCAGCCACGAGCGTTAGTGAGGTCGGGCACTGATGTTGGGCGATTAGGCCTGGCTCGCAGTCGGCATTCCAATTCATCCCAAAGGTGTTGGATGGGGTTGAGGTCAGGGCTCTGTGCAGGCCAGTCAAGTTCTTCCACCCCGATCTCGACAAACCATTTCTGTATGGACCTTGCTTTGTGCACGGGGCATTGTCATGCTGAAACAGGAAAGGGGCTTCCCCAAACTGTTGCCACAAAGTTGGAAGCACAGAATCGTCTAGAATGTCATTGTATGCTCTAGCCCAGGGGTGGGCACCAGTTTTGCCCCAGCTAACACACCTGACTCCAATAATCACCTAATCTTGATCTTCAGTTTAGAATGCAATTAGTTTAATCAGCTGTGTTTGCTAGGGATGGGGCAAAAGTGTGACACCAATCAGGCTCCCGAGGAGTTGCCCACCCCTGCTCTAGCGTTAAGATTTCCCTTCACTGGAACTACGGGGCCTAGCCCGAACCATTAAAAACAGTCCTAGACCATTATTCCTCCTCCACCAAACTTTACAGTTGGCACTATACATTGGGGCAGGTAGCGTTCTCCTGGCATCCCCCAAACCCAGATTTGTCCGTCAGACTGCCAGATGGTAAAGCGTGATTCATCACTCCAGAGAACGCGTTTCCACTGCTCCAGAGTCCAATGGCGACGAGCTTTACACCACTCCAGCCGATGCTTTGGATTGCGCATGGTGATTTTAGGCTTGTGTGCGGCTGCTCGCCCATGGAAACCCATTTCATGAAGCTCCTGACGAACAGTTATTGTGCTGAAGTTGCTTCCAGAGGCAGTTTGGAATTCAGTAGTGAGTGTCGCAACCGAGGACAGACGATTTTTACGCGCTTCAGCACTCGGCAGTTCTGTGAGCTTGTGTGGCCTACCTCTTCACGGCTGAGCAGTTGTTGCTCCTAGACGTTTCCACTTCACAATAACAGCACTTACAGTTGACCAGGGCAGCTCTAGCAGGGCAGAAATTTGAAGCACTGACTTGTTGGAAAGGTGGCATCCTATGATGGTGCCACGTTGAAAGTCACTGAGCTCTTCAGTACGGGCCATTCTACTGCTAATGTTTGTCTATGGAGATTGCATGGCTGTGTGCTCGATTTTATACGCCTGTCTGCAACAGGTGTGGCTGAAATAGCCGAATCCACTATGTGGTGTCCACATACTTTTGTGTGTATATATAGTGTAGCTCAATTGGTAGAGCATGGCGCTTGTAACGTCAGGGTAGTGGTTTTGATCCCCGGGACCACCCATACGTAAAAATGTATGCACACATGACTGTAAGTCGCTTTGGATAAAAGCATCTGCTAAATGGCATATTATTATATTCTCCAGACTTGGCCAGAGAGAATTGTTGATATGCTGTCAATTCTTTTTTTTATTCTAGACAACATTTTATTTTGAGAAATATGCCAAAAATGCATTTTATGTACATGCCTTTTAATATTTTACAGATAGAAAGATGAAAAAAGTATTCATCCACAATCTGCTCTGGCCAAGTCCGGTCCTGGAGAGTCTTAACAAAATGAAACAAAAATATTTAGTCTGACTTCACCCAGTGTCCAGAATAGTTTTTGTCGTATGCAGATATGAGCATATTTAATTATATGACTTTATTTGCATATTTTTATTGTAAATAAAACACAGAAAAAATGTAATACAAAAGTATTTTATTTGTGTCTACATTCAACTGGTAAAAGTTGATTTGTGATATGATTAAGAGAGAAACAAATCCCTATTAGGGTGTGGTGCCTGGTCTTGATTTAGATGAACCTGTGATTGGAGCATTAGCCTGGATAGTGTTGCCAGTTAAAGAACATCTTCGTGAAGGACAGTTCTAAGTGGCTCAGTCTTGGCATGCAAACACCAAGGCCGTCTGTTCCTGACCCAAGCCAGGAGCTCAATGCCCCTGTGGCAAGAGATCAGTCCTCTGGGTTCTCATTTGGAATTTAGGTTCACACTATATATAGTATCTGAGTGGAGATTGTGCAGTGCCTGTGATACCATGTAAGAAGAGCACCTGAGAAGAGGTATGCGTAAAATGGGCTAGGACTAGGCTCCTGTCTGTGAGATGAAAAACCTACTTTTCTGTAGGTTTATTCCCCATTGTGATGTTACTGTTTGAAGGGCATGCAGTAAACTGGCTTTAAAGTGGGCAGAGATGTGGCCTCGAGTTTACCTGATGAGTGTACCCGGTTTTAGGGCAAGGGAACGGAGTCGGCTTGTCCTTCAGTTTGGCTGATTTGTCTTTGCAATTGTGATGTTTCACAGGTTGATAGTTCCCTTGACTGCTCAGACTACCCCAACATTTAAAAAGGTGAGCAGTTTGAATGTTACAAACAGGGTTATCAAGATATTTTTAGCTCTGGAATTGACCACACTGTAGCCTTCCTTGTGGGGTCCACTGGGCTTATATTTTAGGCTTAATAAGATCTGTTGTATCATTGCAATTGAATGTAAATGAATAAACTTAACCGGATCAGAATCGGTGATTGATGTTACGAAAACATCTACTACAATTTCAATCTGTTGCACTTTAACAATGATGCCATGAAGCATGTTTGTAGCACAACATAATCATTGTCTGCATTTTGAGGCCATTACTACAAAGCTTTTGATCCGTGATGATGAGTAACCAGGTAATGAGTGACCAAATCTGGCAATATCTTCTCAATGTGTCACTGCAGAACTGATTTACCATATAAGACAGTGAAGTACTTTACTCATTTCACTGATGTATGAGATGGAGTGGACAATAACTGAGTTCCAGAATGTTACAAGTTGTAGATCTGTCCTGCAGGAAATTGCAAAAGTGCAGTCAAGTCCTTTGGCACACCAGTCCCCCAGAAACACCTCCAGATATCGTTTTATTTTTTGTTGTTTTAAAATGTAGGTTTGTATGATGTGTAAGAGTAAGTATAAAACAATAAAATCACAAAGTTTATTTTAAATTAACACTGTCTTTTGTATTTATTTGTACAACAGGTTAAGCAGGACAAATCTGGTAAAGCAGAGAGGTAGCCCTAGGATGCCAAGAGCATTTTTCTCGCATGGATTCAGACTTTCCTCTTAACAGGTTTATCCTATAAAAAGCCAAATTTTATATCACTACCTCCCAACACCTGGAGTACATTCAATGGACAACACTTATTACATTGCCTGTCGTTTACAGCTGTACCTTCACACAATACTTTGTACTGCTGTGTTTCTCTGACTCAGCAAAATGCTTAAACCGCTTAGATGTAAGTTTCCCACCTGCGTGGTTCTGGTACCCGTTCTGACCGACATTTTCTCTTGTAAATCGATCTGTGGATACCGTACATCGAAATGGCTTGCATTGAGCGATAGCCCTGGTTCTCACCGACACAGTAGTATTTTTTGGGCTGGGAGGTCCCTCCTCCCTCCTACCATTTCATTCGCTCTTCCTACTATCCATCAACTCCTGGCTGAACCCTACATCACAGCCACCGACAAATTACATGCCTGCAATCCTTATATCGTAGCGCAGCAGGAGGGAGTGGTTTAATCATGGTAGCACATTTAGAGATCGATTTATAGCCATTCATCTGAAATAAATCAGATTTTAAACAGAAAACACGTTCTGTTTGTCATAGATGGACAAGATCAATATTAGATGAAAGGCGAGTTCCTAACGAGTTCAGGAAGCCAAGCTAGAGCTCTGTGAGACATTAACAGCGATGGGGGCAGACGTTTTGATCAAGAGAGATCTTTAGAAAATATTCACATTTTCTCTAACAATAAACATACAAATATGTATTTTACAGTTATAAGGAAGGTGAAATATTATAGTTATTCGTTTTATAATTTGATTATGCTATATTTAGAAAGCATATGTAATTTCAATCCTTATTCATACCGTTTTATTGAATAGGAAATACATCATATAAAATATTTCATTTTCATATTTGTATCATATTTGTACTGTGTACTTGAGCTTGTGTCCTCAAAAGTGACTACACCTCAGCAATCTATAACAATTTTTTACCAGAAAGGTGACATTTTAACCTTTCTTTGAGTATGCTTCATTACTAGTTATTGTTTAAGTTTAAGTCTACTTCCTAAGTTTGAGTTATTCACTGCGTTAGCACACTCCGCCAACCCTGATGTTCTAGCAGTGTCTGAATCCTGGCTCAGGAAGGCCACCAAAAATTCTGAAATTTCCATCCCCAACTATAACATTTTCCGTCTAGATAGAACTGCCAAAGGGGGTGGAGTTGCAATCTACTGTAGAGATAGCCTGCAGAGCTCTATCATACTATCCAGGTCTGTGCCCAAACAGTTTGAGCTTCTACTTCTAAAAATCCACCTTTCCAGAAGTAAGTCTCTCACTGTTGCCGCTTGCTACAGACCCCCCTCAGCCCCCAGATGTGCCCTGGACACCATATGTGAATTGATTGCCCCCCATTTATCCTCAGAGTTCGTACTGCTTGGTGACCTAAATTGGGATATGCTTAATACCCCGGCCATCCTACAATCCAAACTAGATGCCCTCAACCTCACGCAAATTATCAACGAACCTACCAGGTACAACCCTAAATCCGTAAACATGGGTACCCTCATAGATATCATCCTGACTAACATACCCTCTAAATACACCTCAGCTGTCTTCAACCAGGATCTCAGCGATCACTGCCTTATTGCCTGCGTCCGTAACGGGTCCGCGGTCAAACGACCACCCCTCATCACTGTCAAACGCTCCCTAAAACACTTTAGCGAGCAGGCCTTCCTAATTGACCTGGCCCAGGTATCCTGGATGGATATAGATCTCATTCCGTCAGTAGAGGATGCCTGGTTGTTCCTTAAAAGTAATTTCCTCTCAATCTTAAATAAACATGCCCCATTCAAAAATACAGAACTAAGAACCGATATAGCCCCTGGTTCTCCTCAGACTTGACTGCCCTTGACCAGCACAAAAACATCCTGTGGCGTACTGCATTAGCATCAAATAGCCCCCCGCGATATGCAACTTTTCAGGGAAGTTAGGAACCAATATACACAAGCAGTCAGGAAAGCAAAGGCAAACTTTTTCAAACAGAAATTTGCATCCTGTAGCACTAACTCCAAAAAGTTTTGGGACACTGTAAAGTCCATGGAGAATAAGAGCACTTCCTCCCAGTTGCCCACTGCACTAAGGCTAGGAAACACTATCACCACCGATAAATCTACAATAATCGAGAATTTCAACAAGCATTTTGCTACAGCTGGCCATGCTTTCCATCTGGCTACCACTACCCCGGCCACCAACTCTGCACCCTCCGCTGAAACTTGCCCATGCCCCCCGCTTCTCCTTCACACAAATTCAGACAGCTGACGTTTTGAAAGAGCTGCAAAATCTGGACCCCTACAAATCAGCTGGGCTAGACAATCTGGACCCTTTCTTTCTAAAACTAGCCGCCGAAATTGTCGCATCCCCTATTACTAGTCTGTTCAACCTCTTTTTCATAACGTCTGAGATCCCCAGAGATTGGAAAGCTGCCGCGGTCATCCCCCTCTTCAAAGGGGGTGACACTCTAGATCCAAACTGCTACAGACCTATATCCATCCTGCCCTGCCTTTCGAAAGTATTTGAAAGCCAAGTTAACAAACAGATCACCGACCATTTCGAATACCACCGTACCTTCTCCGCTATGCAATCCGGTTTCGAGCTGGTCATGGGTGCACTTCAGCCACGCTCAAGGTCCTAAACGATATTATAACCGCGATTGATAATAGACAGTACTGTGCAGCCGTCTTCATCGACCTGGCCAAGGCTTTCAACTCTGTCAACCACCGCATTCTTATTGGCAGACTAAATAGCCTTGGTTTCTCAAATGACTGCCTCGCCTGGTTCACCAACTACTTCTCAGATAGAGTTCAGTGTGTCAAATCGGAGGGCCTGTTGTCTGGACCTATGGCAGTCTCTATGGGGGTGCCACAGGGTTCAATTCTTGGGCCGACACTTTTCTCCGTGTATATCAATGATGTCGCTTCTGCTGCTGGTGACTCTCAGATCCACCTCTACGCAGACGACACCATTTTGTATACATCTGGCCCTTCATTGGACACTGTGTTAACAAACCTCCAAACGAGCTTCAATGCCATACAACACTCCTTCAGTAGCCTCCAACTGCTCTTAAACACTAGTAAAACTAAATGCATGCTTTTCAATCGAACGCTGCTGGCACCCGCACACCCGACTAGAATCACCACTCTTGACGGGTCTGACCTAGAGTATGTGGACAACTACAAATACCTAGGTGTCTGGTTAGACTGTAAACTCTCCTTCCAGACTCACATAAAGAATCTCCAATCCAAAGTTAAATCTAGAATCGGCTTCCTATTTCGCAACAAAGCCTCCTTCACTCATGCTGCCAAACATGCCCTCGTAAAACTGACTATCCTACCGATCCTTGACTTCGGCGATGTCATTTACAAAATAGCCTCCAACACTCTACTCAGCAAATTGGATGTAGTCTATCACAGTGCCATCCGTTTTGTCTCCAAAGCCCCATACACTACCCACCACTGTGACCTGTACGCTCTTGTTGGCTGGTCCTCACTACATGTTCGTCGTCAAACCCACTGGCTCCAGGCCATCTATAAATCACTGCTAGGCAAATCCCCGCCTTATCTTAGCTCATTGGTCACCATAGCAGCACCCACCCGTAGTCTGCGCTCCAGCAGGTATATCTCACTGGTCATTCCCAAAGCCAACACCTCCTTTGGCCGCCATTCCTTCCAGTTCTCTGCTGCCAATGATTGGAACGAATTGCAAAAATCTCTGAAGCTGGAGACTCTTATCTCCCTCACTAACTTTAAGCATCAGTTGTCAGAGCACCTTACCGATCACTGCACCTGTACACAGCCCATCTGAAATTAGCCCACCCAACTACCTCTTCCCTATATTGTTATTTATTTTGCTCTTTTGCACCCCAGTATCTCTATTTGCACATAATCTCTTGCACATCTAGCATTCCAGTGTTAATACTATTGTAATTATTTTGCACTATAGCCTATTTATTGCCTTACCTCCATAACTTGCTACATTTGCACACACTGTATATGTATTTTCTGTTGTATTTTTGACTTTATGTTTTTTACCCCATATGTAACTCTGTGTTGTTTTTATCGCACTGCTTTGCTTTATCTTGGCCAGGTCGCAGTTGTAAATGAGAACTTGTTCTCAACTGGCTTACCTGGTTAAATAAAGGTGAAATAAATAAAAATAAAATAAAAATAAGATAAATAATTACTTTTGGGGATTATGTAGATTACATTTTCGATTACATTTAACTGAGACATGGGTTTACACCAGTGGTCACTAACTGGTCAATGGACTGGTCGATCTCCAAGGCATTCCTAGTCGATCACCAAACTTTTCTGTAAAAAACCCAACGATAAAGCCTTGCATTCCTATTTTTTGTATTCCTTTCACGCTGTTGGCGGTAGGTGAGGTGCACTTGATTCAGCAGCCCAGAGAGCAAATCATGTGCATCTATAGGCCTACTGCTGGCCAATCAGATCGCTCAGATCACCTTTTCTGCAGTGCAAAGTTTTTTGGTGCCATAGATTGTAAAAAGAAACCTTGAAGCAAAGTTGATACTGTGACATTTCAAAACTTTTAAAACCATGACTAGAGAGGGACTCAACAAATAAAGCAAAAAATATGCTGTTTTTATGAGTAAGTTCATGTTTAAGTTGTTATTCAGCACTGTCAACACTTTGCTCAACATTTTTATAAAGGGAATGGAAAGGGAAAGGGGATACCTATTCAGTTGCACAACTGAATGCATTCAACTGAAATGTGTCTTCCGCATTTAACCCAACCCCTCTGAATCAGAGAGGTGCGGAGGGCTACCTTAATCGACATCCACGTCTTCGGCAAGCCATAAAATGTGCGTTCTCCCTACGTCCACTCACCCTACAACCAGCACTGCAACTGCAATGAAGGAGTATAGCAAAGTGTTCCGATAAATTTGCGTTGTTATTATTAGCAGCTTGTGTATTTTTTGATATCAAGGAATATTTCACTTTATCTGGACATCGGATTAACAACATTAATTTGTGGATGAGGCAGAAATATTGCAGTGCTACTTGAGTTTCGCCATCAGCTGGAAGACTGTGTCCCCTTTTCTCAGCGGAGGGAGGGAGATCGGAGTGACGGTGAGTCAGGTGAGAGGCAGCCTCACCACTGCTCTCTCCCCCCCTCAGACTGACCGTCAGATGCAGGCCATCAGTCCAATAAACAAAAAAGCAAATTATTATACTCACTCAGCTGTGCCTCACAAGTAATATAACAATCTATTATCAGTGTGATCATATACCTACAATTCAAGCATAGCCAATATGCATGCAGTGATAATGTTTTGGGCCTGTAGCCTACTGCACAAACCTCATTGCTACAGAACTGTTTTTAATTGGTTCATGTTTGCAAAGGCTTATGTTTTTTAAAGTCATGTTTTTAAAAAATTTGAGCGGTCGATCTCCGCTTGCATTTTGACTCAGAAAGCAATCTGACTCAGAAGAGGTTGGTGACCACCACTGGTCTACACAATGTCACCAAATGTTCAGCTGGAATGGATGCTGGCTCTAACAGGAATTTACTATGAGGTCCGCCATACCCTGCTGAGTGTGAAACACACCTAGACAGAGGCAGCCATGCCTATGTGTGCACTAGGTAGCTGTATACACATGCCAGGGAGCCCTGCCCACTGCCACATTAGCTGCTATTCACTACTCTTGGTTTTTCACTGCCTACATCCAATTTGAAAGTGCCGAAACCCTACTGTTTGACAAAGCTAGAACTATATGTCATCATCAATGGATTTGAGCAACAAAGCAGGTGTCAATCTAGTCTGGGTACCAGTCTTTTTAACTAATATTCCACTCCTTGCCACTCCTGTCATTTACCTCATAGATGTGACTTCTGTTTTGGAAATGGAACACTCAACGATTAATGGTGATTGTATACCTTGCCTTTCATCTGTTTCATGTGTGTTGAGTTGCATTTACTATGCATATCTCACCCATAAGACATAGCTTCTAACTACTATGTCCTGGAAGAGGTCCATGCAACAACAAAAGATAGTGAAAATATGCTGACACCTATTTTCCAGAGAAGTAGTAAAACTCCAGAAACCCCCTCCTTCCCTTAGTACCTCACTACAGGAAATATTTTCTCACCAGAAGAATGCCAGAGCTGCAGTCAGTCTCCTCCTTCAACCTTTCCCAAGCCCTCTTGCTTCCTTCATTCCTTCAAGTGTGCGTACTGTTTTCAAGAGTAGGCCTTGATTCATGGCGGTTCCTTATGAAG
This sequence comes from Coregonus clupeaformis, assembly GCF_020615455.1. Lineage (NCBI taxonomy): Eukaryota > Metazoa > Chordata > Actinopteri > Salmoniformes > Salmonidae > Coregonus > Coregonus clupeaformis. The sequence goes on along the minus strand of NC_059211.1, from coordinate 44,445,096 downwards.
TCCTAAGGATGATTCAATGGATCTTTACAAGCTAGCCCACACAAAGCAGTAACCATATCTTACAAAGATAACATTCTCACTCCACACAGGAATCATTGTTCATTTAAATCAACAAGATGATTCATTTGAGATAAACAACAATTGAATAAATTGAATAATAAGTGATTCACTTGTAAAGATTGTATATTATGGTGAGTATTTCAAGTGATGTCATCAGGCCATCTGATATGGTAGTTAGAGAAACAATAGGGATACATTGCTCATGAAGTGTATCTATTGAGGTCTAAAAATTATACTGTACATTGTAATCTGTTTGATAACGTTACAAAGTTCCCCCTGCTTTTCCATTGGAAGCTGCCCTCCGTCACGTCCCGTCATTTCCGGAGAGGAAAAAACACTGCACATCCAATGGATTAATGCATTTCAACGACTCAAAACCGATTTGATTATCAAAACGGATATTCGTAACGCTAGTTTTTTTTTTTTTTTAGGTGCCAGGCTATATATTTGCGTCGGTGTCAACAAATGACTGTCCTCTTAGAATTGGTTTTTCCAGGTCAGAATATCTAAACTAGCTAGCTACCCAATGCTAGCTGCTTAGCTGATATATTTATGTGACCTAGCTAGCTGGCTACTTAGCGATACAAAATGTTTTGGAAATTAAGCTTTGGTTTGGTTTCTGTGGTTCAAAATAATATTGTATTTGTGTGTCGTCATTTTTAGCATTGTAGGGATGTGTTGACTTATTCCGTTGCGGTTTAAACCCGTTTTTATAGGCACGACTTTACGCTTTGTATCCTTTGGCTGTAGGCTAGCTAGCTTACTAGCTAGTCGAAGGTCAATATTGTTGATGCCAGCTACAGCTGACTACAGTGGGATACTTCTCAACAAACCGTTAGGTTATGCGCAATGAGATGTAAAGCTACTGTTAGGCTATGCGTAATGAGATGTAAACAGAGTGGGTGCTTCAGCTATCCAGATCCACAGTTGCTCATTAGTTAGCTAGCTAGTCATTAGCTAACTGGAAAAGTAGCCATACCCAGTGTTGGCTGAAGTTACTCGATTCTCTCCAACATTAACAATGATCAAGTCGATCACCACGAAAACACCTCAATAACAACAGCCAATACTTGGAAATATGGATTTCATGTGGACTTCAGCCATACTACAAAATCCCCTGATTCTACTTTCAAAATAACCGTTTCAGACAACTGTCTTACTTTTAGATTTTTGCTGACAGGACAACTTTCATGTTTTGTTTTGGAGAGTAGGAATTGACTTTGGATCTCTGGTAGATTTTTGCATGTGTTATAGTTTATTTTCTGCAAAGAATATCCTCTCAGCCTAATAAGAGGTAGGTGTAACTCTTTTTTCTTTAACATAAGATATGTTAGTTTTAGTATTGTTAGTTAGAAATGATGACAACTACATAGTCTTTTTCTGAACAATTTTAACAGTAGTGTAATTGTAAATACAACTTTGGATATCACATTTTGTTATACTCCTTTGTTCTGAAATCCGATCAACATACAATGTTGTCTTTGCCCCCACAGTGGACGATGAATGGCCTATCGGTCAGTGAGCTATGCTGCCTGTTCTGCTGCCCTCCCTGTCCGAGCCGTATTGCCGCCAAGCTTGCCTTCCTGCCTCCTGAGCCTACATATTCCCTCTTGCCGGACCTCGATGGGTATGTGGCCCCAGGGACAGCAGGGTCAGCGGGGCTGAGATCGAGGGGAGGGGTACCTGGAGCGGCTGTAGGGGGTTCAGGCAGCACTGGTCCTGCAGAGGGTAAATGGAAGCTCCACCTGACAGAGCGAGCTGAGTTTCAGTACTCCCAGAGAGAGCTGGATGCTACAGAGGTGTTCCTCACCCGCTCCAGCCGTGGCAACCGGGTGGGCTGTATGTACATCCGCTGTGCCCCCACTGCCAGGTTAGTCGCGCAGAACTGTGTGTGTGCACGTGCGTGTACCTTGGCTCATTTAGGTCATTTTGTCTGACTGTGTCACGCTTCCTCTGATAAACTCTTTCCCCTTTTAGTCTTGTCTTCTTTTTGTAATGCCATTATTCTTGTGTGTCCTATTTCCTTACTTCCTGTACTTGCATCCTCATTGGCAATCTCAAATCTATTCTGTTTCCTCATTCATTGTTTAGGCCATCTCTTTTGACCTACGTTTACCATTCTACTTATTCTTACCCCAATTTATGCTCACATTTTTGCCTGTGGTCTTGTAAGATAGTCTGATTTGTCTATTGGTCTTTGATCGTCTGGTTTGCTGAGTTTATACCTCAGTATGTCTTCATATTGTATGGCTTCAGGTAGCCAACTTGTTTCTCTTGTTGGTGTTCAGTAATCAACTAAATTGATTTGAGAAGACATGGACTGGGTCTTGTTACACTTGAGTAGTGCCAGTGTAACACATGAATGCAATGTAATATGGCAATCCTTGTTCAGGGTCACATTTTGACCAAAACGCCCAAGAGCAAAGATATGACTTACTGTATGGGAGAGGCCCAGTCTATTTAAAGAATAGAGAGGATCCAGTCGCTTTAGGGAGCACAGCTCACATTCATGAATATAAAGCACATGGATTGTGCCTGGGGTATAGCAACCCTATTATTAATGTAGTACAGAACAAGCAAAAAGACCTGATTCAAACTTAGTGAACTAGTCCTCTCTTGAGTCTGTGGCCATAACCAATTGACCTTATACTGCACATTCATGTCCCATGCAAAGAGGTAATTCCTGAGGTTTCAATGGAAATCTGCTATTCACACAGTACAGGTCAGTATAGGTAAAAATACCAGGTAGAGTCCATAGCCGCAGGAAATAGGAGTGTTGGAGGTGCTGCAGCGCCCTCTGATAAATGTAAATACATTTGTCAAAATTATATAGCCTAATTACTCCTATCTGTAGCCTACAGACGTCAATAAAATCATTCAAAATACCAGAGAGTCGCAGTTTGGGCAGCGAGTGCCAACTGCTTGTTGCTTTGCGGCCAAAGAAATATAATCTATAGAATGGCTTTGGAATCTCTAAGCCTGGCAATCTGACTGGTAAACTCATGGGTACACTCACAATGGCTGCCAGTCCTGACTTGAATGGGAAACTCTGTTCTATGGATTATATTATTATGGTTGTGGCTGTAAGTGAACAGCTATAATCTGCCTTTTACAAATTTCAAAATACAATCGTGGGAAAAACATAGTTTATAAAGCAAATGCATACTGCTGAAAATAGCAGACTAATCTGTCTGTAGAAGCGACCAAATGTTTTCTCAACAACTCTACATTTTGAGCGAACATCACTTTAGATATTGGCATAGGAGCATTGGCCATCACCGGTGAGTAGCCTATGCATATTCATGCTATCTTCATCATTGGGTGAGTCAGTGCCACTGGATAGTTTATTTAGTAGCCTATTTATATTTCATCCTAATATTGTTCAATCTGCGTGTCTCCCCTCTTTTCATTGGCCTGGGCTTCTGGTTGCACCCCCAACTCAAAACATCTTCCCGCGGCTATGGTAGAGTCCATCTTTTTAACCTAGTCGTTGCTCTGTGGCTTCTCTCACCAGGTTCACAGTGCTGTTCTCCCATGGCAACGCGGTGGACCTGGGCCAGATGAGCAGCTTCTATATCGGCCTGGGAACGCGCATCAACTGCAACATCTTCTCCTACGACTACTCCGGCTACGGCGTCAGCACGGGCAAGCCTTCCGAGAAGAACCTCTACGCTGACGTTGAAGCTGCCTGGCAGGCCCTGCGCACACGGTACGTACGGCACTGCCGCAACGCAGTCAGTGTGGGAGATGTCACCTTACAGAGAGAGGAGGGGAGGTGTGGGTGGGGTCATTTCACACAAGGAAAGGCTAATGGACTGTTTCATTAGTTTGATGGGATGCTGTGCTATCAATGGCTGCCCTGGGATGGATGGATGTTAGAGTTATGGAGCTACAGCTATAGGATTAGTTTTTATGTTAGACGTGCCATGTTCGCAGACATTTGTTACCCGTCAACTCCTAGATCTATGTGATAAAAGTATGTATTATCATTCCATATTATCATAGTTTAGGAGCTTCATAGGAGTGATTTCTATTCAAATTGTTTTAGTGTTTGCCACTACAAGCTTTTCCCTGACATGATCGTGTTTTATTCCACTCTCTCCCTGGTTGTGATCAGGTATGGCATCAGCCCAGAGAACATAATCCTGTACGGGCAGAGCATTGGCACCGTTCCCACGGTCGACCTGGCATCACGGTATGAGTGTGCCGCCGTGGTGCTCCACTCCCCCCTCACTTCTGGCATGCGGGTGGCCTTCCCAGACACGAAGAAGACCTACTGCTTTGATGCTTTTCCCAAGTGAGTAACCTACAACACCTTCCTCTTATCACCTTATCTCCATCTTCACATAATTGCAGATTTAACAAGATTAGCAGATAATTGCAGAACTGGAAATGTCAGTGGCAAAATATTTCTGTCCAACTAAAAGAAGAAGAGCTGCAATCTCTTTCATAGCTTCCATGTATTTTATTATTCAGTCTCTCTCCTTCTCGCTCCTCCTCCCCCTCCCTGGGGAATCAGCCTTAGCACATATGAGTCATAACTGAGTCATCTCTCACTCTGCATCAGATCATAAGCAGGTGTCAGAAACACTGACTCCTCCAGTCATTTATCATATCATCGCCCATTATTATGTAAAATGTGGTTGTGTGGTATTTGAACCATTAGGATCACATGCTGGTTCACTGAATAGGATTCCATTACAGTCCAGTTCCAGTACCAGGCAGTGCCAGTGTAGGAGTAGAGTAGGTGGTGGGGAGGGGGCTGGGGATGCCTCTTGTCTGTGGTGAAAGCCTCCAGTGTTCTCCTCCACCCCCCTGAGCTCTCCCACCCCTAGGCCCCTGTTGCCCAGTTGGCACTCCCCAGCCCACACTACACTCGGCTCCCATACTCAATACTCCATCTAGTCAGAGTGGACTCCCAGTGATGTGATACTAGCTTAGTTCAGATCTGTATTTGCAGTTATGGACTAGCAGATGGAGCTGAGCTGATTTGGGAAATGCATTTACATGCAGCAGGATTGTGTTCTCATTATTATCCCCTTCCTGTCCTGTTTGTCCCTCTACCTGCTAGACAACAGTTGCTGCTCACTGCTCACAGCTGCAGGGCATTTTGCACTAACTGGCAATGCTAGAACAGACTGTACAACGCTTTCTATCCACGGTTACCCTTTAAGAACATACTTGCCCATTAGTTATAACAATGTTGTTACATAATTCCTATCGTACATTGCCATCTAGAGACTACCTTTGCTTCCTTTATCCCCAGTCACTAACTCCTTTGTCCATTGTCTCTCTGTCAGCATTGAGAAGGTGTCTAAGATCACGTCACCGGTGCTGATCATCCACGGGACGGAGGACGAGGTGATCGACTTCTCCCACGGCCTGGCTCTGTTCGAGCGCTGTCCCAAGGCCGTGGAGCCACTCTGGGTGGAGGGGGCGGGACACAACGACATCGAACTGTACAGCCAGTACCTGGAGCGCCTGCGCCGCTTCATTGGCCAGGAGCTGGCCGCACAGCACGCCTGAACCCTCCCCACACCGCCTCCAGGCTCCAACTCTCCTCTGGCTCCCAACTGTTCCCCTGGGTCTAAGTGGGTCAGTAGGAATGGATGGCTCTGTCTGGTTGGAGGGGTGAATCCTGGGCTCTCAGAATGAATGATCCTTCAGCTTTTGGGGCAACTTTGTCTGGATGCTCGCAGCCCTGTCTTTTAGCTGTTTTCCTCTTTTTCTGTCTCTGTCACCTGTCATTTATCCTGGTCAGGGAATCTAGTCCACCTCCCTTCCTCGGACAGTGAAAGAATGCAACCCAGGCATGGAGGGTTCTCTACCTTCTGTCTGTTGGTCTGTCTAAAGCCTCTCTCTACCCCAGGCTAAAACAACCTCAGACAGGTCAGGTGTTCCAAACACATGTACTGTTTAACCTCTTCTGAGACGTTTACACATGATTCCATTTTAACTAACAACCCTAACATGGGCAAATCATCGAGTGATGGACGTCTGTTTTGAGCACTGACATTTTGGCATTTAATTTGGATGGGGGAATAATGTTCGTTTTTCTCTTTTTTAACACAACGATGACACTGAGCCACTACTTTACAAATCCTGTGGTGTTGACATATGAGTATAACTGCGTCCTGTTTGAATGCAGGTTTGTTGCTAATGTTTAGTGTGGAATCTTAATTTCTTTGCTCTCTCTCTCTCTCTCTCTCTCTCTCTCTCTCTCTCTCTCTCTCTCTCTCTCACTCCCTCTCTCTCTCTCTCATTTACAATTAAGCTGTCAGACTAATAGTCCATGTCTATGAATAATTTGTTTCATAGACATAAATCTTACGTCTTTATGATTATTAAGCAGGATTTATTTGAATATAAAAAGTGATTTGAGCAAAACATATTTTTTTTTGAAGTTGCTGAACATTGCTTTGGCTAAAGTCCAAAATCTCTCTGCCAAATTAATTGTTTCAAAAGCATCGTTAAGTCGCTAACATCTCTCTAAGGCATAACCACTCTCATGTTTCACTCCCTGATCCATATTCTACAGTAGTTGTACTGCAATGGATGTTATGGACATGTGAGTTTACCTTTGGAACACAAACTAAGTCCTGCCACATTCTCTGAGTTAAGGAGGCATTAGTTGGTCTTTACTTACACTGAACTCAATGCACCTCTTACTGGGTTTCTATATGAGATGTTTTCTAAAGGCTTTTAAAAATCTTTGTAAGTGATTTACAGAGTTGTACATATTCAATTTCACTTTAGTTATTTAATCCCTCCAAAAACACAGTCATTGTAAATTACTAGGCTTATGCTGGTAATGGCCATTCGCATAGTAAATTGGGTCAGGTCAGTTGAGACTAAGCTGGATGGAGTATTAACTGAAGTTGCTGCTAAAGATGAGGATCAAATGGATTAAAAAGGGTCAAACCCTCCACATCCATTGTGTACATTAATGCTGCTTAGTTTGAGGAGAAATGTAACAGTCATACATGTTATTTTACGCTGTACAGTGGAATGGATCCAGTGATGTACAGTACTCTCTGCTGGTGCCATGTCATGTTGCATGTTTGATTGGTTGCTGTTTTGCTTCATTTTAGGGGTGATAACATGGAATAAGATGTGGTCTAATTTGTTATTCACTAGGTGTATTTCTAGCAGGCTCCCTTTTCAGCTCCAACTAGCCCTTTTCACTGACTTCCTACTGTTGCCACACTATTTCAGACAGACTTAGGATTCCACCATTTCTGACCGACTGTGTGAAAGTTGACTCGACCGAATGCCCAACTTCTCTGGCATACAGGGTCCACCACCACTCACAAGATAGTGGAGGTCCTTTGTTTGGGTTGGGTTTTGGGGGAGTCAGGATTACTTGTGCACAGCAACCAAATTTTAACAGTAAATGTTCTGTCTAGAACAAAGCATACCTGTTATATTGGTATGTTCATCAGAACCAAAGAAAAGGTCCTTCACATCACCCAAAGTACTTAGGTTTCTTGTCAGTCACCACAAACAGATAGGGAACAAAAGTTGTCCGCCCTGAATCAGCCAGGATATGCTCTTGTTCAAGCTGCTTATAGTTTGGTTTGGGACAGCTTAAGCGTGTTTACTCCCTATTATGGACGATTGTATGGAGAATACAAGCAATACAACATATTTGTGTCTGGGTGGCCTGAGATAGGAGCATGTGTGTGTGGCAGGTGATGGACTGTACTTGGAGTGTGAGAGGAGTTCCAGACAGACACATTCAGAGCTTTTGTTTAAAGAAACTAAGTTATATAAATGTATTTTTTTATGTATGTACTATACTACATTGTTTGCAGATTGTTTATTTTTTGCTGAGTGTTGGGATCCAATTGGATGATGGGGGTTGGGATGTTATTATTGTATCCAGTTATGCATTGTTTATTATTTGCAACTTTGTTATATTTAGTTTAAAATATTTTTTTCCTCAACCCCCCCCAAAAAAAACAACATCTTAGAAAATAAAATAATGAATTGATCAAATTAGCCTTCCATGTCTGTCTTGATTCCTATTATGTTTACCCCATTGGTGTAGCACAGCTCTATGTAAAGTAAAGGTTAAGTCCACTCAATACACCAGTTTCCCTTTCATCTCTGTGATTCAGCTTTGGCATGCCGTAAAGAAAGCGCAGAATGAGTGTTGGATCAGGTTTCAGAGGACTAGTCTACCAGCTGCTATACGTATAGTATAGTGGTATAGTGGGGGACCAGATTAGAGGGCATGGTATTGGGGAATGGAGAGCCCAGCAAAATAGGCTTAGCTATTATCTGTGACAAAAAGATTCAAATGATCTGTCTGTTTTATTTTTATAGTACAAGCCCTTCCAGTCTGTCCAACCTCTCTTCAAAGGCTAGGACGAAGGGTAGTGGGATGTAGCACTGCCAGATGGGTCTTAAGTACTGCTCCCCCTCCCCCAAACACACACACACACACTTCTCCCAACTCTTCTCAATGGGCTACATACATGAGCACACACAGTCTCTCTCACACAAATGCTCTTATCGCTTGACACAGAGATTAAGGCAGATGCAACAGCACTCCCCTTCTGCCAGGCTGCAGACAGCACAATCGGAAGTTAGAGACTGAGTGACCCACTGTAGCAGCACAATCACTTCCACTGTCACCGCCTTGCACTTATACAGTCTACATGGACCATTCATTCATCCATGTTTACATTACATTTACATTTTAGTCATTTAGCAGACGCTCTTATCCAGAGCGACTTACAGGAGCAATTAGGGTTAAGTGCCTTGCTCAAGGGCACATTAACGTCATTTAGGATTCCTTTATCCTATCCCAGGTATTCCTTAAAGAGGTGGGATTTCAAATGTCTCCGGAAGGTGGTGAGTGACTCCGCTGTCCTGGCGTCGTGAGGGAGCTTGTTCCACCATTGGGGTGCCAGGGCAGCGAACAGTTTTGACTGGGCTGAGCGGGAACTATGCTTCCGCAGAGGAAGGGGAGCCAGCAGGCCAGAGGTGGATGAGCGCAATGCCCTCGTTTGGGTGTAGGGACTGATCAGAGCCTGAAGGTACAGAGGTGCCGTTCCCCTCACTGCTCCATAGGCAAGCACCATGGTCTTGTAGCGGATGCGAGCTTCAACTGGAAGCCAGTGGAGTGTGCGGAGGAGGGGGGTGACGTGAGAGAACTTGGGAAGGTTGAACACCAGACGGGCTGCGGCATTCTGGATGAGTTGTAGGGGTTTAATGGCACAGGCAGGGAGGCCAGCCAACAGCGAGTTGCAGTAGTCCAGACGGGAGATGACAAGTGCCTGGATTAGGACCTGTGCCGCTTCCTGTGTAAGGCAGGGTCGTACTCTCCGAATGTTGTAGAGCATGAACCTGCAGGATCGGGTCACCGCCTTGATGTTAGCGGGGAACGACAGGGTGTTGTCCAGGGGAGGATTCAGAAGGGAGGAAAATGTGGCAAAGAGCTTCCTAGGGTTAGAGGCAGATGCTTGGAATTTAGAGTGGTAGAAGGTGGCCTTAGCAGCAGAAACAGATGAAGAAAATGTAGAGAGGAGGGAGTGAAAAGATGCCAGGTCGGCAGGGAGTTTAGTTTTCTTCCATTTCCGCTCCGCTGCCCGGAGCTCTGTTCTGTGAGCTCGCAGTGAGTCATCAAGCCACGGAGCTGGAGGGGAGGACCGAGCCGGCCGGGAGGATAGGGGACACAGAGAGTCAAAGGATGCAGAAAGGGGAGGAGAGGAGGGTTGAGGAGGCAGAATCAGGAGATTGGAGGGAGAAGGATTGAGCAGAGGGAAGAGATGATAGGATGGAAGAGGAGAGAGTAGTGGGAGAGAGAGAGCGAAGGTTGCGGCGGCGCATTACCATCTGTGTAGGGGCAGAGTGAGTAGTGTGGGAGGAGAGCGAGAGAGAAAAGGAAACAAAGTAGTGGTCGGAGACATGGAGGGGAGTTGCAGTGAAAATAGTAGAGGAGCAGCATCTAGTGAAGATGAGGTCAAGCGTATTGCCTGCCTTGTGAGTAGGGGGACGGTGAGAGGGTGAGGTCAAAGAGGAGAGGGTGGAAAGAAGGAGGCAGAGAGAAATGAGTCAAATGTGGACATAGGGAGGTTGAAATCCCCCAAAACTGTGAGGGGTGAGCCATCCTCAGGAAAGGAACTTATCAAGGCGTCAAGCTCATTGATGAACTCTCCAAGGGAACCTGGAGGGCGATAGATGACAAGGATATTAAGCTTAAATGGGCTAGTGACTGTGACAGCATGGAATTCAAATGAGGAGATAGACAGATGGGTTAGGGGAAAAATTGAGAATGTCCACTTGGGAGAGATGAGGATTCCTGTACCACCACCCCTCTGACCAGATGCTCTCGGGGTATGCGAGAACACATGGTCAGACGAGGAGAGAGCAGTAGGAGTAGCAGTGTTTTCAGTGGTGATCCATGTTTCCGTCAGCGCCAGGAAGTCGAGGGACTGGAGGTTGGCATAGGCTGGGATGAAGTCAGCTTTGTTGGCAGCAGAACGGCAGTTCAGAGGCTGCCTGCGACCTGGAACTCCAGGTGAGGGGTGCGTGCAGGGACCACCAGGTTAGAGAGGCAGCAGCCGCGGCGGTTGTGGTGCGTTTGTGTAGCCTGTGCAGAGAGGAGAGAACAGGGATAGGCAGAGGCATAGTTGACAGGCTGTAGCAAATGGCTACAAAAATGCAGAGGAGATCGGAATGAAATGAGCTAAGCATCTGGGAGAGGAGAGAGCAGGGCCTCCCTCACCAAAAACTTCTACCTCAGAAACTAAAATTGTTTCACTGAACCACCCGAACAAAAACTCTCCCAACTTCCACCTTTAGAAATCAGAATTGTTGTGAACCACAGCGGTTCAATGTTTAAAGGAATAGACTCAACCCACTTTATTCAGCTAGCTAACTATGACACCATAGCTAACTAGCATGCTAGCATCCAATAACACACAGTTTAACACACAGTTTAGCACCAACACTTGGTCACAACAAACCACCAATAGTGTGTTAACTCGCTAACTAGCATGCTAGCATCCAGTAACACACAGTTTAGCACAAACACTTGGTCACAACAAACCACCAATAGTGTGATAACACACTAAACAGATCATTCGTGTCTGTGTCAAGTTCCTTTCATGACGCAGCAATGATTAAACGTTGGCTAGCTAGGACAAGTATATTGTATTTAGCTACTACAGTACAGTTAGCTGGACGTGTTGGGTAGCTAGCAATGGCCACTGTGTTGACTTTGTTTGAAGAACGGCTAGCTAGCTAGCTTCGTACTACACCCGGCACACAATGGCTACTGTGTTGACTCTGACTGTTCGAAAAAACGGCTAGTTAGCTCGCTTCGTGCTACAGCCGGCACGGCCGAAGACACTGCCAAGACACACCAATAGTATGATAACACACTAAACAGATCATTCGTGTCTGTGTCAAGTTCCTTTCATGACGCAGCAATGATTCAACGTTGGCTAGCTAGGACAAGTATATTGTATTTAGCTACTACAGTACAGTTAGCTGGTCGTGTTGGGTAGCTAGCAATGGCCACTGTGTTGACTTTGTTTGAAGAACGGCTAGCTAGCTAGCCGTGCTACACCCGGCACACAATGGCTACTGTGTTGACTCTGACTCTGTTCGAAAAACGGCTAGTTAGCTCGCTTCGTGCTACAGCCGGCACGGCCGAAACACTGCCAACCTGCAGTAACTACCCACAACAACCCACGATACCTAGCTATGACGCCGTAGCTAACTAGCAAGCTAGCATCCATTAACACACAATTTAGCACCAATACTTGGTTACAACAAACTGCCAAGAGTGTGTTAGCACACTAAACAGATAATTCATGTCCGTGTCTAGTTCCTTTCATAACGCATAACGCAGCAAAAATTAAACGTTGGGTAGCAGCACATTAACATTGGAAACAGCTCTCCACCGTTGCTAATCGTTACCAGTAGCTACCCGCTAGCTAGCTAGCCTCGTGCTTCGATACTAACCTACAATAACCTACGGAAACCTACAATAACAACAATACTAACCTATAATAAATACAATACCTAACTACAACTAACTACCTACCTACGATCTAATACATGGTTAAGCTTTACTCAACACCATATGAGAAGCTTACCTCCTGCTTACCTCCAGCTAGAGAAAAACACAACCTCTCCCGACAGCAGCTCCCCTCTAGTAAAATGTTAACTTAGACATGCAACTAGCAGGCTGCTACTAGTAATAGTACTGCTACTACTGTTGCAAATAGTAAGTGTGTCCTTTTTGCTAGACAGAGCAGCCAGAACTGTTCATACATTCTAGGAAATCTTAACAAACGTCTTCCATGAATTTATGTAGTTTTATTAAGTCCCTATAGGCTGTGTCTCAATACTTTCCTTCAATGTCACTGACACTGATGGCCGAATAGACTGGATAGGTTTCCACCATCTTGCTGCCACCTGGGATATTCTGCCAGATCAACGCTCATAGAGGAAAGGACACAAGGAAAGGATTATGGACGCAAGTTTAAATTATTGAGCCACAGCCCACCCTGTTGCAGAGCACATCAGATACACCTGTCTATATAAGGTCCCACAGTTGACAGTGCATGTCGGAGCAAAAACCAAGCCATGAGGTCGAAAGGAATTGTCCGTAGAGCTCCGAGACAGGATTGTGTCGAGGCACAGATCTGGGGAAGAGTACCAAAACATTTCTGCATGCTGTGGGGATGTTTTTCAGCGGCAGGGACTGGGACACTAGTTAGAATCAAGGCAAAGATGAACGGAGCAAAGTACAGAGAGATCCTTGATGAAAACCTGCTCCAGAGCACTCAGGACCTCAGACTGTGGCAAAGGTTCACCTTCCAACAGGACAGCGACCCTAAGCACACATCCAAGACAACGCAGGAGTGGCTTCGGGACAAGTCTCTGAATGTCCTTGAGTGGCCCAGCCAGAGCCCGGACTTGAACCCGATCTAACATCTCTGGAGAGACCTGAAAATAGCTGTGCAGCAACGCTCCCCATCCAACCTGACAGAGCTTGAGAGGATCTGCAGAGAAGAATGGGAGGAACTCCCCAAATACAGCTGTGCCAAGCTTGTAGCGTCCTATCCAAGAAGACTCAATGCTGTAATCGCTGCCAAAGGTGCTATAACAAAGTACTGAGTAAAGGGTTTGAATACTTATGTAAATGTGATATTTCCGTTTTTTATTTGTAATTTGCAAAAATTTATAAAAACCTGTTTTTGCTTTGTCATTATGGGGTATTGTGTGTAGATTGATGAGAGGGGGAAACAATTTAATCCATTTTAGAATAAGGCTGTAACGTAACAAAATGTGGAAAAAGTCAAGGGGTCTGAATACATTCCGAAGGCACTGTATATATTAAAGTGACTCGTCGTTGTCCAGGAAGTAGACTTGTAGTGTTTTAACTTTTGTAGACTTTTTGAATGGTATACAATGGGCAAAAATGTAGAGCAAAGGTCTTCAGCACAAAATGTGTATAAAAGTCAAGACCCGGAATATGACATCGTATACTGTGCCCTCCGTAATTATTGAGACAGTGACAATTTTGTTGTTTTGGCTCTACTCCAGCACTTTGGATTTGAAATGATTCAATGACTATGAGGTTAAACTGCAGACTGTCAGCTTTAATTTGGGTATTTTCATCCATATCGGGTGAACCGTTTAGAAATTACAGCACTATTTATACATAATCCCCCCATTTTAGGGGACCAAAAGTATTGGGACAAATTCACTTATGTGTATTAAAGTAGTCAAAAGTTTGGTCCCATATTCCTAGCACACAATGATTACATCAAGCTTGTGACTACAAACTTGTTGAATGCATTTGCTGTTTGTTTTGGTTGTGTTTCAGAATATTTTGTGGCCAATAGAAATGAATGGTAAATAATGTACTGTGTCATTTTGGAGTCACTTTTATTGTAAATAAGAATAGAATATGTTTCTAAACACTTCTACTTTAATGTGGATGCTACTTTATCACTCACCATCATTCAAATCAAAACCCGTAAGTGCCTTACTAGTTGAGGCAGATGAAATGCCTTTGGACATGTCGTAGAAAACTGTCACTAGCATATTGGGTAAGACAGAAAGGCTGTGAGATTGGCACTCCCACTGCTATTGTTCTATATCAGTGGTATTTGTAATTTTTTTAACCAGAATTTCTGGGGACCCCATTTTTTCCTCAACAATATCTCGCAACCCCGACACAACCTTAAAATCGGTACATTTCAATAAATAACCTTAAATACATTACATTTTCAAAATGAAAAGAAACCAATAAATACACTTCCTCAATACAATTTTATTTTTCAATTATCTTTCTCAAAAACAATTGCATATTGTCCCATACAATAATCTGTACTCGTATTTCTTTTTTTGACAATCCCACTGCAGTTCCCCATTGACACCAACTTTGAATACCACTGTTCTTAGACAAACGTTAGGAGTATGCTAGTAGACAAGGCAGTGGATTTGGTTGGATAGTTGAAAAGCTTGCTGAGGAGAGTGGAATGAGAGAGTTGGAGGTTGGGCCTTCTGTGGTTATATGGGATGTCCCTCTGTGTATACTCCTGGCACCTGTTTTTATTTAACCTTGGTGGAAAAGAGAAAATATTGGTCAGAAATCAGTCATATAGGGTAACTGGTTGAAAATTACATTAGTAGAAGATTATATGCTTATTTACCAGTTTTTACAGATGGTTCCAATGATCCTGATAGTGGACACAGGAGTAGGAGTTTACATTCCTGAATTTTATGTGCAGATATGTAGAAGACTAACAGATGGACTGTCTGTACACTCTGCTGAACTGTTGGCAATGGTAGTGGCTCTCTAGTGGGTGGAGGATGCTCAACCTATTAGAAATGTATTTTGCTCAGATTCTTTGTCTGTACTGTGTAGTTTATCCTCTTGTAACTCTAATAGAAGTAATCTACTATTGGAGGAATTAACTCTATTATGGAGAATTGAGAGACTGGGTGTAGTAGTGCATTTCTACTGGGTCCCAGGCCATTCTGGTGTGGGAGGAAATTAAATTGCAGACCAAGTAGCCAAGACAGCTTTAAAACAAGATACAATTTATATTCGTGCCCCATTGGGTAGAGGTGAGGCCAAATGTAAGATCAGAGCCATTTTGATAGACGTGGCAGAAGAGGTGGAACTCTGAGCCCAAGGGTCGGCAGTTACAGTGCATTTTGAAAGTATTCAGACCCCTTGACTTTTTCCACATTTTGTTACATTACAGCCTTATTCTAAAATGGATGAAATAAAAAAAATGTCCTCATCAATCTACACACAATACACCATAATGACAAAGCGAAAACAGGTTTGAACTCTTTTTCCTGAATGCCAAGCGTCACGTCTGGAGGAAACCTAGCACCATCCCCACGGTGAAGCATGGTGGTGGCAGCATCATGCTGTGGGGATGTTTTTCAGCGGCAGGGACTGGGAGACTAGTCAGGACCGAGGGAAAGATGAACAGAGCAAAGTACAGAGAGATCCTTGATGAAAACCTCCTCCAGAGCGCTCAGGATCCCAGACTGGGGCGAAGGTTCACCTTCCAACAGGACAACGACACTAAGCACACAGCCAAGGAAGGCAGGAATGGCTTCGGGACAAGTCTCTGAATGTCCATGAGTGGCCCAGCCAAAGCCCAGACTTGAACCCGATCTAACATCTCTGCAGCGACGCTCCCCATCCAACCTGACAGAGATTGAGAGGATCTGCAGAGAAGAATGGGAGAAACTCCCCAAAAACAGGTGTGCCAAGCTTGTAGCGTCATACCCAAGAAGACTCGAGGCTGTAATCGCTGCCAAAGGTGCTTCAACAAAGTACTGAGTAAACGGTCTGAATACTTATGTAAATGTGATATTTCCGTTTTTTAATTTATTATCAATTAGAAAAAAACTGTTTTTGCTTCGTCATTATGGGGTATTTTGTGTAGATTGATGGGGGGGTAACTATTTAATCAATTTTAGAATAAGGCTGTAACGTAACAAAATGTGGAAAAAGTCAAGGGGTCTGAATACTTTCCGAATGCACCGGAGAGTCTAGTGAGTGTGCGTAGGGTCAGTGCAAGATAGAGTCAGTGCAGATAGCCAATGAATGGTACCCGGACTATTTAGCAATCTGGCTTTTTAGCAGGTCTATGGCTTGGGGGTAGAAGCTGTCTCGGAGCCTGTTGGTCCGAGAGCTGATGCTCCACTACCGTTTGCCGGACAGTAGCAGAGTGAACATTCTATGGCTTGGGTGGCTGGAGTCTGGCAATTTTTCGGGCCTTCCTCTGACAACGCCTGATAGAGGTCCTGGATGTGATGTACTGGGCTGTGCGGTCAAGGACGCTGCGTTTGCCATAGCGGTGAAGCAGCCAGTCAAGATGCTCTCGATGGTCAAGGTAATCAAGGAGAGGAAGCGAGGAA
The DNA here is from genome assembly GCF_020615455.1 of Coregonus clupeaformis. Classification (NCBI taxonomy): domain Eukaryota; kingdom Metazoa; phylum Chordata; class Actinopteri; order Salmoniformes; family Salmonidae; genus Coregonus; species Coregonus clupeaformis. The sequence continues at coordinate 44,428,620 of NC_059211.1, read as the reverse complement.
AGAGAACGTGGACGAAAATGCGCTTGTATGAAATGAGACTTTCCTCCACAGGCAAATGGTATTTACAGGGGTGGAACCCAAAGTAAATGGGTGAAGTGATAAAAACAAATGAAGTTAGTTGTGCAAGACATTTAATAGATAAAATGATAAGTAGCATATTGTTTTTAAACGTGTGCGTGCTTTTCTCCTCCAACAAAACACAATCTGATTCAAAGGGGGTGTGGCAGATTTCAAAACTCAGTTAGGATACACATGACTATCCTCGATGAAAGGTGGCTATCGAGGAGGGGAGGACACTCTTCCGTTCACCTTCTAACGAATTGTCATTTCCTCGACCACTTATCGGTCTCCAGGTCACGGAGGAGAGCGGACGGAGGAGAGAGGGTGGAGGACTGACTTTTTCCAAATGAGAAAAGGCCCATCTTCGCTGGGGACTTGCTCTCCCCTCAGGACAGGGAGGGGATCGAGCAAAGACACGTAAGTGCGCGAAACGCTGCATGCTTTTGTCTGTGCTGAACATAGAGATGGATAGAGGACTCTAGTGCCCAAAAGCCAGTTTTAGCATGGACAGCGCTATTGACGACTTTCACCATTTTAAAGTAGTCAACTTGGTTGGACTTCCAATCGGTTAAGGAAGGATCACATAATTCCATCCAGGTCACCAGGAGGGATCAGCCAATTAATTATAATGGTAAGGAAACATTCCATAAGTGCAGGTGGGAGTAAATTGCCAACCAACAAACACTAGTTTGTTTGCCAACTCATAGAAGTAGTAGAATAATAAAATGGGCTACTTCAAAATGGAGATGGCTTCAATGGCACTGCCCATGCTCTCACAGGCGCCATAATGGGACAGATACAATTATGTGACGTCTATCTAAGTCTATGGTGCTGAAAGGGTCATAGCCTTTGCTGGAATTATTGACGAGTATGGACGGTTTCAGCCTTTGACGGCCTTGGAGGAAGAGAGTAATTCTTAATTTGGAGGTACTGATACAGACATCTACATCTCATGCGGGAAAGCGGCTACACCACGATGTCCGATTCCACCAATGCAACCCTTAACATTACCCCAAATGCCAGACCGACGTCTGTATCCATAATCACACGCATATCGCCTATGCCATCTGGTGAGCAACACGAACTATCGCACTCTCCAGTTGTTACAAAGAAGCAACATGTTTATGCGTTTGATGGCTGTGTCAGGGCCAATGAGAAATTCTCTCACCTGAAGTCGCATATAAGGTCACACACAGGTACAGTGGGGGAAAAAAGTATTTAGTCAGCCACCAATTGTGCAAGTTCTCCCACTTAAAAAGATGAGAGAGGCCTGTAATTTTCATCATAGGTACACGTCAACTATGACAGACAAATTGAGATTTTTTTTTCCAGAAAATCACATTGTAGGATTTTTTATGATTTTATTTGCAAATTATGGTGTAAAATAAGTATTTGGTCACCTACAAACAAGCAAGATTTCTGGCTCTCACAGACCTGTAACTTCTTCTTTAAGAGGCTCCTCTGTCCTCCACTCGTTACCTGTATTAATGGCACCTGTTTGAACTTGTTATCAGTATAAAAGACACCTGTCCACAACCTCAAACAGTCACACTCCAAACTCCACTATGGCCAAGACCAAAGAGCTGTCAAAGGACACCAGAAACAAAATTATAGACCTGCACCAGGCTGGGAAGACTGAATCTGCAATAGGTAAGCAGCTTGGTTTGAAGAAATCAACTGTGGGAGCAATTATTAGGAAATGGAAGACATACAAGACCACTGATAATCTCCCTCGATCTGGGGCTCCACGCAAGATCTCACCCCGTGGGGTCAAAATGATCACAAGAACGGTGAGCAAAAATCCCAGAACCACACGGGGGGACCTAGTGAATGACCTGCAGAGAGCTGGGACCAAAGTAACAAAGCCTACCATCAGTAACACACTACGCCGCCAGGGACTCAAATCCTGCAGTGCCAGACGTGTCCCCCTGCTGAAGCCAGTACATGTCCAGACCCGTCTGAAGTTTGCTAGAGTGCATTTGGATGATCCAGAAGAGGATTGGGAGAATGTCATATGGTCAGATGAAACCAAAATAGAACTTTTTGGTAAAAACTCAACTCGTCGTGTTTGGAGGACAAAGAATGCTGAGTTGCATCCAAAGAACACCATACCTACTGTGAAGCATGGGGGTGGAAACATCATGCTTTGGGGCTGTTTTCCTGCAAAGGGACCAGGACGACTGATCCGTGTAAAGGAAAGAATGAATGGGGCCATGTATCGTGAGATTTTGAGTGAAAACCTCCTTCCATCAGCAAGGGCATTGAAGATGAAACGTGGCTGGGTCTTTCAGCATGACAATGATCCCAAACACACCGCCCGGGCAACGAAGGAGTGGCTTCGTAAGAAGCATTTCAAGGTCCTGGAGTGGCCTAGCCAGTCTCCAGATCTCAACCCCATAGAAAATCTTTGGAGGGAGTTGAAAGTACTAGGTGAAAAATCTGTCGATGTGCCCTTGAGCAAGGCACTTAACCCTAATTGCTCCTGTAAGTCGCTCTGGATAAGAGCGTCTGCTAAATGACTAAAAAATAAATAAAAAAATAAAATAAATAAAAATAAATAAATAAAGTCCGTGTTGCCCAGCGACAGCCCCAAAACATCACTGCTCTAGAGGAGATCTGCATGGAGGAATGGGCCAAAATACCAGCAACAGTGTGTGAAAACCTTGTGAAGACTTACAGAAAACGTTTGACCTGTGTCATTGCAAACAAAGGGTATATAACAAAGTATTGAGAAACTTTTGTATTGACCAAATACTTATTTTCCACCATAATTTGCAAATAAATTCATTAAAAATCCTACAATGTGATTTTCTGGATTTTTTTCCCTCATTTTGTCTGTCATAGTTGACGTGTACCTATGATGAAAATTACAGGCCTCTCTCATCTTTTTAAGTGGGAGAACTTGCATAATTGGTGGCTGACTAAATACTTTTTCCCCCACTGTATATGTGTAGCTTAGCCTCCATTCTAGGTCGTCCAATGTAATGGACGACCGAGCAATAGAGGCTATGCGAAGCTTAGAAATGGTGTATGTGTGTGTGCATACAGAGTAGCAAGTACATGTTGGTTGTGAATAACTTTGTTTTCTTCATCCCAGGTGAGAAGCCCTATTCCTGCACCTGGCCCGACTGTGACAAGAAGTTCTGCCATTCTGACGAACAGACGCGCCACCTGCGGACTCACACAGGGGAGAAACAGTTCCAGTGCCCGCTGTTTGACATGCGCTTCATGCGAAGCGACCACCTGCTCAAGCATGTCCGACTGGGGATGTTGTTCTGTTGTCAGCGTCTCTATATCCAACTTGAAGTTATTTTTTATTTTTTTTAAGCATGCCCACCAACAACTTTGCTTCGAACCGTCCATGGTCAGCTGTAAGGGGGAGTAGGGTCAGACCATTGGATCACTGGATCTCCACTGTGGGGAAGCAGAGGTGCGGAATAGGAGAGGAAGAGGTTCTGTAGCCATACCCTGCTCCCAGACCTATCTGAAGACAACTCCTCTGTTGTTGTCATGAATCCATACATATACTGTATGTTTGGCTTGACAAGGACCACACACTGTACAGCAGAGTTGGCTAAAGCACGCATACTACAGATGGGCCCACTACTGTAGCCTACCTCACTGAGCCCTTCTCAGAGAACTTATCAACTTATTTTTTGTGTTATTGAACAATACACACTGGTTGTAATTGAGTGTTTTGTTAAAGGTCCAATGCAGCTGTTTTTATGTCAATATCAAATAATTTCTGGGTAACAATTAAGTACCTTACTGTGATTGTTTTAAATTAAAATGGTCAACAACAAAAAAAGCTTCTTAGCAAAGAGCAATTTCCTAGGACTGTCTGGGAGTGGTCTGAGTGGGGAGGGGAAAACTGAAAACTAGCTTTTATTGGCAGACAGGTTTGGAACTCTCTTTCTTATTGGTATATTAATTAATTTACTGCCTGGTGAAAACTCCATCCTACCAAAACAGGCCGAAATTTCAGGCGGTCTTTTCAAACAGCTATTACATTAAAAGAGCATCATAAGTTTCACAATTTCACAGTATTATTCCAACATTGTGTGGAAATATATATAAAACACAGGAAAATCACGTTTTTGACTGCACTGGACCTTTAATGCAAGGATAATATATATGTCAACCTCAGTTGTTTCTAACTTTTGTAAGTTTATAGCGTTTGGTATACTGGAGTAAATAGTAATATTGCTGTAGAATAGATAGCAATTATTTATGGAATAGTCCTTATATTAGTGAATCTAACTGCTGGTACTGTACTATAGAGATGTTTAACTCTTAAATTGAGCTCTGAGACATGCCATTTTCCAACAATTTCACTTTCTTAATAGGTGTTGTCTGATTAACTTATGGCTGTTAGTGTTATGTCTGGTGGGTTTGTTTCATAACCACGTCTTCATAACAATTCAATAATGATGAGATGGGAGACGGGAATCAGTTCAACCATTTATCTACAATGTGCTCATCTCAACACACACAACTCCCATGATGCTCTGTGGCACAACCCCAATACACCACATACATTTACATTTTAGTCATTTAGCAGACGCTCTTATCCAGAGCGACTTACAGTTAGTGCATACATTTTTTCATGGGAATCAAACCCACAACCCTGGCGTTGCAAACGCCATGCTCTACCAACTGAGCTACATCCCTGCCGGCCATTCCCTCCCCTACCCTGGGCCAATTGTGCGCCGCCCCATGGGTCTCCCGGTCGCGGCAAGCTACGACAGAGCCTGGATTCGAACCAGGATCTCTAGTGGCACAGCTAGCACTGCGATGCAGTGCCTTAGACCACTGCGCCACACGGGAACCCTCATCTCCTCCCCTCTGACTTAAATTGTCCCCATTAGGAACAACTGTCCTGGGAAGGTGACTGTGAGCCCCTAGGTGACGACTGTTGGGTCAGGTTGTCACCCAGTAACCGTTCTGGACCAAATAAAATAAAATGTTATTGGTCACATACACATATTTAGCAGATGTTATTGTGGGTGTAGCGAAATGTTTGTGTTCCTAGCTCCAACCAGTACAGTAGTATCTAACAATTCACAACAATACACAAATCTAAAAGTATAAGAATGGAATTAAGAAATATATAAATATTAGGACGAGCAATGTCGAAGAGGCATTGACTAAAATACTGTAGAATAGAATACAGTATATACAGTTGAAGTCGGAAGTTTACATACACCTTAGCCAAATACATTTAAACTCAGTTTTTCACAATTCCTGACATTTAATCCTAGTAAAAATTCCCTGTCTTAGGTCAGTTAGGATCACCCCTTTATTTTAAGAATGTGAAATGTCAGAATAATAGTAGAGAATGATTTATTTCAGCATTTATTTATTTCATCACATTCCCAGTGGGTCAGAAGTTTACATACACTCAATTAGTATTTGGTAGCATTGCCTTTAAATTGTTTAACTTGGGTCAAACGTTTCGGGTAGCCTTCCACAAGCTTCCCACAATAAATTGGGTGAATTTTGTCCCATTCCTCCTGACAGAGCTGGTGTAACTGAGTCAGGTTTGTAGGCCTCCTTGCTCGCACACGCTTTTTCAGTTCTGGACACAGATTTTCTATAGGATTGAGGTCAGGGCTTTGTGATGGCCACTCCAATACCTTGACTTTGTTGTCCTTAAGCCATTTTGCAGCACATTTGGAAGTATGCTTGGGTCATTGTCCATTTGGAAGACCCATTTGCAACCAAGCTTTAACTTCCTGACTGATGTCTTGAGATGTTGCTTCAATATATCCACATAATTTTCCTTCCTCATGATGCCATCTATTTTGTGAAGTGCACCAGTCCCTCCTGCAGCAAAGCAGCCCCACAACATGATGCTGCCGCTCCCGTGCTTCACGGTTGGGATGGTGTTCTTCGGCTTGCAAGCCCCCCTTTTTCCTCCAAACATAACGATGGTCATTATGGCCAAACAGTTCTATTTTTGTTTAATCAGACCAGAGGACATTTCTTCAAAATGTATGATCTTTGTCCCCATGTGCAGTTGCAAACCGTAGTCTGGCTTTTTTATGGCGGTTTTGGAGCAGTGGCTTCTTCCTTGCTGAGCGGCCTTTCAGGTTATGTCGACATAGGACTAGTTTTACTGTGGATATAGATACTTTTGTACCTGTTTCCTCCAGCATCTTCACAAGGTCCTTTGCTGTTGTTCTGGGATTGATTTGCACTTTTCGCACCAATGTATGTTCATCTCTAGGAGACAGAACGCATCTCCTTCCTGAGCGGTATGATGGCTGCGTGGTCCCATGGTGTTTATACTTGCGTACTATTGTTTGTACAGATGAACGTGGTACCTTCAGGCATTTGGAAATTGCTCCCAAGGATTAACCAGACTTGTGGAGGTCTACAATTTCTTTTCTGAGGTCTTGGCTGATTTCTTTTGTTTTTCCCATGACGTCAAGCAAAGAGGCACTGAGTTTGAAGGTAGGCCTTGAAATACATCCACAGGTACACCTCCAATTGACACAAATGATGTCAGTTATCCTATCAGAAGCTTCTAAAGCCATGACATCATTTTCTGGAATTTTCCAGGCAGTTTAAAGGCACAGTCAACTTAGTGTATGTAAACTTCTGACCCACTGGAATTGTGATACAGTGTATTATAAGTGAAATAATCTGTCTGTAAACAGTTGTTGGAAAAATTACTTGTGTCATGCACAAATTAGATGTCCTAACCGACTTGCCAAAACTATAGTTTGTTAACAAGACATTTGTGGAGTGGTTGAAAAACTAGTTTTAATGACTCCAACCTAAGTAAGTGTATGTAAAGTTCCGACTTCAACTGTACATATGAGATGAGTAAAGCAGTATGTAAACATGATTAAAGTGACTAGTGTTCCATTATTAAAGTGGCCAGTGATTCCATGTCTATGTATATAGGGCAGCAGCCTCAAAGGTGCAGGGTTGCGTAACCGGGTGGTAGCCGGCTAGTGATGGCTATTTAACAGTCTGATGGCCTTGAGATAGAAGCTGTTTTTCAGTTTATCGGTCCCAGCTTTGATGCACCTGTACTGACCTCGCCTTCTGGATGATAGCGGGGTGAACAGGCCGTGGCTCGGGTGGTTGATGTCCTTGATGATCTTTTTGGCCTTCCTGTGACATCGGGTGCTGTAGGTGTCCTGGAGGGCAGGTAGTGTGCCTCCGGTGATAGGTTGGGCAGGCCGCACCACCCTCTGGAGAGCCCTGCGGTTGCAGGCGGTGCAGTTGCCGTACCAGGTGGTGATACAGCCCGACAGGATGCTCTCAATTGTGCATCTGTAAAAGTTTGTGAGGGTCTTAGGGGCCAAGACGAATTTCTTCAGCCTCCTGAGGTTGAAGAGGCGCTGTTGCGCCTTCTTCACCACACTTGCTGTGTGGGTGGACCATTTCAGATTGTCAGTGATGTGTACACCGAGGAACTTTAAGCTTTCCACCTTCTCCACTGCGGTCCAGTCGATGTGGATAGGGGCATGCTCCCTCTGCTGTTTCCTGAACTCCACGATCAGCTCCTTCGTTTTGTTGACGTTGAGGGAGAGGTTATTTTCCTGGGCCCTCACCTCCTCCCTGTAGACTGTTTTATCCTCAAAGCAGGCAAAGGTGTTTAGCTTGTCCGGGAGCAAGACATCGGTCTCCGTGACGTGGCTGGTTTTCCCTTTGTAATCAATGATTGTCTGTAGACCCTGCCACATACGTCTCGTGTCTGAGCCGTTGAATTGCCACTCCACTTTGTCTCTGTACTGCCATTTTGCCTGTTTGATTGCCTTGCGGAGGGAATAACTACACTGTTTGTATTCGACCATATTCCCAGTCACCTTGCCATGGTTAAATGCGGTGGTTTGCACTTTCAGTTTTGCGCGAATGCTGTCATCTATCCACGGTTTCTGGTTTGGGTAGGTTTTAATAGTCACCATGGGAACAACATCCCCTATACACTTCCTGATGAACTCAGTCACCGTGTCCATGTATACGTCAATTTTATTCTCAGAGGCTACCCGGAACATATCCCAGTCCGCGTGATCAAAACAATTTTGAAACATGGATTCCGATTGGTCAGACCAGCATTGAATAGACCTTAGCACGGGTACTTCCTGTTTGAGTTCCTGCCTATAGGAAGGGAGGAGCAAAATGGAGTCGTAATCTGATTTACCGAAGGGAGGGCGGGGGGGGCCTTGTAGGCATCTCGAAAGGGGGAGTAGCAGTGGTCTAGTGTTTTTCCAGAGCGAGTACTACAGTCAATGTGTTGATAGAACTTTGGTAGTGTTTTCCTCAAATTTGCTTTGTTAAAATCCCCAGCTACAATAAATGCGGCCTCAAGATATGTGGTTTCCAGTTTGCATAAAGTCCAGTGTAGTTCCTTGAGGGCCGTCGTGGTATCGGCTTGAGGGGGAATATACACGGCTGTGACTATAACCGAAGATAATTCTCTTGGGAGGTAATACGGTCGGCATTTGATTGTGAGGTATTCTAGGTCGGGTGAACAAAAGGACTTGAGTTTCTGTATGTTATCACAATCACACCATGAAACATACACCACCGCCTTTCTTCTTCCCGGAGAGTTCTTCATTCCTGTCTGCACGACATTACTTTCACTGGCATAACAGGTTATGTGCAATGAAACTAGACCCATTCAGGCTGTAACCGTTCAGGTAGAAACTAATATGGCATAGCATGAACATTACAATCAACTCAATACAGATAAACCGACGTGACAAATCAGGAGAACTAGAAGAAAAGAGAAGTGTTGGGACCAGCACCGATGTGGAAAACAGGAATGCAGTCTACTGCGTTACTAACATTAGCTAGCTATAGCTAGTGGCAGTGCATAGTGCAGTTGGCAAGATAACTATCTATGGCCACATGACCTACCAACATATTTTTTTGCAGCATTTCTCCTGCTGTGTTCACCACTGAATTAAATACCTGATATTGTCATCAGACCCTGTAACAAATTTGAACACGTTTCAAGTTTTAATGTCACATGCACAAGTACAGTGAAATGCCTTTCTTGCAAACTCAAAACCCAATAATGCAATAATCAATAACAATGTATTCATATAAAAAAACACTTGAGAAATAAGAATTGGAGATATGAGATACACAATAAAGTATGTAAGTAAGTAAGCATACCATATACAGGAAATATTGAAAAAGTCCGTTCCAATACCATATTTGCAGGGATACTGGAGTGATGGAAGTAGATATGTACAGGGGCATGGGGACTAGGCAACAGGATATAACATATACAGAGTAGCAGCAGCTTGTATGTGAGTGGGTGTGCGTGTGTGTATAGTCAGTATAAATGTATGTGCATATTATGTGTGAGTGAGCAAATTATGGAATGAGTGTTTGTGTTGGAGTGACAGTGTGTGAGTGTGTAGGTGCCTGTGAGTATGCTTAGAGACAGTGCAAACATTGAAATAAAAGGTCAATAAAGATACAAGGTTAACTCAGATAGTCCGTGTAGCTATTTTGTTAGCTATCTATCAGACAATGCTTGGGGATAGAAGCTGTTCAAGAGCCTGTTGGTGTCAGACTTGATGCACAGTTACAGTGGGGAAAAAAAGTATTTAGTCAGCCACCAATTGTGCAAGTTCTCCCACTTAAAAAGATGAAAGAGGCCTGTAATTTTCATCATAGGTACACGTCAACTATGACAGACAAAATGAGAAAAAAAAATCCAGAAAATCACATTGTAGGATTTTTAATGAATTTATTTGCAAATTATGGTGGAAAATAAGTATTTGGTCAATAACAAAAGTTTCTCAATACTTTGTTATATACCCTTTGTTTGCAATGACACAGGTCAAACGTTTTCTGTAAGTCTTCACAAGGTTTTCACACACTGTTGCTGGTATTTTGGCCCATTCCTCCATGCAGATCTCCTCTAGAGCAGTGATGTTTTGGGGCTGTTGCTGGGCAACACGGACTTTCAACTCCCTCCAAAGATTTTCTATGGGGTTGAGATCTGGAGACTGGCTAGGCCACTCCAGGACCTTGAAATGCTTCTTACGAAGCCACTCCTTCGTTGCCCGGGCGGTGTGTTTGGGATCATTGTCATGCTGAAAGACCCAGCCACGTTTCATCTTCAATGCCCTTGCTGATGGAAGGAGGTTTTCACTCAAAATCTCACGATACATGGCCCCATTCATTCTTTCCTTTACATGGATCAGTCGTCCTGGTCCCTTTGCAGAAAAACAGCCCCAAAGCATGATGTTTCCACCCCCATGCTTCACAGTAGGTATGGTGTTCTTTGGATGCAACTCAGCATTCTTTGTCCTCCAAACACGACTGAGTTGAGTTTTTACCAAAAAGTTATATTTTGGTTTCATCTGACCATATGACATTCTCCCAATCCTCTTCTGGATCATCCAAATGCACTCTAGCAAACTTCAGACGGGCCTGGACATGTACTGGCTTAAGCAGGGGGACACGTCTGGCACTGCAGGATTTGAGTCCCTGGCGGCGTAGTGTGTTACTGATGGTAGGCTTTGTTACTTTGGTCCCAGCTCTCTGCAGGTCATTCACTAGGTCCCCCCGTGTGGTTCTGGGATTTTTGCTCACCGTTCTTGTGATCATTTTGACCCCACGGGGTGAGATCTTGCGTGGAGCCCCAGATCGAGGGAGATTATCAGTGGTCTTGTATGTCTTCCATTTCCTAATAATTGCTCCCACAGTTGATTTCTTCAAACCAAGCTGCTTACCTATTGCAGATTCAGTCTTCCCAGCCTGGTGCAGGTCTACAATTTTGTTTCTGGTGTCCTTTGACAGCTCTTTGGTCTTGGCCATAGTGGAGTTTGGAGTGTGACTGTTTGAGGTTGTGGACAGGTGTCTTTTATACTGATAACAAGTTCAAACAGGTGCCATTAATACAGGTAACGAGTGGAGGACAGAGGAGCCTCTTAAAGAAGAAGTTACAGGTCTGTGAGAGCCAGAAATCTTGCTTGTTTGTAGGTGACCAAATACTTATTTTCCACCATAATTTGCAAATAAATTCATTAAAAATCCTACAATGTGATTTTCTGGATTTTTCTTTCTCAATTTGTCTGTCATAGTTGACGTGTACCTATGATGGAAATTACAGGCCTCTCTCATATTTTTAAGTGGGAGAACTTGCACAATTGGTGGCTGACTAAATACTTTTTTCCCCCACTGTACCTCATGCCATGCGGCAGCAGAGAAAATAGTCAATGGCTTGGGTGGTTTGAGTCTTTGATGATTTTCCCGGCTTTCTTTTCACACCACCTGATATAGAGGTCCTGGATGGCAGGGAGCTCGGCCCCAGTGATCTACAACCCTCTGTAGCACCATGCGATCCAGGGCGGTGCTATTGCCATACCAAGCAGTGATGCAGCCAGTCAATACATGTATGCTCTCAATGGTACAGCTGTATAACCTTTTGAGGATTTGAAGGCCCATGCAAAACTTTTTCAACCTCCTGGGGGGGGAAGAGGCACTGTCGCGCCTTCTTCAGTACTGTGTGTGTATGTTTGGACCATTTTAAGTCTTTACTGATTTGGACACCAAGGAACTTGAAGCCGCCCGTTGATGTGGATGGGGGCGTGATCGCCCCCCCGTTACCTGTAGTCTACGATAATCTCCTTTGTCTTGATCACGTTAAAGGAGAGGTTGTTATCCTGGCACCACACGGCCAGGTCTCTGACCTCCTCCCTGTAGGCTGGCTCATTGTCGACGGTGATCAGGCCTACCACCGTCATGTCGTCAGTGAACTTGATGATGGTGTTGGAGTTGTGCCTGGCCATGCAGTTATGGGTGAACAGGGAGTACAGGAGGGGACTGAGCACGCACCCCTTAGGGGCCCCCATGTTGAGAATCAGCGTGGCAGATGTGTTGTTACCTACCCTCACCACATGGGGGCGGCCCGTCAGGAAGTCCAGGATCCAGTTACAGAGGGAGGTGTTTAGTCCCAGGGTCCTTAGCTTAGTGATGAGCTTTGAGGGCACTATGGTGTTGAACGCTGAGCTGTAGTCAATGAATAGCATTCTCACATAGGTGTCCTTTTGTCCAGGTGGGAAATGGCAGTGTGGAGTGCAGTAGAGATTGCATCATCTGTGGATCTGTTGGGGCGGTATACAAATTGGAGTGGGTCTAGGGTTTCTGGGATAATGGTGTTGATGTGAGCCATGACCAGCCTTTCAAAGCACGTCAGGGCTACAGACGTGAGTGCTATGGGTCAGTAGTCATTTAGGCAGGTTACCTTAGTGTTCTTGGGCACAGCGACTAAGCTTGAAACATGTTGGTATTACAGACTCAGTCAGGGACAGGTTGAAAATGTCAGTGAAGACACTTGCCAGTTGGTCAGCGCATACTCGGAGTACACGTCCTGGTAATCCGTCTGGCCCTGCGGCCTTGTGAATGTTGACCTGTTTAAAGGTCTTACTCACATTGGCTATGGAGAGCATGATCACACAGTCGTCCGGAACTGCTGATGCTCTCATGCATGCTTCTGTGTTGCTTGCCTCAAAGCGAGCATAGAAGTAATTTAGCTCGTCTGGTAGGCTTGTGTCACTGGGCAGCTCGCGGCTGTGCTTCTCTTTGTAGTCTGTAATAGTTTTACAAGCCCTGCCACATCCGACGAGCGTCGGAGCCGGTATAGTACGATTCAATCTTAGTCCTGTATTGACGCTTTGCCTGTTTGATGGTTCGTCTGAGGGCATAGCGGGATTTCTTATAAGCGTCCAGGTTAGAGTCCCGCTCCTTGAAAGCGGCAGCTCTACCCTTTAGCTCAGTGCGGATGTTGCCTGTAATCCATGGCTTCTGGTCACTGTGGGGATGACGTCATCAATGCCCTTATTGATGAAACAAGTGACTGATGTGGTGTACTCCTCAATGCCATTGGAAGAATCCCGGAACATCTTCCAGTCTGTGCTAGCAAAACAGTCCTGTAGCTTAGCATCTGCATCATCTGACCACTTCTTTATTTACCGAGTCACCTGGTGCTTTCTGCTTTAGTTTTTGCTTGTAAGCAGGAATCAGGATGATAGAGTTATGGTCAGATTTGCCAAATGGAGGGCGAGGGAGAGCTTTGTACGCTTCTCTGTGTGTGGAGTAAAGGTGCTCTAGAGTTTTTTTCCCTCTGGTTGCACATTTAACATGCTGGTAGAAATTAGGTAAACAGATTTAAGTTTCCCTGCATTAAAGTCCCCGGCCACTAGGAGCGCCGCCTCTGGATGAGCGTTTTCCTGTTTGCTTATGGCCTTATTTTATTAATTTAAATTAAATGTTTTACCTTTATTTAACTAGGCAAGTCAGTTAAGAACAAATTCTTATTTACAATGACGGCCTACACTGGCCAAACCCGGACTACGCTGTGCCAATTGTGCGCCGCCCTATGGGACTCCCAATCACGGCCGGTTGTGATACAACCTGGAATCGAACCAGGGGGTCTGTAGTGATGCCTCAAGCACTGAGATGCAGTGCCTTAGACCATTGCAACACTCGGGAGGCTTATACAGCTAGTTGAGTGCGGTCTTAGTGCCAGCATCAGTTTGTGTTGGTAAATAGACAGGTACGAAAAATATAAATGAAAACTCTCTTGGTAAATAGTGTGGTCTACAGCTTATCATGAGATACTCTACCTCAGGCAAGCAAAACCTTGAGACTTCCTTAATATTAGATTTCGTGCACCAGCTGTTGTTTACAAATATACACAGACCGCCACCCCTTGTCTTGCCGGAGGCAGCTGTTCTATCTTGCCGATGCAGCGTATATCCCACCAGCTGTATGTTATCCATGTCGTCGTTCAGCCACGACTCGGTGAAACATAAGATATTACAGTTTTTAAGGTCCCGTTGGTAGGATATCCGTGATCGTAGTTTGTCTATTTTGTTATCCAATGATTGTACGTTGGCTAATAGGACTGATGGTAGAGGCAGATTACGCGTTCACCATCAGATCCTTACAAGGCACCCCTACCTACGTCCCCGATATCTCTGTCTCTTTCTCATGCGAATGACAGGGATTTGGCCCTTGTCGGGTGTCTGACTCGTTAAAAAAAGAAATCTTCATCCAGTACGAGGTGAGTAATCGCTGTCCTGATATCCAGAAGCTATTTTCGGTCATAAGAGACGGTGGCAGAAACATTATGTACAAAATAAGTTACAAATAACACGAAAAAACACACACAATAGCACAATTGGTTATGAGCCTGTAGAACAGCAGCCATCTCCTTCGGCGCCATTCTTACAACAAGTAGCTAGCTAGCTAACTAGGCTAATGTTAAATATGACGTTGTCGCTCAACAGCAAGCAAGAAACCCTGTAGCTAATGTTACTAGCACGTACCTAGCTAAAGGCACAGCAGGGAGTAGGCTGCACATCCGTTTTCAGATTTAACATTACGATGAAATAGTCGTGATAATTTTAAGGAGAACAAAAACGACTTACATTTGAACACCACGGCAGAAGCTTCGCTAATCGCCATCTTCCAAGTTCTTTTGTTGTTTACTTGAAGAGAAGTGTGTAGCGAATTCTACTAGATGAAAAGTCTAAATGAGTATAACATCTTGGCATTTAAAGCATGTTAGATTTTTGAAAATTCAGATAAAACGTTATATTTTTGCATACTGAGAATGTGTCATGTGCGATTGCGTTGTTTCCCGCTATTCGTTGATTTCGATAGCACATCCCCATATCTAATTGATCAGCTGTTGTCAAAGCCAAAATGAGTATGGCATCCGGACATTTAAAGTATACTAGATTTCAGGAATGTCACCTACTATTAAACTTTCTTATTTCTAGCATATTCAAACGGTCTACTATTTAGGACGCAAGTATGGTATTCGGACAGTTTCTCCAGAATTGAAAGCGCTGTCCTTTGCTCTCAGTTCACGACATTTGACTTGAATCTCCTGTTGACGTCACACTGTCTCCATTGCGTTCAGAGGTTTGAGTAGGTTGAAGCTTGTGCATAGCTCATCATGAGTAGCGATGCTGATCTGTAAGAAGGGTGAACTTCCTCGCATACAAGTACTGGTGAAACGCACTCCAAAAATGATGCCTAGGGCTTCACGTTCTATCTGTGGGTAGTTACTTTCTGCTTTGTTCAATGTCCTAGATGCGAAAGCAATTGGCCTCTCTTCACCGGAAGGCATGATCTGGGACATGATTGCTCCCATACCATATGGACAAGCGTCACAAGCTAGTTGGATGGACAATGACAGGTCGAAGTGTGTCAGTGCCTCAGATTTCATGAGTGTTTCCTTGGTTTTCACGAATGCTTCCTCGCATTGTTCAGTCCATTTACATGTTTTGTCCTGACAAAGCAACTGATGCAGCGGCTTCAGCTTCGTTGCTAAACTCTGAATAAAGCATCCGTAGTAATTCAGTAACCCCAGGAAAGAACGATGAGCCTTGATTATTTCACATGGCAATGTGGAAGCTAAAAGGCTAGCAAGTTTGCAGTGTTTAGCCAACTTGCTAGCAAGGGAAGACAAGCCAAGAGAGACACTTATTTTGCTTTCAAAACAAATGAGAAGACAACAAGAAAACCTCTGTCACTCCCTTGTGAATGTTGCTATTAGGGAGTCTGGATTGGTGAGGTATTAAAATCAAATCAACATTTATTTGTCACGTACACATATTTTCAGATGTTATCGCAGGTGTAGCAGAATGCTTGTGTTTCTAGCTCCAACAGTGCAGTAATAAAAAACAGTACACAGATAATCCAAAAAGTAAAAAAGAAAGAAATATCATAACGAGCAATGTCAGAATGCGTAATATACAGTGCATTCGGAAAGTATGCAGACCCCTTGACGTTTTCCACATTTTGTTACGTTACAGCCTTATTCTAAAATTGATTAAAATATATATGTATCTTATCAATATACACACAATACCCCATCATGACAAAGTGAAAACAGGTCTTTAGAAATTGTTGCAAATTTATTAAAAATAAAGTAAGTATTCAGACCCGAAATTGAGCTCAGGTGCATCCTATTTCCATTGATCATCTTTGAGATGTTTCTACAACTTGATTGGAGTCCACCTGTGGTAAATTCAATTGATTGTACATGATTTGGAAAGGCACATACCTGTCTATGTAAAGGTCCCACAGTTGACAGTGCATGTCAGAGAAAAATCCAAGCCATGAGGTCGAAGGAATTGTCCATAGAGCTCCGAGACAGGATTGTGTCGAGGCACAGACCTGGGGAAGGTTACAACAAAATTTCGGCAGCATTGAAGGTCCCCAAGAACACGGTGGCCTCCATCGTTCTTAAATGGAAGAAGTTTGGAACCACCAAGACTCTTCCTAGAGCTAACCGCCCTACCAAACTGAGCAATCGGGGGAGAAGGGCCTTGGTCAGGGACCAGAAAAAAACAGATTCTCTGGTCTGATGAAACCAAGATTGAACTCTTTGGCCTGAATGCCAAACATCACGTCTGGAGGAAACCTGTCCCCATCCCTACGGTGAAGCATGGGGGTGGCAGCATCATGCTATGGGGATGTTTTTCAGCGGCAGGGACTGGGAGACTAGTCAGGATCGAGCTAAAGATGAACAGAGTATAGAGAGATCCTTGATGAAAACCTGCTCCAGAGCGCTCAGGACCTCCGACTGGGGCGAAGGTTCACCTTCCAACAGGACAACGACCCTAAGCACACAGCCAAGACAACGCAGGAGTGGCTTCAGGACAAGCCTCTCAATGTCCTTGAGTGGCCCAGCCAGAGCCCGGACTTGAACCCGATCAAACTTCTCTGGAGAGACCTGAAAAAAGCTGTGCAGTGATACTCTGTACTTTGCTCCGTTCATCTTTCCCTCGATCCTGACTAGTCTCCCAGTCCCTGCCGCTTAAAAACATCCCCACAGTATACTGCCACCACCATGCTTCAGATTTAAACAAAATATCTTTCTCTGAGCAATTGTATTAGTATAAAATAATATATACTGAACAAAAATATAAATATATGTGTTGGTTCCATGTGCTGAAATAAAAGTTCCCAAAACAATTTCATACGCACAAAAAGCTTATTTTAGAGAATTTGGCAGTACATCCAACCAGCCTCACAACCGCAGACCATGTGTATGGCGTCGTGTGGGCGAGTGGTTTGCTTATGTCACCATTGTGAACAGAGTGCCCCATGGTGGCAGTGGGGTTATGGTATGGGCTGGCATATGTTACGGCCAATGAACCCAATTGCATTTTATCGATGGCAATTTGAATGCACAGAGATACCGTTACAAGATCCTGAGGCCCATTGTCATGCCATTCATCCGCCGTCATCACTTAATGTTTCAGCATGATAATGCAAAGCCCCATGTCGCAAGGATCTGTACACAATTCCTGAATCTGAAAATGTCCCAGTTCTTCCATGGCCTGTATACTCACCAGACATGTCACCCATTGAGCATGTTTGTGATGCTCTGGATCAACAGCGTGTTCCAGTTCCCGCCAATATCCAGCAACTTCGCACAGCTATTGAAGAGGAGTGGGACAATATTCCACAGGCCACAATCAACAGCCTGATCAACTCTATGCGAAGGAGATGTGTAGCGCTGAATGAGGCAAATGGTGGTCACACCAGATACTGACTGGTTTTCTGATCCCCACCCCTACCTTTTTTTAAGGTATCTGTGACCAGATGCATGTCTGTATTCCCAGTCATGCGAAATCCATAGATTAAGGCCTAATGAATTTATTTCAATTTACTGATTTCCTACTATGAACTGTAACGCAGTAAAATCATTGAAATTGTTGCATGTTGCGTATATATTTTTGTTCAGTATATTTGTCCAAATGTTATGAGCATACAACAGAACTCAGTATTTGCATTATTTATTTTATAGTCCTTTTTGCTCATCTTTATCAAGGGTGTCAATAATTATGGGCCAGACAGTAGGTGTGATGTCATTACTCTACTACAATGAGGGGTTGATATTGATAGAAATGTGTGCAGATTAGATGTATTGGTTTATCTGTGATGAAAGGCTGACATGCCGCTGAACAATCAGTTTCTGTTGAACAAACATTCACCTGTTGTTTCTACACATCTTTTTCTGAACATATGCAACTGATTTCAAAATAAAGCATATTTATTTTTCATGGAGGCGATCTCAACAATGAAAATATGTTCACTCGATTGCCTTATTAGCTGATGACTTCAACAAAAATACTGTATATTAGATTTCCATGTATACTCGATCGACTTGGCTCTGGGGTATTTATGTATGTTTTCTCAGGGTTAAATTGTTTGCTCAAAATGCTTTAAAACACGTTTGTCAATGAATTTCTATGAATTTGCACATGAGCAGGATGTAGCTTCAAGAGAGGATAGGTCATGACTGCATTGAAGTCAGTAAAAATGTATTCAACTCAGCAAAATAACTTGAATGATTTACAAAGCCCACAAATTATATGGTGCACTGGCTTTATAGGACTTTATAGTTACTTGTCATCTCATTGAAACATTTTATTTTATTGTAAAGAAATTACCAAGTACAGTGGCTTGCGAAAGTATTCACCCCCCTTGGCATTTTTCCTATTTTATTGCCTTACAACCTGGAATTAAAATTGATTTTTGGGGGGTTTGTATCATTTGATTTACACAAGATGCAAAATATATTTTCTTGTGAAACAAACAAGAAATAAGAAAAAAAAACAGAAAAATTTAGCGTGCATAACTATTCACCCCCCCCCCGCCCCAAAACGTCAATACTTTGCAGAGCCACCTTTTGCAGCAATTACAGCTGCAAGTTTCTTGGGGTATGTCTCTATACGCTTGGCACATCTAGCCACTGGGATTTATGCCCATTCTTCAAGGCAAAACTGCTCCAGCTCCTTCAAGTTGGATGGGTTCCGCTGATGTACAGCAATCTTTAAGTCATAGATTCTCAATTGGATTGAGGTCTGGGCTTTGACTTGGCCATTCCAAGACATTTAAATGTTTCCCCTTAAACCACTCGAGTGTTGCTTTAGCAGTATGCTTAGGGTCATTATCCTGCTGGAAGGTGAACCTCCGTCCCAGTATCAAATCTTTGGAAGACTGAAACAGGTTTCCCTCAAGAATTTCCCTGTATTTAGCGCCATCCATCATTCCTTCAATTCTGACCAGTTTCCCAGTCCCTGCCGATGAAAAACATCCCCACAGCATGATGCTGCCACCACCATGCTTCACTGTGGGGATGGTGTTCTCGGGTGATGAGAGGTGTTGGGTTTGCGCCAGACATAGCGTTTTCCTTGATGGCCAAAAAGCTCAATTTTAGTCTCATCTGACCAGAGTACCTTCTTCCATATGTTTGGGGAGTCTCTCACATGCCTTTTGGTGAACACCAAACGTGTTTGCTTATTTTTTTCTCTAAGCAATGGCTTTTTTCTGGCCAATCCTCCGTAAAGCCCAGCTCTGTGGAGTGTACGGCTTAAAGTGGTCCTATGGACAGATACTCCAATCTCCGCTGTGGAGCTTTGCAGCTCCTTCAGGGTTATCTTTGGTCTCTTTGTTGCCTCTCTGATTAATGCCCTCCTTGCCTGGTCCGAGAGTTTTGGTGGGCGGCCCTCTCTTGGCAGGTTTGTTGTTGTGCCATATTCTTTCCATTTTTTAAATAATGGATTTAAAAATGGTGCTCCGTGGGATGTTCAAAGTTTCTGATATTTTTTTATAACCCAACCCTGATCTGTACTTCTCCACAACTTTGTCCCTGACCTGTTTGGAGAGCTCCTTGGTTTTCATGGTGCCGCTTGCTTGGTGGTGCCCCTTGCTTAGTGGTGTTGCAGACTCTGGGGCCTTTCAGAACAGGTGTGTATATATACTGAGATCATGTGACACTCAAATAAAGTCCACCTGAGTGCAATCAAACTAATTATGTGACTTCTGAAAGTAATTGGTTGCACCAGATCTTATTTAGGGGCTTCATAGCAAAGGGGGTGAATACATATACATGCACCACTTTTCTGTTAATTCTTTTTTATAATTTTTTGAAACAAGTTATTCTTTTCATTTCACTTCACCAATTTGGACTATTTTGTGTATGTCCATTACACGAAATCCAAATAAAAATCAATTTAAATTACAGGTTGGAATGCAACAAAATAGGAAAAACGCCATGGAGGATGAATACTTTTGCAAGGCACTGTATATCGTTCAATGGTAATAACACAGTTATAACCCATTGTTTGTACCAGAATAATAATTGGAAGTATCGTTTAACTCTGGAAATCTTATACGTTTGTTCAAGGTCAAACACACAAAAGTCAATCATAGTAATGATAATAATTTATTTAGGTAGAGAATTCTTTGGCAGTGAAGAAGTACACAGAAAGTTCATGAGAGAAAAATCACAAGTGCTTAATGAGAATCAAGACAGGGGGAAATCGCCCACAGAGTAAACCTTGCCTAGCCTTTAATAGGACCAATAACAGACCAGTGCACTGCTCTCAGTGAAATGGCCAGAATGTCAGTATTAGAGAACGAGTGTTCTAGCCATAACCACAGTGTGATGGAGAGAATAGGTATGAAAAAGAGGAGTGTATATGGCACAGTAGGGACAGCATTCTGTGTGTGTGTGGCAGATGGGGTGGTGGTGTTAATGCTGGTTAGGCAGTGTGTGGGAGCCGGCATGGGATTCTGTTAGTGGGAGGTGTGTGTGTGTAGAGGCCTGGGCACAGGAGGAAATGAGTTAGTGTCATAGTGTGGGCTAGTGTGATTTTTTTTTAAATATCGTCTGTGACTCAAACTATTGGGAGTGAGTGATTGGCTGAAGCTCGGTGCACAGGGGGCTGCAATGTTCAGAATGTTGTAATGTAAGAGCAGACATGACTGCCTATTCTGAATGACAGTCTGTTCTGCACAGTACATTTCCATCTGAACGTTTACTCAAACGGAGCAAAACGCAGAACTTGAATGTCGTTTTTCATCACAAAATCGGCGGCTCTTTTTAGAACGTAAGCCTGCCCAGTTGCTTGCTACGCAGATTTTCTCCACCAAAATGTGGAAATGCAATGTATTATTCCTTGTGTGAGGGTGGGGGCACTGTTGTGTAGATAATGAGGCTGTATTTTACCACCAAACTCACTTGGTTGAAATGGAACCCCAAAAAATAGATTTTGTTCCTTTCTCTTTTGGCACAAAGTTGTTTCACACACTGATGTAGTGGTACAAAAATAATAATATGGGAAGGGGGTGTGTGGTGTGGGTAAACTTATCGCCAGTCGTGGTGCGAAAAGTAAAGCTCTTTATACTTTCAATACATGTTTCCGCAAAACGTTACCCTTCACTACACCACTGGTTTCACGAAATAATTAAGTCTACATCTATCAATTTGCTCTAAAAATCAGCACCAGTGTTGCTATAAATCCGTGAAAACAAAAGTGATGGAAGTATAAACGCTGTTCCTTGATCTGATGCTATGAACCAAAGTAGCCTATTTTGCATTGATAACTAAATATAATCTCAGCGACTGTTTAAACAATAAACCAAACAACAGTATTATAGCCTTATTAGAACCCCCCCACAAAAGGCATTTTGTTTAGAAGTAATAACTACTTGTATTTCGTGGCTATTTTTAAATGGTAAAAACTGCTGCTAGCCATGTGCTTTTTCTCCATGAGCAAAAATGATGACATTCTATCTTTAGCTGATATGGGAGCGAATACATTCAAGCAGCATATTAAACTGGAATAATGTTGTAGGTTACACTGGCAAGTATAATAATATTTGCCAGGGCATTTATTTAATTATATTTCTGATTATTTCACATGGGGAAGATATCGGAGGCTAGCTTGCTTGCTGTTTTTAGCCTACAGCCAACTGGCAGGCACAAAATGAGGTACTGTAAAACTAACCGAAACTTTCATTACATGTAGCTATTATTCAAAAATGCAGTTGGTTTTTACAGTGGTAGTTTTCAACGTGATTCTTCGTTTAATCACAAATGGGAAGACAACAAGAAAATCTCTGCTATCGCCGCCTTGTGAATGTTTATAAATCGGGGGTCTAGGAACACATGGACCGGCGAGGGTATCATGTTACCAAAAGGTGCGCGTTGCTCTAAAAAATGTGACTCCACCCAAGTGCACATGGTAAGTGACGGAGTGTTCTGTAGATAGACCTTAACCATGCACCCTCCTGAATAAACCCCAGTACTCATTAATGTAATGTGCACCCACTGAGCACTAGAGTGGCAGTCTGTCCCTCTGTCACGATTCCAAATGCAGCACAGCAAATCTGGCACTGGCTTTTTTCTGACAATCTGAATTCACATATAATTTAAGAACATCATCCTTTGTAACCCTCTCCAAGTTTGTTGATACATATTTTTCTTTCTTCTGCCCTGTAAAAAAACAAATCAGAGGAAAACAAAACTATACTTCATTTTGTGCAGAGGTGAAAATAAGAAGATGAGATGAGAGTAGGTCACTCATTCCACCTCCTGACGTCACCTAGCCACCAACAAGTGCATCTCTATTAGGACTGCTAATCAGCGCGGCAGGCAGCTCAATCCGGGCCTCACATAGAGACCCATCCTATGTGTCACTACACCATACAGATGAGATAGGACAGCTAAGCAAGTTCAAAAAGAAAGGACTTGTTAAAACCAAGTAGGAACCTATCAGAATGCCTCTATAATGGCATTCGTCACACAGCTCACAATATGAGAGGCGCAGTCCGGTGTGTTACACACAGTGCACACAATGATGTGAAGGAAACAAAGAAGGAAGATAATGACATCACACAGCTCCTGTCAATCAATCACCCAGATTAACACTGACACAAGAGTTCATCATTCATCATCATTAATAAAGGCAACAGGACTGGACATCTCAGTCTCACTCTCCTTCCATGCTCCCATCTCCCTCTGAATGGGACACATAACACAGGCATCACAGGAAAGAAAAGAGTGGATAAAAAAAGCTGAATACTGATGGAGGGCAGGAGTCACTCCTCCTGCGTGTGCAAAACCTCTTCATGTGGAGAGAGGCAGGTTGGGGGGCACTGTCTCGCTCTGCCAAAGGCATCTATATTCTATATGGCACTGCAGTCCCACTACACATCCATAATAGTCCATAGGGGTTGGGGGGTGACAGGGATTGGAAGGCCACAGGCTGCTACTGGAGTTGGGGGATGTGTGTGAATACTGAGAGGTGGGGGTCCGATTGGGGACAGGGGATTTGGGAATAGGGTATTCAGAGTCTATCATCTCATTGACTTCAACTCATTCCCCCATGCCTGGTCCTTCTCAGTCTCCCACCCCCTCCAGTCTGGGGTCCCTCCAGGCCTCATGCCCTTGTCCTGGGAGTCACAGTGTGACCTTGCTGAGGCGCAGAGACAGGCTGGAGCGCTGCTGGGCGCGGGGGAGTGTGGAGGCGCAGCGACTTCTCAGCTGGACCGGCCTCCCCGCAGTGCCTCGCACACGCAGCAGGAAGTCAAAGTTGGCTGAGGTGTTCATGGCGTAAAAGACGTTGGCGTTGTCTGGAATCACCAGCTCTGAAAAAGGAAGGTTTTTTAAATGACTTTTTCACAATATTATCAAAACTCAGAGGCTAAAAAGAGTGTCAGGGAGAATGTTTGTACCTCTCTCGTCAGAGATGACCTGCACCAGCTCGTATCCCTCCCCAGGCTCACTCTCCAGGTTGTGTTTGGCCACAGCTCTAGAGACCACTGCTGGAGTCTTATCCTGACTCGTCAACTGGGGAGGAAACAACACAACATATTTTAATATCAAAATCAGTGTGAATCGTCACTTTTGAACCACCTTTAGAGACATTTTCACAATCATAATCACACATCTTAACATGAGACGTACCAGGATGCTCTTGTAGAGGTTGCCGTTGCCCTGCTCCAGGCTGACTCTGATGATACAGGCGTCCTGGGCCTGGGTGTTGTAGGCCGGGGGCAGGGGGGAGGAGGGGGACATGGGTGTCAGGGAGACAGAGCGACGGTGCATGCAGGGTGGCCCGGGGAGAGAGGGAGAGGCCGGGGTCACTGGAACACTGGCTGAGGACGAGGTGGTGTCCATGGAGTGGAGAGAAGTACAGGAGGAAGACTCGGACAACTGGAGACACACAGATGACGCATAGTAGTTAGCACACAAACGACCTCCATATTGCCAACCTTTTGGATATAATTATAACTTTATTTGCACACATTGGTAAACAAAATACAGAATAGAAAGAAAAAAAACAATAGGGCTTGCGCAAAACCCCCACCAACTAAATACAACAAAAATACAACACAAGTATCTTAGTGCCATACCTTGTTCTGCTGAGTGTCGGAGGTGTGTATAGGTGTCATGGCCAGGCCCTCGCTTTCTGAAGGGCTGGAATCACTGGACGACACGCTTACTGAGTCCATGCTCTCCCCAGAGCTGCCAGTAGGGGGCGACTGAGGTGTTTCCCTCACCGGGGAACTCACTGCCGAGGAGTCTACTCCCAGAAACAGTCTGACAGAGAAAAAAAGACAGGTAAAAAAAAAAAAGGAACACATCGGTCAGATGGATCTAATATAAACAATGATTTAATAGATTCCTGTTAAAACATCAATATTATGTCAAAGGCTAAGGTTCCAAAACTGATTGTAGTCAGAGGAATTCTACACCATTACAATAATGTCTATTATTCAGGGTAGATTTCTTTTAAATCTAAATGTCAAGTACAGTATATGTTATAATTCCTCCAGAGTGTACTTACAGGCTAAGTCTCTTGACCATGCTCTTGCGAGGTTTGGGTGAAGTAGGACTGCTGTCTCCCACTCCTTCAATGTCACAAGACATGGCATAGCTGCAAGAGAAACCAAAAAGAATCATGACATCACTGCTACCAGTCCACTTAGCCTGAGTAAAACAATCAGAAAGAAAGATAGAGCAGCGGATAGAGAGAGCTGATGTAGTGATATATATAGTGTGAATGATTGATGATGTTTGTACCTCTCCTCCTCACTGTGCTGGGGCTGGCTCTTGAACCAGCGCAGGAAGGCAGCGTCAGCACTCAGACAGTAGCTGTTACATGCAGACTGCAGCAGCTTGATCTGAGCTATCACCTCAAACTCCTGAAAGAGAGAGAGAGAGAGATCAATGTCAGTCATGTCAATTGAGCTGACACTACTAACATGAATTACTTTTCCTAATCACCTAATGAGTGGTTTAGAACAGGTTGAAAATTACACTCACCCTTCGCCTCTTCTCAAAGTTGATGAGCCCACCCTGCAGAAGACACAAAGAGGACACTGTGAAAGATTGAACTTTCATACCACGCTGGGCTGCCAAGACAAACAGCGGTGGACTTCTCCAAAAACTGCCAAACAAATTCCTCACATACTCATGGAAACTCATCCTCTAGTTGCAAACAGTGGTCACAACACACAAGGAGTCTCTACAACCACACATAATGAGTGAGTAGGATGATAGTAAGGCTCACCTCTACTAGGTCTGGCAGAGCAGTATCTAGCATGGTCAGGTCTGTCAGGAATGTGCCCAGGTAAGGTATCGTCCCCTGCATGGCACCCTGGGAGGAGAGACAACACATAGGTTAAACCATCCCAATACATCAGCAGGCACAGCCAAGCATCTCACTTTTACCCCTTTCCTGAAATGGAAACAAACAGGGCCGCAAACTCATAGTGCTCATTGCTCCATCTCTCACCATTTCCTTCTGCAGCTGGAGTCGTTTGTGAGTGCGTTTCTGGTGATCCTTAGCACAGCCTTCCAGATTGGCAAACTTAGAGGTGCCCTCCTGTAGGGGAAAGAGTAGATTGTGTAAATATCAAATCACTACTTGAATCAATCAATTAATCATCAATCAACCACTTCCTCAACATCCACAATGTCTATGGTATTCCCAGGGAAGAGTCTCACCCTCATCAGCAGCTCTCGGCTGGTCAGGTAGTTGTTGTGATCTGAGAAGATGTCTGATAGTTCCTCGAACGTAGACATGCTGTCTCTGTGGAAATGACATAGAGAAAGGTTAGAACTAATTGGGAATGCATAGGAACTACATCACATGAGTTGTGACTAATCAATTCATATGCATTCAGCTTGTGAAAGACCCACTTGTGCACGCAGGACCAGGCCCTCTTCAGTCTGTAGAGTGGGTTGGACTGCAGTGCAGATACGATGGCGTGCAACGAGGAGAAGTTCTTACGCATGCGACACTCCTGAGCGACGTCTATCCAGCGCTGGATGACCCGTGCCCTGAGGTGTGGGCGGATCTGGCGTCGGTGCAGTATGGTACTGACCACACATGCTGCCACAGCATTGAACTGGGTGATGGTGGCACGGATGGTGGAAGCACTGTGCTTGTTCTGCTTCTTATCCCTCTGGGACCAGATGGAGCCCAGGCAGTGATGAGGAACAACCTTCTTGAACAACAACTGGAAACGGACAAACAATGAGACTATTAGTATTAAATAATATGCCATTTAGCAGACGCTTTTATCCAAAGCGACTTACAGTCATGCGTGCATACATTTTTGTGTATGGGTGGTCCCGGGGATCGAACCCACTACCTTGGCGTTACAAGCGCCGTGCTCTACCAGTTGAGCTACAGAGGACCACATTAAAACTTTTAAAGTACCGTTGAAGTCTGAAGTTTACATACACCTTAGACAAATACATTTAAAAACTTTGTTTTTCACAATTCCTGACATTTAATCCTAGTAAAAAAATCCCTGTCTTAGGTCAGTTAGGATCACCCCTTTATTTTAAGAATGTGAAATGTCAGAATAATAGTAGAGAGAATGATTTATTTCAGCTTTTATTTCTTTGCCTCCTTGCTCGCACACGCTTTCAGTTCTGCCCACACATTTTCTATAGGATTGAGGTCAGGGCTTTGTGATGGCCACTCCAATACCTTGACTTTGTTGTCCTTAAGCCATTTTGCCACAACTTTGGAAGTATGCTTGGGGTCATTGTCCATTTGGAAGACCCATTTGCGACCAAGTTTTAACTTCCTGACTGATGTCTTGAGATGTTGCTTCAATATATCCACATAATTTTCCTTCCTCATGATGCCATCTATTTTGTGAAGTGCACCAGTCCCTCCTGCAGCAAAGCAGCCCCACAGCATGATGCTGCCACCCCCGTGCTTCACGGTTGGGATGGTGTTCTTTGGCTTGCAAGCTACCCCCTT
The DNA here is from genome assembly GCF_020615455.1 of Coregonus clupeaformis. Lineage (NCBI taxonomy): Eukaryota > Metazoa > Chordata > Actinopteri > Salmoniformes > Salmonidae > Coregonus > Coregonus clupeaformis. The sequence goes on along the minus strand of NC_059211.1, from coordinate 44,401,477 downwards.
TTTCCTCCAAACATAACGATGGTCAGTATGGCCAAACAGTTCTATTTTTTCCAAAAAGTATGATCTTTGTCCACTGTAGTCTGGCTTTTTTATGGCGGTTTTGGAGCAGTGGTTTCTTCCTTGCTGAGCGGCCTTTCAGCTTATGTTGATATGGGACTCGTTTTACTGTGGATATAGATACAGTGCCTTGCAAAAGTATTCATCCCCCTTGGCGTTTTTCTTATTTTGTTGCATTACAACCTGTAATTTAAATGGAATTTTATTTGGATTTCATGTAATGGACATACACAAAATAGTCCAAATAGGTGAAGTGAAATGAAAAAAAGAACTTGTTTCAAACAATTCAAAAAAATTAATAACGGAAAAGTGGTGCGTGCATATGTATTCACCCCCTTTGCTATGAAGTCCCTAAATAAGATCTGATGCAACCAATTACCTTCAGAAGTCACACAATTAGTTAAATAAAGTCCACCTATGTGCAATCTAAGTGTCACATGATCTCAGTATATACAGTGGGGAGAACAAGTTTTTGATACACTGCTGATTTTGCAGGTTTTCCTACTTACAAAGCATGTAGAGTTCTGTAATTTTTATCATAGGTACACTTCAACTGTGAGAGACGGAATCTAAAACAAAAATCCAGAAAATCACATTGTATGATTTTTAAGTAATTCATTTGCATTTTATTGCATGACATAAGTATTTGATCACCTACCAACCAGTAAGAATTCCGGCTCTCACAGACCTGTTAGTTTTTCTTTAAGAAGCCCTCCTGTTCTCCACTCATTACCTGTATTAACTGCACCTGTTTGAACTTGTTAGCTGTATAAAAAGACACCTGTCCACACACTCAATCAAACAGACTCCAACCTCTCCACAATGGCCAAGACCAGAGAGCTGAGTAAGGACATCAGGGATAAAATTGTAGACCTGCACAAGGCTGGGATGGGCTACAGGACAATAGGCAAGCAGCTTGGTGAGAAGGCAACAACTGTTGGCGCAATTATTAGAAAATGGAAGAAGTTCAAGATGACGGTCAATCACCCTCGGTCTGGGGCTCCATGCAAGATCTCACCTCGTGGGGCATCAATGATCATGAGGAAGGTGAGGGATCAGCCCAGAATTACACGGCAGGACCTGGTCAATGACCTGAAGAGAGCTGGGACCACAGTCTCAAAGAAAACCATTAGTAACACACTACACCGTCATGGATTAAAATCCTGCAGCGCACGCAAGGTCCCCCTGCTCAAGCCATCGCATGTCCAGGCCCGTCTGAAGTTTGCCAATGACCATCTGGATGATCCAGAGGAGGAATGGGAGAAGGTCATGTGGTCTGATGAGACAAAAATAGAGCTTTTTGGTCTAAACTCCACTCGCCGTGTTTGGAGGAAGAAGAAGGATGAGTACAACCCCATGAACACCATCCCAACCGTGAAGCATGGAGGTGGAAACATCATTCTTTGGGGATGCTTTTCTGCAAAGGGGACAGGACGACTGCACCGTATTGAGGGGAGGATGGATGGGGCCATGTATCGCGAGATCTTGGCCAACAACCTCCTTCCCTCAGTAAGAGCATTGAAGATGGGTCGTGGCTGGGTCTTCCAGCATGACAACGACCCGAAGCACACAGCCAGGGCAACTAAGGGGTGGCTCCGTAAGAAGCATCTCAAGGTCCTGGAGTGACCTAGCCAGTCTCCAGACCTGAACCCAATAGAAAATCTTTGGAGGGAGCTGAAAGTCCGTATTGCCCAGCGACAGCCCCGAAACCTGAAGGATCTGGAGAAGGTCTGTATGGAGGAGTGGGCCAAAATCCCTGCTGCAGTGTGTGCAAACCTGGTCAAGACCTACAGGAAACGTATGATCTCTGTAATTGCAAACAAAGGTTTCTGTACCAAATATTAAGTTCTGCTTTTCTGATGTATCAAATACTTATGTCATGCAATAAAATGCAAATTAATTACTTAAAAATCATACAATGTGATTTTCTGGATTTGTGTTTTAGATTCCGTCTCTCACAGTTGAAGTGTACCTATGATAAAAATTACAGACCTCTACATGCTTTGTAAGTAGGAAATCCTGCAAAATCGGCAGTGTATCAAATACTTGTTCTCCCCACTGTATATACACACCTGTTCTGAAAGGCCCCAGAGTCTGCAACAACACTAAGCAAGGGGCACCACCAAGCAAGCGGCACCATGAAGACCAAGGAGCTCTCCAAACAGGTCAGGTACAAAGTTGTGGAGAAGTACAGATCAGGGTTGGGTTAGAAAAAAATATCAGAAACTTTGAACATCCCACGGAGCAACATTAAATCCATTATAAAAAATTGAAAGAATAATGGCACCACAACTAACCTGCCAAGAGAGGGCCGCCCACCAAAACTCTCGGACCAGGCAAGGAGGGCATTAATCAGAGAGGCAACAAAGAGACCAAAGATAACCCTTAAGGAGCTGCAAAGCTCCACAGCGGAGATTGGAGTATCTGTCCGTAGGACCACTTTAAGCCGTACACTCCACAGAGCTGGGCTTTACGGAAGAAAAAAGCCATTGCTTAAAGAAAAAGAGAAGCAAACACGTTTGGTGTTCGCCAAAAGGCATGTGGGAGACTCCCCAAACATATGGAAGAAGGTACTCTGGTCAGATGAGACTAAAATTGAGCATTTTGGCCAACAAGGAAAACGCTATGTCTGGCGCAAAGCCAACACCTCTCATCACCTCGAGAAGACCATCCCCATAATGAAGCATGGTGGTGGCAGCATCATGCTGTGGGGATGTTTTTCACCAGCAGGGACTGGGAAACTGGTCAGAATTGAAGGAATGATGGATGGTGCTAAATACAGGGAAATTCTTGAGGGAAACCTGTTTCAGTCTTCCAGAGATTTGAGACTGGGACGGAGGTTCACCTTCCAGCAGGACAATGATCCTAAGCATACTGCTAAAGTGGTTAAAGGGCAAACATTTAAATGTCTTGGAATGGCCTAGTCAAAGCCCAGACCTCAATCCAATTGAGAATATGTGGTATGACTGTACACCAGCAGAACCCATCCAACTTCAAGGAGCTGTAGCAGTTTTGCCTTGAAGAATGTGCAGAAATCCCAGTGGCTAGATGTGCCAAGCTTATAGAGACATACCCAAAGAGACTTGCAGCTGTAATTGCTGCAAAAGGTGGCTCTACAAAGTATTGACTTTGGGGAGGTGAATAGTTATGCACGCTCAAGTTCATTTTTTTTGTCTTATTTCTTGTTTGTTTCACAATTTTTTTTATTTTGCATCTTCAAAGTGGTAGGCATGTTGTGTAAATCAAATTATACAAACCCCACAAAAAATCAATTTTAATTCCAGGTTGTAAGGCAACAAAATAGGAAAAATGACAAGGGGGTGAATACTTTCGCTAGCCACTGTACTTTTGTACCTGTTTCCTCCAGCATCTTCACAAGGTCCTTTGCTGTTGTTCTGGGATTGATTTGCACTTTTAGCACCAAAGTACGTTCATCTCTAGGAGACAGAACGCGTCTCCTTCCTGAGCGGTATGACGGCTGCGTGGTCCCATGGTGTTTATACTTGCGTACTATTGTTTGTACAGATGAACGTGCTACCTTCAGGCGTTTTGAAATTGCTCCCAAGGATGAACCAGACTTGTGGAGGTCTACAATAATTTTTCTGAGGTCTTGGCTGATTTCTTTTGATTTTCCCATGATGTCAAGCAAAGAGGCACTGAGTTTGAAGGTAGGCCTTGAAATACATCCACAGGTACACCTCCAATTGACTCAAATTATGTCAGTTAGCCTATCAGAACCTTCTAAAGCCATGACATCATTTTCTGGAATTTTCCAAGCTCGTTTGGAAAAGGCACAGTCAACTTAGTGAATTTTAACTTCTGACCCACTGGAATTGTGATACAGTGAATTATAAGTGAAATAATCTGTCTGTAAACAATTGTTGGAAAAATTACTTGTGTCATGCACAAAGTAGATGTCCTAACCGACTTGCCAAAACTATAGTTTGTTAACAAGAAATTTGTGGAGTGGTTGAAAAACGAGTTTTAATGACTCCAACCTAAGTGTGTGTAAACTTCCGACTTCAACTGTAACTGTCCAGTGAAAATATGACTTAAAAAAAACATAATATTCTGTTAACGCTTACCTACCCAAATATTGTTGTTGACTCGTCCTATATCGTATTTGTGGCCAAAGCATAAGTTGGAGAAAAACCCCCACCTCAAACTTGTATCTTAAAAATGCTTGCTATTTCTTCATAGAACATGATGTCATGTTGGCTCATTGGCTGAGCTGGCCAAATCAGCGGTCTACTCGCATTAATATTTTAAATTATGACCATTCTGTTGGGGTACGCACACATCATTCGAACACAGAAAAGCTGCTTTTTAACATATTTAATTATCATTGTTTTAAAGGAAAACTACTTCACTCATATTGTAATTAATTATAGGTCATATTTCATAGAAATATGGTAACACTGGACAGTTACTTTAAAACGTATATTTATCCTGTATTGTTCAAATCCCACCTGGAAATCCATACTCCAACCCAGCCTCCCTCAGCCTTTCTCTTACCGCATCCATATAGGTTAGCTGCTCAGCAACCAAATCTGCATCAAATGACAGGAAGTCTTCCTGGACCTCAATCTCCACTTCCTCATCCTCACCCAAGCAGAAGGAGCTGTTGCCATGGAAACCGCCAGAGAAACCTACCAAGAGGAGTAATGATCAGATGAATGATTTCATTATTGATGGCAGGGCTGCCAACTTTTGAAGATAGATTCGAGTGAGATCTCTCGAGTGAATGTCATTGGCTCCACCCCTAGCCAGGGTTAAAGTTTGGACACACCTACTCATTCAAGGGTTTTTCTTTATTTTGACATTGTAGAATAACCCTTGAATGGTTAGGTGTGTCCAAACTTTTGACTGGTACTGTCAAAAATATATGCGGGATTGGAAGTAATGCTGACAATTACATTGATGGAAGCTACAATCTATCTGCAATATTAAAGCTGATCAATCCCCACAAAAAATAAATACATTCTAAAAGTAAAAATGGAGGTTTGAATATATTCATGTGACTTTTGATTTCTACACAGTACTCCACATTCAAGAAAAATCGAATGAATATCAATTTTCAGGTGGTTGAGGCTGATTTGCAAAACCTTGCCATCATCTTACTCTACATGGGTAAGATCTTGTGCACAATACTAAAATGACAAAACAGGATATGAGGCAAGGGGCATTTCAATATAGCCTATTCTCATTTTATAGTTTAGCCTATATTCAACACTGTCCGTAAATGCATAGCCCTCATTTCACTTTATTTATTTATTCAAGACAAGTTGGCATATCAGATTTAAAATAGCCTAATTACACCAGCAACATTGTTAAGAAGTGAAAAAATAAAAGTCTGGGGAATAACATTAGTGTTCTTGCTGAAATAAGCACACTAATTAGTCTATATTCTAGCCCATTGTAGGGGATGGTAATTGTTCTAATGACTTACATAATCTATTGTGAAAGACCAAATAAATTAAACAGATAATAAAATCTCCTGAAGACAAGATGACTTCGCCTAAATCTGCCCCTACACCAAACCCAAATTATCTTTCAATGTATTTCTGCGACAGGGACAGGAGTGACAGCAAATGCACTTTTTGACAGTTATGTGTACAAAACAGCTTCAAGTTGCCATGCTGCTCTTCTGAACATTTAGTTCATAAACTTTGATCAGCGGAGAACGAACGTGCCTGTCCTGTCTGCCGTGGCTGCTCCCATAGAAAGGCTGCTCAACGGTAATCGTGAGGGACATTTCTTTACAAACGCGCATCCAATCACCTTGGTCCTGGACCCTCACTAAACCAATCGCCATCTTCAATCTGCTGCGGTTCACAGTGCGGTGGCAGGAAAATTATGGATCAATTGAAAAAAGTTAACGCACTGAACATACACTGTATTCATCAGAAAAGAAAAGCAGCAGGCCTACTTTTTTCAATGCGTGAGAAATAAGAGGTGTGGCGTGTGAAGAGGGTCAAATCTGTGTGTCTCATGCCAATGCGTGAGAATTGGCAGCACTGTGATGGAGAGAAATAGATGGAGATATAAGTAAATAGAGAGAGAAATTAAGAAGAGAGAGAGATAGACAACAGAAGCAGAGGGATAGAGACAAAGATAAGAAGACTACAGAATTGAGGGAGGATAGAGTACTAATGAACTAGATATCTTAGATTGTTCACCCACCCTCGGAGTCTGGATCCAGACTGGCCTCGGCTTGCAGCTGCTCCAGTAGACTCTGGGCTCTACGAATGGGCTCCGATCCAGGCAGGGCCCTCTGTAAATACGCCATGACCCTGTGGAGGCAGGGGTAAGATGGAGGCTCCTGGAAGTCCTCTGGACACTGGTCCAGCCAGACTCGCAGGATGGAGGCCAGGGCACTGAGGGGGAGGAGGGAGGGCAGAGAGAAAGTCAGGGAAGGCTGCTGGGAGCAAGCTGCTGCTGACAGAGGGAAAGGCAGACTGGGGAGCTACACAATAACAACTCAGCAACAACTCCGCTTGAATCCATATGGAAAGCAAGCAAAGACAGACAGACGGACAGACAGACTAAGTAAGTAGGAGATGTTGAGAAATCTTACGTTCGAACGGCTCCTTTGGTTTCAGAGGGTCTACATCGTTCCATCTGTCCTTCACTATCCTCTGCAATTCCATATCTGAGAAAAATACCAAGAAAATAACATTTCAGCACCAACGTCTACCATCAGTCTGTAAAAGAAGTGAGACCAATACGTTTCCTTAGCCTCTCAATGTAGAGCAGTAGTGTTCCTCAGCCATTGTTCTCCAGCCACAGTGTGTCCCAGCCCAACACTTATACATACAATTCACCTCATAAAAATCATGATGATTAGCTGATTATTTGAACCAGGTGTTATAGCACTATGGCTGTGACAAAAGCCTGCACACATTGGACCCACCAGGACCAGGAGTTGTCAGCCTCTGCTGTACACTACAGCCACCATGGCCCCCAGACCCAGACGTACTTATCTAACAGCAGCTTAAGCACGGTGTGTGTGCTGGCGAAGGCGCGGTACGTGGACAGGAAGATGCTGGTGTAGGTGAGGTCATTGTCCCCGAACGCCGTCAGCAGGGTCTCCACCAGCCGCTCCAGCGTTCCCGCCCGGATACTCCGGATCTTACAGGTTTCCAGCTGGCTCACTGTGTGGCCAGGGGGCAGCCGGTCCCCCTCCGCCTGTGATGGGACAAGATGTGAAGAACCAAGGATATTAGAACGATGAGAGCGGGGGAGAGAGAAATGGAGGGAGAGACAGAGAGGTGTTGAGACAAAGGCATGCTATTTTTAATTCTTAAGCAGATGTGTCCGAGTATTGTGTCTGCTGGGAGAAGAATTAGGGGAGAGAGAAAAAGGGAGAGAGAGAGAGACCTTGGTGCTGCTAGCACGCTAAAACAGGAAACTCTCCAATCTGCTTCTAATAACGGAGCAGAGCGCCCCTCCTCCACCCAGTCCTCTGGCTAAGAGAGGGCGGCAAAGAGGACAGCAGACTCAGTCCAACTCCAACACACAGTAGCTCTCTACTCTCATAGTCAGCACTGCTCTCTTGCAAAAATCTAGCCACAAATGACCTGACTGTCAAGTACCAAACATACAGTACCAGTCAAAAGTTTGGACACACCTACTCATTCAAGGGTTTTTCTTTATTTTTACTATTTTCTACATTGTAGAATAATAGTGAAGACATAAAAACTTTGAAATAACACATATGGAATCATGTAGTAACCAAAAAAGTGTTAAACAAATAAAGATATATATTTTAGATTCTTCAAAGTAGCCACCCTTTTGGCATTCTCTCAACCAGCTTCATGAGGAATGCTTTTCCAACAGTCTTGAAGGAGTTCCCACATATGCTGAGCACTTGTTGGCTGCTTTTCCTTCACTCTGCGGTCCAACTCATCCCAAACCATCTCAATTGGGTTGAGGTTGGGGGATTGTGGAGGCCAGGCCATCTGATGCAGCACCCCATCACTCTCCTTGGTCAAATAGCTCTTACACAGCCTGGAGGTGTGTTGGGTCATTGTCCTGTTGAAAAACAAATGATAGTCCCACTAAGCCCAAACCAGATGGGATGGCGTATCTCTGCAGAACGCTGTGGTAGCAATACTGGTTAAGTGTGCCTTGAATTCTAAATAAATAACTTACAGGGTCACCAGCAAAGCACCCCCACAGCATAACACCTCCTCCTCCATGCTTCACGGTGGGAACCACACATGCGGAGATCATCCGTTCACCTACTCTGCATCTCACAAAGACACGGCGGTTGGAACCAAAAATCTCCAATTTGGAGATTTCAGGCCAAAGGACACATTTTCACCGGTCTAATGTCCATTGCTCGTGTTTCTTGGCCCAAGCAAGTCTCTTCTTATTATTGGTGTGTCCTTTAGTAGTGGTTTCTTTGCAGCAATTCGACCATGAAGGCCTGATTCACGTAGTCTCCTCTGAACAGTTGATGTTGAGATGTGTCTGTTACTTGATCTCTGTGAAGCATTTATTTGGGCTGCAATCTGAGGTGCAGTTAACTCTAATTAAAACGTATCCTCTGCAGCAGAGGTAACTCTGGGTCTTCCTTTCCTGTGGCGGTCCTCATGAGACCAGTTTCATCATAGCGCTTGATGGTTTTTGCGACTGCACTTGAAGAAACATTCAAAGTTCTTGAAATGTTCCGGATTGACTGACCTTCATGTCTTAAAGTAATGATGGACTGTCGTTTCTCTTTGCTTATTTGAGCTGTTCTTGCCATAATATGGACTTGGTCTTTTACCAAATAGGGCTATCTTCTGTATACCACCTCTACCTTGTCACAACACAACTGATTGGCTCAAACGCATTAAGGAAAGAAACTGCACAAATTAACTTTTAAGAAGGCACACCTGTTAAATCAAGGCAAAGGGTGGCTACTTTGAAGAATCTCAAATATAAAATATATTTGGATTTGTTTAACATTTTGTTGTTTTACTACATGATTCCATATGTGTTATTTCATAGTTTTGATGTCTTCACTATTATTCTACAATGTAGAAAATAGTAAAATGAACAGAAAAACCCTGGAATGAGTAGGTGTGTCCAACCTTTTGACTGGTACTGTATACGTTCACATTTTATTTACATTTGTATAGCATTTCTTCGGATGGCACTCTATGGGCAGTGCCACAACAGTAAACAAAGCACCAGTGTGGCACTGTGGCTTGCTGTTTACATTATCTTGCTTTCCCACTAAAGAAATGGGGGGATTACAATCACCATCAACCACAGAGAGACAACCAACAGAACAGACAATGTCTTGTTTTCACTGGCTTACTCATACATACGCATATACAGAACTCCCACTCACTCCCACTCAGGGGCTGGATAATGCCACAATAAACAAGTACTCCAAATTTGTACTGTCCTGTTATAATGTGGAGTAGTTGTTCTCCTCTATATGCTTTGCTTTTACGGGATGCAACATGCAGGGAAAGAAGAATTATGGTGGCAGTTGGATCGTTCCATCTCAAAAAGCACATGAAAGACGATTTCAAAACCCACCATCTCAGATTGTTCTGAAATCGTTTCTGTTGTTAGAAACAGATCAAATTAGCATTCCTGCAATGTTATTTTGTTGAAATATACATTTGTTCTCTGAGAAATTAAGCTGATTGATTGCACCCAAATTGGCCATTTTAATTTATAGGATTCGTATAAATATTCAAAATTGATAGTACCCAACATCCGATTTGGAACAAACTTTTTTCTAACAATGAGTAAGACAAGGAATCCAAAGAAGTGGTCAAAATCCATCCACTGACACGCAACGCCAATACCACGCCAACAACGAGTATATTGTATCAGTTCTCTATGTTTGACAAGTTGTATGCCGCTGCAGCTCGGAGTATTGTTTCTTAATCCTATGTAATGATTTCTCAGTGAATTTTGTGATGATTTCTTTCCCCCTGTTCAGATAAATTTGTCAATGAATTTGTTGGATGTACAGTTGAAGTCGGAAGTTTACATACACTTAGGTTGGAGTCATTAAAACTCGTTTTTCAACCACTACACACATTTCTCTCAAACTATAGTTTGGCAAGTCAGTTAGGACATCTACTTTGTGCATGACACAAGTAATTTTTCCAACAATTGTTTACAGATAGATTATTTCACTTATAATTCACTGTATCACAATTCCAGTGGGTCAGAAGTTTACATACACTTTGTTGACTGTGCCTTTAAACGGCTTGGAAAATTCCAGGAAATGATGCCATGGCTTTAGAAGCTTCTGATAGGCTAATTGACATCATTTGAGTCAATTGGAGGTGTACCTGTGGATGTATTTCAAGGCCTACCTTCAAACTCAGTGCCTCTTTGCGTGACATCATGGGAAAATCGAAAGAAATCAGCCAAGACCTCAGAAAAACAATTATAGACCTCCACAAATCTGGTTCATCCTTGGGAGCAATTTCCAAACGGCTGAAGGTACCACATTCATCTGTACAAACAATAGCACGCAAGTATAAACACCATGGGACCACGCAGCCGTCATACCGCTCAGGAAGGAGGCGCGTTCTGTCTCCTAGAGATGAACGTACTTTGGTGCGAAAAGTGCAAATCAATCCCAGAACAACAGCAAAGGACCTTGTGAAGATGCTGGAGGATACAGGTACAAGAGTATCTATATCCACAGTAAAATGAGTCCTATATCGACATAACCTGAAAGGCCGCTCAGCAAGGAAGAAGCCGCTGCTCCAAAACCGCCATAAAAAAGCCAGACTACGGTTTGCAACTGCACATGGGGACAACGATCGTACTTTTTGGAGAAATGTCCTCTGGTCTGATGAAACAAAAATAGAACTGTTTGGCCATAATGACCATCGTTATGTTTGGAGGAAAAAGGGGGTAGCTTGCAAGCCAAAGAACACCATCCCAACCGTGAAGCACGGGGGTGGCAGCATCATGCTGTGGGGCTGCTTTGCTGCAGGAGGGACTGGTGCACTTCACAAGATAGATGGCATCATGAGGAAGGAAAATTATGTGGATATATTGAAGCAACATCTCAAGACATCAGTCAGGAAGTTAAAGCTTGGTCGCAAATGGGTCTTCCAAATGGACAATGACCCCAAGCATACTTCCAAAGTTGTGGCAAAATGGCTTAAGGACAACAAAGTCTATGTATTGGAGTGGCCATCACAAAGCCCTGACCTCAATCCTACAGAAAATGTGTGGGCAGAACTGAAAAAGCGTGTGCGAGCAAGGAGGCCTACAAACCTGACTCAGTTACACCAGCTCTGTCAGGAGGAATGGGCTGGAATTCACCCAACTTATTGTGGGAAGCTAGTGGAAGGCTACCCGAAACATTTGACCCAAGTTAAACAATTTAAAGGCAATGCTACCAAATACTAATTTAGTGTATGTAAACCTCTGACCCACTGGGAATGTGATGAAAGAAAGAAATGCTGAAATAAATCAATCATTCTCTCTACTATTATTCTGACATTTCACATTCTTAAAATAAAGTGGTGATCTTAACTGACCTTAGACACCAAATTCACTGAGAATACATTACATAGGATGAAAAAAACAATACTCTGAGCCGCAGTTCCATACTAGTCATCAAACATAGAGAACAGATACTATACAGTCCATTCCGAAAGTATTCAGACCCTTTAACATTTTCCACATTTTGTTACGTTACAGCCTTATTATAAAATGGATTAAGTAAATATTTTTCCTCCACAATCTACACACAATACCCCATAATGACAAAGCGAAAACAGGTTTAGAAAAAAAAAAAAAAACTTATTTACATAAGTATTCAGACCCCTTGCTATAAGACTCTAAATTTAGCTCTGGTACATCCTGTTTCCATTGATCATCCTTGATATGTTTCTACAACTTGATTGGAGTCCACCTGTGGTAAATTCAATTGATTGGACATGATTTGGAAAGGCACACACCTGTCTATATAAGGTCCCACAGTTGACAGTGCATGTCAGAGCAAAAACAAAGCCAAGAGGTCAAAGGAATTGTCCGTAGAGCTCCGAGACATGATTAGGTCGAAGCACATATCTGAGGAAGGACACCAGAAAGTTTCTGCAGCATTGAAGGTCCACAAGAACACAGTGGCCTCCATCATTCTTAAATGGAAGAAGTTTGGAACCACCAAGACTCTTCCTAGAGCCAACCGCCTGGCCAAACTGAGCAATCGGGGGAGAAGGGCCTTGGTCAGGGTGGTGACCAAGAACCCGATGGTCACTCTGAAGGAGCTCCAGAGTTCCTCTGTGGAGATGGGAGAATCTTCCAGAAGGACAACCATCTCTGCAAAACACTCCACCAATCAGGCCTTTATGGTAGTGGCCAGGCAGAAGCCACTCCTCAGTAAAAAGGCACATGACAGCCCGCTTGGAGGCACCTAAAGACTCTCAGACCATGAGAAACAAGATTCTCTGGTCTGATGAAACCAAGATTGAACACTTTGGCCTGAATGCCAAACATCACGTCTGGAGGAAACCTGGCACCATCCCTACGGTGAAGCATGGTGGTGGCAGCATCATGCTGTGGGGATGTTTTTCCAGCAGCAGGGACTGGGAGACTAGTCAGGATCGAGGCAAAGATGAACGGAGCAAAGTACAGAGAGATCCTTGATGAAAACCTGCTCCAGAGCGCTCAGGACCTCAGACTGTGGCAAAGGTTCATCTTCCAACAGGACAACGACCCTAAGCACACAGCCAAGACAACGCAGGAGTGGCTTCGGGACAAGTCTCTGAATGTCCTTGAGTGGCCCAGCCAGAGCCCGGACTTGAACCCGATCAAATATCTCTGGAGAGACCTGAACATAGCTGTGCAGCGACGCTCCCCATCCAACCTGACAGAGCTTGAGAGGATCTGCAGAGAAGAATAGGAGAACCTCCCCAAATACAGGTGTGCCAAGCTTGTAGCGTCATACCCAAGAAGACTTGAGGCTGTAATCGCTGCCAAAGATGCTTCAACAATGTACTGAGTAAAGGGTCTGAATACTTATCTAAATGTGATATTACAGCTTTTTATTTTTTATAAATTTGCAAAATTTTCTAAAAAACTGTTTTTGCTTTGTCATTATGGGGTATTGTGTGTAGATTGATGTAAGGAAAAAAGAATTTAATCCATTAGAATAGAATAAGGCTGTAACGTAACAAAATGTGGAAAAAGTCAAGGGGTCGGAATACTTTCCGAATGCACTGTATACTCGTTGTTGGGGTGGGATTGGCGTGAGATGTTGGGGGGTCCGTGGATGGCTTTTGACCATTTTTTTGGATTCCTCATGTCTTACTCATTGTTAGAAAAAGGTTTGGTCCAAATCATATGTTAGGTACTATAATTATTGAATATTATATTGATCCTATAAATTAAAATTGACAATTTAGGTGCAATCTCAGAGATCAAATCATATTTCAACAAAATAATGTTTCTGGAATGCTTGTCTTATCTATTTCTAACTACAGAAACAATTTAAGAATAATCTGAGATTGTGGGTGTCAAGGCTTGCTGAAATGACATGGAATGACCTAGTTATAACCGGACAGAGATAGTTAGAGGATGCAACATTGCACCTGTCCCATTATGGCATCTGTGAGAGCAGGGCAGCACCATTGAGGCCATCTCCATTTTGCAGTAGTACATTTTATTATTCTACTACTTCTATGAGTTGGTAAACAAACTGAAAGGGTGCATTTTGAACAAGTATAAAGCCAAGGTTGGCATTTTACTACCACCTGCAGTTATGCAATGTGAGTATAATTAATTAGTATAATTCATTGGCTGATCCCTCTTGATGATGTGGATGGAATTTGTGATCCTTCCTTAACCCATAGGAAGTCCCTCCCAGTTGACTACTTCAAAATGGTGAAAGTCCTCAATGGCGCTGCCCATGCTAAAACAGGCTTTTGGGCACTAGAGTCCTCTCTATCGAACTGGCAAATCAGGAAATCACATGACTTAGACAAACAGTTGAGTAGGCTACTTGTGAAAAAGTTGTTTTTATACGGCCTGCGCAGGGTGTTGGCAAAAATTGGAAAATTCAATAGTTTAAATGTTAAAACAACAGACCTTCAACACAATGCTGTGAGACGCCCTGTGATTGCAAATTGGCATTACTGTATATCTTACAATGAAGCTGCCAAGCTCTATCCACAAAACTATTATTATACACCTCTCCTTTCACAAAGAACTATAGACTTACAATAACTCCGCAAAGTAATACAATCTGTCCAATGTTGCCATGTTCAACTAGTGATTGTATCATGAATTCTCCAATGGAAAGACTAAATCTGTCTATAGATATAACTCATTCAGCAGAGTTATTGTTTGAGCCTGACAAGGTCTCTCACAAGTTCTCAAGTTTGTGTGCTTTCAATCAGTGTGCTGTAGTGAAAGAGCAGAGTGGTCCACTCACCCCCAACCATCTTGCTCCCTTGTTGGCAGCCTGCTGGATCTGGACCCTCTTCAGTGTCACGTTGTATATTGCTCCCTCCTCCACTTCCTCCCCCCAGTCCTGCACTGAGCTCTGTGGGAGAGACATAATGAGCTGTTGACACACAGACAAACCATCCTCTAGTACACAGGACCACAAAGCTGAACAAACCAAAACTGTAGCTAAATGTATCACATTTAAAAAGAATTGAAGTGTGTCTAGAAACAAAAGAGGAGTACTTTTGTTATGACTCAATGACAGAGGGAAAGAAAGAAAGAGAATTAGACTGAGCAGAGCTCCACAGAGTAGGAGAGAGACTGTCTCCACCACCCCCACTCCTTTCGCCCTCTCTGAGAGCTGAAGAAGGCCACTGGAGATGAGAACTAAAGCTGAGAATTGTCTGTAGACTAAAGACAATAAAAGATCCCCTGCCTGTCTGGTTGAGACTGGCTCAACCTGAAACCTCCCTCCCGGAGCCTGGAGCTGGTGGAAATACAGTACATGTACTGCTCACTGCGCCACACACACACAAACACACTCACTCCACACACACACGCTCACTGCTCCACATATACACTCTCACTGCTCCTCACAATGCAGTCTACTCTGTGGCTCTGAATCCATATTGGCGGCATACTGCCTCTCAGCTATGCAGAGCACACAGACACAGATCTGCAGTTTCCTCTCAAATTAAAAAAATCAGCCGAGTCAAGGAGGAAGGCAGCCACATGCAGTGACTGCAACCAGAGCTCATTTCAATCCCATAAAGAGGAGCTGTTTAGAGGACAGAAGCACTCCAGCCAAGTCCACACTCTCACTTTTCACTGCCACCATAACAGGACAATGGCAAAATCCACTCCCTCCCCACACAGAGTGGTGGCAGCTAGAGTCAAAGGTCACGACTGGCCGTTAACAGGCTCAAAGACCAGCTCTGAAGGCCAGTGGCACTTAGCCCGAGACTGTTGTGGGTGGCTGTTTGGGTTGTAACAAAAACACAGCACAGAGGGCCAGGCAGGGAACCCACCCCAAACAATCACAGTCAGGCACTGATAAACTGTGTGGTGGCAATGGGCTCTGGTGGAGAGAGAAAGAGGGCCACAGAGGAGTAACTGAGTGCAGGAGATAAAACAGGCCAGCATGTCTGTATTTTCCATCCGTTTCCTGTACAGTGCTGCCTCTCTGCCTGCCTGAGAGATAAATACTTCACTCAGTGAGTTATGCAGTCCAGTCCACTCCAAAACAATAGCAGGAGGTATTTCTGCTCTGTGGCCCAGCCTGCTGAGTCCACAGTCTGTGCACAGAGCCTGCTCTTTGTGCCAGGCATAAATGTTTTTCAGACTGGGGTTTAAAGGCCTGCCTGCTTTGTGGACCAAGATGGGGCTTATGGTGTACCAAAGGCCCCAGGCGAAAATTATAAAAAGAGAGATCAAACAAGTTATTATGTCACAGGGGACATTTTAGCCTCTAAAAGGACCCAGCTCAGTGTGTCATCTAATAGGCCTATAATACAAAAGCTGAGATAAACACAGTTGTGAATAGGAATGAGTTCAGAGACTACATGGCATATTAAATGACCCCAGGATATAAACAGGAGATGGCTTGTTTACTAACTCCAAGTTCAGACTTGCTGGACAGGCTTCGGTTTGGAAGGATGCTCCAATTTATTGGAGGGGGATGCTGACTACAGAATTGACTATTTGCTCGGGCAAATAACAGTAGTCTGTCTCCGACCACCTTCTGCTGACATCACAAAACACTGGTGTTGAGCCGAGTGAAAACAATACGCTCAAGATAGTCTTTGGGCTGATCCGTAGGCTTTGTGCTTGCTCCAGACGCAGCTGCAGGGACCTGTGGAGGAGCGCTCACCCCAGGGCCAAGGCAATTGTTCTCCCATTTCACTCTCGGCTCAGAGACAAACGTTTTTCATTTCTATTGGGAAAAACTAACGGTAAAAAAAATTCGGCCACGAGTTACATTTCCAGAGCGCGCCCGCGTCTTTACGCAAAACGTTTACGCGTAGGCGATACAGACCATTTAAAGTGCACCACGAGAGCGTCGAGGGAGAGAAAACAATT
Source organism: Coregonus clupeaformis (assembly GCF_020615455.1). Classification (NCBI taxonomy): domain Eukaryota; kingdom Metazoa; phylum Chordata; class Actinopteri; order Salmoniformes; family Salmonidae; genus Coregonus; species Coregonus clupeaformis. The sequence goes on along the minus strand of NC_059211.1, from coordinate 44,384,914 downwards.
AAAACTCACTCTTCAAATGTATCCCCCGCCGCCCCCCCTCTTCCTTTCCTTTATCCGCTACTTTCCCAAGCATACCCCCTCCCTCTCCAGGCTCTCTGAAAGCTGACTCTCAAACCACAAAATCAACAGTCTGCAGCACGGAAAACAGAGGAACTTTTTTTTTTTACCATCTTAGCTTTCCAGGCGAATCTCATGGTCAGCGCTTCTCTCATAATCCGGGGACTGCATCAGAACACGGTATAAACAGTCAACCCAGGCAAGAAATGTTTCCAGTCCCCAGCGTTCCTGCTCTGTAAAATATTTTCTTCACTACACAGAGACAATCCGTCACAGCTCTCTTGTCTGTGTTGTTCCCCCTCTCTCAATCCTCCTCTTCTCTTTCAATCTCCTCTCTTCCTCCGTCCCCCGTTGAATGGCTGAGCCCTGCCCACTGAACTCGCGGTCCTCCCCATAACTCCTCCCGTTTCCATTTTCTTGAAATGTTTCATTTTCAGTGAGAACATCATGTGAAAGATACAACCTGACAACAAATGTAATATAGTAATTTAGTGCCCGTCGAGATTTACGTTGATATTACGCATGAATGCTCCCCCCACTCCAAAAAAAACAAACATTGTAAAGTGGTTATCCCACTGGCTATAAGGTGAATGCACCTATTTGTAAGTCGCTCTGGATAAGAGCGTCTGCTAAATGACGTAAATGTAAAGCTTAAAGGGTCAATCTGCAGTTCCTACATCCATTTTTGGACTTTAATTAATAATATATACATATTGATTCTTGAAGAATATAATTTATAATTGCCTCATGACCTTAGTTCAACTGTCAAACCATATCAGAACTCCAAATATAAGCTTGTTTTACTCCAGTGTTTGTAAACATTGTAAATAAACACTACATAGCCTCAAAACATGCTTGAAATTATCATTTTGATATCTTGGATGGTCAGTCCTAGCTCTGTCCATGAATTTGAGTGGTTACATTTCTCCAGGCCCACCCTTTACCTTTTAACCAAAACAGAGGCAGGGTTACGCTTTGTTATTGTTTCAACTAAGGATTGGCCCTTTAAGCCAGATTGTCCAAGTTCCAGTGAGACAATGCAAGAAGGCTGGAGATGCAGTCACTACTGTGTATTGTTTATGTGAATAGGGTATGTGTGTGAGAATAGTCAACAACTGTTCCACTGTGTATGTATTTGTAAAAAATACTTTAAAGTACTACTTTAAGTTGTTTTCTGGGGTATCTCTACTTTACATTACTATTTATATTTTTGACAACTTTTACTTTTACTCCACTACATTCCTAAAGAAAATAATGTACTTTTTACTCCATACATTTTCCCGGACAATCAGAAGTACTCGTTACATATTAAATGCTTAGCAGGACAGGAAAATTGTCAAATTCACACACTTCTCAAGAGAACATCCCTGGTCATCCCTACTGCCTCTGATCTGGCAGACTCACTAAACACAAATGCTTTGTTTGTAAATGATATCTGAGTGTTGGAGTGTGCCCCTGGCTATCCCTAAATTTTAAAAATAAATAATAATAATAATTTGAAATGATTTATACTTTTACTTTGACTTTTGATACTTAAGTATATTTTAGCAATTACACTTTCTTTTGATACTTAAGTATATTTAAAACCAAATACTTTTAGACTTTTACTCAGGTAGTATTTTACTGGGTGACTTTCACTTTTACTTGAGTCATTTTCTATTAAGGTATCTTTACTTTTACTCAAGTATGACAGTTGAGTACTTTTTCCACCACGGTCAACCACTTGTCTGAGTCAGTGGAGAGATAGAAATCAGCAGGTGGTCAAACATTTAGAGAGTTATTACGAAGCTATTAGGATGATCAATAACATGTCTCATGTAATAACTTCAGCCACCAAGACCCACACAATGCATTGTGTGTCATGTACTGCACCAGTAGGACTAGACTTCCAGTGGACAATGGGAGCCCTCTGTCCGAGAGTAGGCTGGCCATGCCTTGACCCATGTCCTCTGACTCTCATACACTGGCCCATGTAACACACAACGTCACACAGCATCACACCAAACGTCACACACAGTGTCAGTCGGTGCCCACAGACGTATAAGCCAGCCATGGTGTCACTGCCCCACAAACAGCCCAGTCCAGGTTGGCTGCAGGCCGGGCCAGAGGCCAGAGGCTGCCTGCCTGGAGGGCCAGGGGTCCAGGGAAGCCCTGTGTAGCCTGGCTGGAGGCCAGTTCCCAGGCTGGCTTGCCCCACCATTCACATCAGTCTCCAGGGCTCTGGGAAGCATCGACAGGCAGTGGGAAAGGTTGTGACCCCTGGCTCTCCCCCGGGGACTGTTGTGCTGCTCTCAGAGGAGAGTGATGTCATCCTTCTGTGCAGCAATACTCCTTCTGACAAATGTGACAGGCACGGCTCAACTCTACTGGACCGATGAACACACAGCTCCCATTTCACAAGGAGTTGGTTTGGGATGCAGGGAGAGAGGGCTAAGATCTATGGTGCAAACGACAGAGTTTGGCGCTGTAGTGTTCAGATGAAATAAGAGACTGTTTGTATTGCGCCAGCTGCTGGGGATAATAAATAAAGCCATATATCTGGTTGATTTACAGTACTAAGATACTACTGCTGCTCCAACAGATCTTATAGTCCAGAGCAAGTCTCTATGGAAAAGGAGGTTTGTTTGTCTAGGGGGGCGGAGGAGGGGGGCTGTTCTTCCTGAGATCTGAGATAAAATATATCTCAAATATCACAGCACAGACTGGGGGACTGTACAGAGGGGTCAGCTCTCCCCCTGGCTGGACCCCTGGACACCTGGCCTCCAGCCTTCCCCCCGTCCTCCCCTCTGTCTCCCTGCAACAAAACCAGGACAGGGAGCTGCAGCGCGGAGTGGAGCGGGACAAAAACAGGAGGAGCACGACGCTGTTGTTGCACCACTGTGGGGAAAAAGGCACATTCCAGGAAATCTCCCACTTCCTGCCTGCAGCCTCCCGACTCCACAGAGCCTGCTATCCTCATACATGACGGGTGGGGCTGGCTGGGCTAGAGACATAAAACGCTACTACTGCTACAGAGGGACAGGGAGGAGAGGACAGGAGAGGACAGGAGAGGACAGGAGATGAAAGGAAAGGAAAGTGGAGGAACCATAAAACTCTACATAAAGGGGACAGGACTGCAACAGAACACTCCCTTAAAGAGAGAAGAGAGGAGACACTCAGTACAGCACTATAGGGACATAACTATCCATCTCAGAGCCCAGAGGGTTTTACAGATCAGACAGCCAGACTGTGCAGGATGGTTTGAAGCTGCTCTGTTTAAGTGAAGAGGATCAAGAGGTCAGTGTCAGAGAAAGTGTACTGTACTGTTGGAGAACAGGCCGTTTAGTGGGTGTTGTCAGAGCTGTGTGCGCATGTGTGTGTGTGTGTGTGTGTGAGTGAGTGTGTGTGTGTGTGATTGTGTGTGTGTGTGTGTGTGAGCGCATATGCTCGGGTCATAGAGAGTTCACAGCAAGGTCAGGAGCTCATAGAGAAGCCATTTAAGCCAGAAGAGATCAAGCCCAAAACAATAACAGAGTCGTTAGTGGAATTCAGAGGGAACGTCGGAATAATTATTATATTTTGGACATCAGGCTGGATGGAAAGAATAGCACTAAGTGCCTTTCATTAGCCTGATATGAGCAAAAAAGAAGATTCATCCTCACTATTAAAGTATTGGCAGCAGTTAGAGCCAGAGACTCCAGTGGAAACTCTGTCGTTGCATCATTGCAAAACAAAGAGTACTAGGAAGGTCGTCTGTCTGTCTGTCTGTCTGACACGGGGAGGGATCACTTCCCCGAAGCCTCTACTCCCACTGCTACTGTCACTATTGTTACTACGTTGTGACCGGTACACTTTGTGCTTGTGTGTATGTGTCTGTGTGTGATTTACACTGTCTGCGCATGCAGATCAGTGTGTGCGTGTGTTTGTGTTTTTACCACACTGTCCAGTAGGGAGCAGTGTACAGTCGTGGTCAAAAGTTTTGAGAATGACATAACTATTGGTCTTCACAAAGTTCGCTGCTTCAGTGTTTTTAGATATTTTTGTCAGATGTTACTATGGTATACTGAAGTATAATTACAAGCATTCCATAAGTGTCAAAGGCTTCTATTGACAATTACATTAAGTTTATGCAAAGAGTCAATATTTGCAGTGTTGACCCTTCTTTTTCAAGACCTCTGCAATCCGCCCTGGCGTGCTGTCAATTAACTTCTGGGCCACATCCTGACTGATGGCAGCCCATTCTTGCATAATCAATGCTTGGAGTTTGTCAGAATTTGTGGGTTTTTGTTTGTCCACCCGCCTCTTGAGGATTGACCACAAGTTCTCAATGGGATTAAGGTCTGGGGAGTTTCCTGGCCATGGACCCAACATGTCGATGTTTTGTTCCCGAGCCACTTAGTTATCACTTTTGCCTTATGGCAAGGTACTCCATCATGCTGGAAAAGGCGTTGGTCGTCACCAAACTGTTCTTGGATGGTTGGGAGAAGTTGCTCTCGGAGGATTTGTTGGTACCATTCTTTATTCATGGGTGTGTTCTTAGGCAAAATTGTGAGTGAGCCCACTCCCTTGGCTGAGAAGCAACCCCACACATGAATGGTCTCAGGATGCTTTACTGTTGGCATGACAGGACTGATGGTAGCGCTCACCTTGTCTTCTCCGGACAAGGTGTTTTCCGGATGCCCCAAACAATCGGAAAGGGGATTCATCAGAGAAAATGATACCCCAGAGAAAATGATACCCCAGATACCCCAGTCCTCAGCAGTCTAATCCCTGTACCTTTTGCAGAATATCAGTCTGTCCCTGATGTTTTTCCTGGAGAGAAGTGGCTTCCTCGCTGCCCTTCTTGACACCAGGCCATCCTCCAAAAGTCTGAGCAAGCTCTGCACTGGTGGTGCCCCGATCCCGCAGCTGAATCAACTTTAGGAGACGGTCCTGGCACTTGCTGGACTTTCTTGGGCGCCCTGAAGCCTTCTTCACAACAATTGAACCTCTCTCCTTGAAGTTCTTGCTAATCTGATAAATGGTTGATTTAGGTGCAATCTTACTAGCAGCAATATCCTTGCCTGTTTAGCCCTTTTTGTGCAAAGCAATGATGACGGCACGTGTTTCCTTTCAGGTAACCATGGTTAACAGAGGAAGAACAATGATTTCAAGCACCACCCTCCTTTTAAAGCTTCCAGTCTGTTATTCTAACTCAATCAGCATGACAGAGTGATCTCCAGCCTTATCCTCGTCAACACTCTCACCTGTGTTAACGAGAGAATCACTGACATGATGTCAGCTGGTCCTTTTGTGGCAGGGCTGAAATGCAATGGAAATGTTTTTTAATTGCAATTCATCTGATCACTCTTCATAACATTCTGGAGTATATGCAATTTGCCATCATAAAAACTGAGGCAGCAGACTTTGTGAAAACTAATATTTGTGTCATTCTCAAAACTTTTGACCACGACTGTATATGTAAGATGGTGAATTTCTCCATAATCAGTGTTGGGTTTGCCAATGCAATGTGCAAGAGCCTAATTTCAGTTTATGTGACAAAATAAGCAATGCATAGTGTAGAGAATCATTGTACCATCTAAACTGCTGTGAAATATGTTTTCCATAACAACAAATATTGTATTTACATCTTTTTGAAACTGGTGTACAAAACTGAAACTAAAAGACTCAAAAACGAAACTTAAGAACAGGAAGCATAGAAATAGCACACATATAACAGATCTACTGCCTCTTAGACTTGCTTTCTATGAGAATGACAGATCTATAACTCACAATTCTATGTGAGTTTGGTCGAGTCGCCCAAGAAGTTACATATTGCAGCTTTAAATGTCTTGCTCCTCGTCCAAGACCAAGGGCACAGTCAGTGCCCACTAACAGGCTGAACCTCTGTGACCTCTCAATCATAATAATATAATAATAATATGCCATTTAGCAGACGCTTTTATCCAAAGCGACTTACAGTCATGTGTGCATACATTTTTACGTATGGGTGGTCCCGGGGATCGAACCCACTACCCTGGCGTGACAAGCGCCATGCTCTACCAATTGAGCTACAGAGGACCACATCATGCAAATTACAGTTTCCACTCTCTTGCTCATGTTGCTCATCTCTCTTCATATCCTGTGGTCCTCTGTAGCTCAGCTGGTAGAGCACGGCGCTTGTAACGCCAAGGTAGTGGGTTCGATCCCCGGGACCACCCATACACACAAAAAATATGTATGCACGCATGACTGTAAGTCGCTTTGGATAAAAGCGTCTGCTAAATGGCATTATTTATTTATATCAGTCCTCCATGTTTCTACCCTCTCCTTCTCTCTCTCCCTCATGCTTCTCCCCTATTTCCCTATCTTCTTGAGTTGCCCCCCTTTCCCATGTTTCCCCCCTCTTCTCTTGTCTCCCCCCACTCTCTCTGTAGTGCATGTTTCTCGGCTCACCTCTCATTTTTCTCTCCCTCTTCTTCTGTCCTCTTCTCTCCTCCTGGTCTCTGGTCCATTGTTACCCTGTGAGCCCCTAAGTGAGGCTCTAACAGTGGCCTCCTGGCCTCATCAGCATAGTGATTCATGCAGCCGGCCAGGCTCCAGAGGAATGACATCATCACCACTGCCAGTAAACCCCACTAAGACACAGAGAGCCCCTCCCCTCCCTCTGGATGGCCACCAGCTGGGGCTGCAGTGTCTTACAGAGGTCTTTGGGAGCACAGACAACATTACACCATGGCTTATACAGACTGATCCTAGAACTGCCTCAGAGAAGAGTAAGATGACATGGCTCCTAGATACTGAGGTCATTTTTACATTTCCCCCCACCTAAGCTGATCCTAGATGTGTGCCTAAAGGCAACTTATAGGCCTATCCAAAGCTTTCCGAGAGGCAATATTACAGGCTGATCCGGAGTGTTCCCCAGTGTTCATCTGGGGTCAATAGGCTTGAGCCGCCCTCGGCACCAAAACAAGGATAATCCTCAGTTCTAGGCTGTGTTTTATTATGACTCATACTGTACTGCCGTGTCTTATAGACATTACGGTAACTTGGGGTATCCCCAGTAGCCCTCCATCCCCACCCCTGACCCCCTGCCTATAAGCCCTAATTAAGAAGTACGGGTCTGCCTGTCTGGCCTCCTGTTACAGTCAGAGCCATCTGTCTCTCACAGCTACTGGATCACTCCAATTCTGCTGAGATAAACACCCACGGATCCATAGAACCACTGAGGGCTCCAAATGTGACTCTGTTCTGTATTGAATGCCTAGAAATAGACACACTAGATCTGCAAACATTTTATGGCCTGAGGGTTCAGACTACAAGTGGGTGAGATGCTGACATGCCAGATTGCACTAGTGCTGACCATTCATATTAATAACTGTCCTGAGTACACCCTCCTGCACTGCCCACTTGGACATCGGCCCCCTCT